>NW_028139130.1:0-566206 GCF_964270905.1 Leucopleurus acutus | reverse complement strand
TCTTATTTGTCAGGTCAATATTAGAGAAATGAAGTGATTTCTTTCCAAGGATGTACATCTAATAATCTTGGTTAAAGCTTCAATCTTGTTTTAAATGCTTTTCCATTGAAAATGATACCTCTCTTTCAGCTCCCCCATTTCTGAGAAGTATAAAATCTTATAATTTATTATTACCAAAGGGGAAAGGTGGGAGGAGGGATAAATTAACAGTTTGGAATTAACACATACACACTGCTATGTATAAAATAGATCATCAACAAGGAACTACTGTATAGCACAGGGAACTACACTCAATATTGTGCAATAACCTATAAGGGGAAATAATCGGAAAAAGAATAGATATTTTTATTGACATCATCTATCAATGACAGTTAAAGTGTAACCTAAGGGAAGCCGGTGGTGAGTGCTTCTGACCCTGAAGACTTCAATCATCTAAAGTTTGGACTCTGCCTACTTCCCAAGGCCCTTAATGAACATATGTGTAGCCGTAGCTTAAAAAACTCCCCAGTTTGGGTTTCGGGGAGACACTGATTTTGAAAAAGCCCTGGTGTTCTCCTTACATGAATGGGACTCTTCCTACTGCTAAAACATGTCTGTCACATCCAGAGGATGGTATACCGTCTGATCGGGAAGAGTTTGGAAAAGGCATCTCATCTCCTCATCTCCTGGTGCTCGGGTTCACCCCTCCAGCGTCTTTACTAACAGTCTCCCCACTTGGAGATGTCAGCACTGTTAACATCCTGTTGCGTACAGTTTGGAATTTGTCCAGAGGATGAAGCGGAAGGATGAGGAACAATGAGAGACAAGTCCTAGGTGTTCAGACAGGCACATGTCACTCTAATTTCCAATCAGGAAGATGAATTGACCAAAGGCTAGGGTTGCCCATGGAAACAGTATAGGGCTTGAGGAAATCCCGCTGCTTTGTGGCCAGTTCCCATAAACACAAGTTGAACAATGGAACTCAGGGGCAGTAAAATTCACGAAACTGCAGAGTTGAAAATATCTATCACTGAAAAATGTCTTGAGGAAAGTCAGAGAAAAGGATTGGCAAGCAAGGGAGAATGGCAGGAAAGGGATTTGAGGAGGTAGAAAGGACTCGCCATTAAGCACAAGAAAAGGGGCTGAACATTGCCAACATTGCAGTTGGCCAAAAAGGCTGTATGCGTTTTTTTCTGTATATATTCAAGAAAAGGGCATACACTTTTTTAGCCAACCAAACAGGTGGGCACTGGAAATCAATACTACAAAAGATATCACTTCGCATCAGTCAGAAGAGCCATCCTCATAAAGTGTAAACGCCAGAAATGCAGGACAGGGCAAGGAGAAGAGGGAGCCCTGTGAGGCTTATAGTGGAAATGTATATTGCCAACGGCCATTCTGGAGAAGTGTATTGTGTTTACTAAAGCATCTAAAAAATGAGCTACAGAGCATAGGGCACTTGCACTCATGGGCGTATATCTTGGGAAAAACAAAAATCGAGAGGACACAGGCACCCCAATGTTTACTGCCTCTCTGTTTAAAAGATCCTCGACTAGGATATAACTTAAATGTCTCTGGAGGGAAAAAATGGATAGAGATGTGGTACTTATGTAGAGTGGAATATTACTCAGCCTGGAAATCAATGAAATATGGCCAGTTGTAACAACTCCGGAGGAGTTACGTATGATCATTCTAAGTGACAGAATTCAAAAAGAAAAAGACACATATCATAAGATATCACTTAAAGGTGGAATCCAAAATGGCTACACATGAAATAAATTACAAAACAAAAACATAGTCAAATATGTAGAAAACACGCATAAGGCTGCTAAACGGGAAAGGTGGGGAGGGGTGAGGCATCATCCAGGAGGTTGAAATTAGCAAAGATACCATTCCAAATACCAAACTGATAATCAACAAGGCCCACACGGTAGCTAAAAGAACTGCACTCAGCACACTCAAGTCACCGGAAAAGAATATCTATGACTGGTAAGAATCTGAAAAAGAGTTTATTGATGTCTCTCTGTACGTGAATCAAGTGGATGTACAGCAGCAAGAAACAGAGCTTTGAAAATCAGCTGTAACCAATATAGTAATAAATTGAAAAAAATAAACGACAGAGAGACAGAGAAAACCTCTTACAACTTTTCCTCAGGGACGGTGATGCAACATGGATTGAACACATCTAGACCCACAGCAGGATGAGACATAAGGCTGGAAACTGTTCGCGCTAAGAGAAATGTGAGGTTGGGTGAGGAAATGCACACCCTTTAAAGTAATACTACCTGGTACCCATTCAATGGGTCCCAAATCTGCAGGTTCAAGGAATCTTCCTACAGCTAAAACATGCATGGAAAACCCAGAGGACTGTACACCATGTGATCGGGAGATGTGTCTAAAATGCAGCTCATTTATCCTCTCCTGGTGCTCCTGTTCATCATTCCAGCCACGTTACTTAGAATCTCCCCACTTAGAGAATCAGCACATTTAAACTTCTGTTTCACACATTTTGCAAATTGTGAGGAGGATGAACGGGAAGAGGGGGAACCAATGAGAGAATAGTTGTAGGGGTTTGGACGGGCACATGTCACTCTAATTTCCCATTAAGAATAAGAATTAAAAAAAGGCTCAGCCCGCCTCGCCGGAGCCAAAATAGGGCCTGAAGCAATCCTGCGGTTTTGAGGCCAGCTCACAAAAGAACAACTTAAAAAATGGAGCTCAAGGTCACTGCAATTCACAAACCTGCAGAGTTATAAATGCAAACTAACGTCCAAAAATATGTTGAGGTAAGGCAAAGAAGAGGATCTGAATGCAAGACAGAATTGCAAGAAACAGATTTCAAGAGATAGATTGGACTCGCCTTTAAAGCACATGAAAAGCGGCAGAATTTCGACAATGATGCAGTTGGCCCAAAAGGGAGTATGCGTTTTTTCCTGATTATATCCAGGAAAAAACGCATACGCACTTTATGGGCAACCAAGCAAGCAAGCAATGCAAATGTGCACAACAAAGAAGTCTCATTTCCCACCGGTCAAAAGGGCCATCCGAAAAAATTGTAAAAACCAGAAATGCAGGACAGGCCATGGAGAACAGGGAGCCTTTATACGCTGATGGACAGTGTGTGAACTGCCGAGAGCCACTCTGGAGAAATGTATGGTGGTTCCTAAATCATCTAAAAAACAGAGCGACAGAGCATAGGGCACTTCCAATCACGGGAGTATATCTAGGGAAGTCTAAAAATCAACAAGACACAAGCACACCACAGTTTAGGGCTACTCTGTTTACAAGAACCTCAACTTCAGTACACCTTAAATATCCCAGGAAAGAGAACAATGGATAAAGAAAATGTGGTATTTATGTACAATGGAATATCTCTTCACCATGAAATCAATGTAATAAGGCTAGTAGAAGGATAAAGAGTGGATTTAGGTCTGATAATACTACTTGAAATAAGTCAAACAGACAAAGAAACATATCATAAGATATCACTTATAGAGGGAGGATAAATATGGCTGCACAAAAAATGAATTACAGAACAGAACAGTGTCTCACATTTAGAAAACACACTTATGTCAGCTTAAGGGGAAAGGAGAGGTGGGGTGATGCATAAAACCAGAGTTTGAAATTAGCACAGATACCGTTCAATAAACCAAATCGGTATCAGACAAGATCTACACCTTGCTCAATGAACTGGCCTCAACACACCCTATACACCGCAGAGAAATATATCTGAGTAATAAGAATCTTAAAACCCATGTATTGATATATCTCCATAAGGGAATCAAGTGTGCACAGAGCGGCACAAACGCAGCAGTGAAAATGAGCTAAACCCCATTATAGAAATAAATTTTAAAACCAAAACACAGAAACAATGAAAGAGAGAAAAATTCTTACAAAATTCGCTCAGGGGCTGTGATGCAACCTGGAATGACCACATATAAACCCACAGCTGGATAAGACATAAGGCTGGACACTTGGGGCTGAAAGGATTGGTGAGCTTTGGTGAGCAACTGCCGAAAGTTTAATGCAATACTTCATGCTACTTATTCCAAGGGTCCCAACACTCCAAGTTGAAGGGAATCTTCCTACAGCTAAACCATGCATGGGAAATCCAGCGGATGGTATACCATATGATCGGGAAAGGTTTCTAAAATGCACCTCATTTTCCTCTCCTGGGGCTCCGGATCAACATTCCAGCCACTTTACTAACAACATCTCCACATGGAGAGTCAATGCCTTTAAGTTCCGGTATCGCACAGTCTGCAGTTAGTGCGGAGGATGAATGGCAATAGGGGGAACCAGTGAGAAAATAGCTGTAGCGGTTTCAATGGGCACATGTCACTCTAATTTCACATCAGGAAGAAGAATTAACCAAAGGCAGAGCAAGGCGTCCCAGAAGAAGAATAGGGCCTGAAGAAATCCTGTGGATATGAGGCAAGATCACAAAAATAAGAGCTGAAAAATGGAGTTAAGGGCCACTGCAATTCAAAAACCTGCAGAGTTATAAAGGCCATCTATTTTCCAAAAGTATATTGAGGTAAGGCTATGAAGAGGCACTGACAGCGGGGCAGAATTGCAGGAAACCGATTTCAGGAGGTAGACTGGAATTACATGTAAAGCATAGGAAAAGAGGCAGAACGTCCACAATGATGAACTTGGCCAAAAAGGGCGTATGCGTTTTTTCCTGAATATATTCAGGAAAAAACGCATACGCCCTTTTTGGCCAACCAAGCAAGCTTGCAAAGGATATCTGCACTACAATGAAGTCTCACTGCCCCCCGGTCAAAAGGGCCATCTGAAAAAAGTGTAAAATCCAGAAAGGCAGGACAGGCCATGGAGAACTGGGAGCCTTGTTATGCTGATGGGCGGGATGCAAATTGCCAAGAGCCACTCTGGAGAAGTGTATGATGTTTCCTGAAACATCTAAAAAACAAAGCAACAGAGCCTAGGGCACTTCCACTTATGGTCCTATAGCTTAGGGAAATTATAATCAAAAAGACACAGCCACCCCAAAGTTTGGGACGGCTGTGTTTACAAGAACCTCGTTGACGGTACAAGTTCAATATCACAGAAAGCGAAAAATGGATAAAGTTGTGGTACTTACGTACAATGCAGTATCACTCAGCAATGAAATCTATGTCATCAGTCCCGTAGCAGCATAATGAGTGGATTCAGGTACGATGATTGTAATTGAAATAAATCACACAGAAAAAGAAACATCATAAGATATCACTAATACACGGAATGTAAACTTGGCTACACAGGAGCTGAATTACAAAACAGAACAGGGTCTCAAATGTAGAAAACCAACTTATGCTTGCTTGAGGGGAAAGGTGAGTTGGGGTGCTGCATAAAACCAGAGATTGAAATTAGCACAGATACCGTTCCATAAGCCAAATATGTAATAGACAAGAGCTACTCCTTGCCCAACGAACTGGACTCAACACCCCATATTAAACGCGTAAGAATATACCTGACTAGTAAGAATCTTAAAACCTATGGATTTATATGTCTCTGAGAGAGAATCAAACGTGTGTACAGCAGCATAAGCGCTGCTGTGATAGGATTGGTGAGCAAATGCAGACCCTTTGAAGTCATATTGCATGGTACCCATTCCATGGGTCTCAACGCTCCAGGTTTAAGGGATTCTTCCTTCAGCTAAAACATGCATGTGGAACCCAGAGTATGATCCACTGTGTGATCGGGAAACGTGTTCAAATGTGTCTCAGTTAAAAAAAAAAAAAAAAAAACAATGTGTCTCAGTGTTCGTCCCCTGGTACTCGGGTACAACATTCCAGACGCTTTACTAACACTCTCCCCACTTGGAGAGTCAGTGCCTTTAACCTCCTGTTTGGCCCAGTTTGCAATTTCTGCGGGAAATGTACAGGAATAAGGAGAACCAATGAGAGACTAGCTGGAGGTGTCTGGACGGGCAAATTTAACTCTCATTTCCCACCAGGAAGAGGAATTAACCAAAGGCTCAGCGTGCCATGCCGGAACCACACTAGGGCCTGAAGCAATCCTGCGGTGTTGCGGCCAGCAAACAAGAAAGCGAGTTGAAGAAAGGAGCTCAGGGGCACTGTCATTCACAAACCTGCAGAGTTATAAATGACAGCTATCGTCCAAAAATATATTGAAGTAAGGCTGCCAAGAGGACTTGAAAGCGGGGCAGAATTGCAGGTAACCGATTTCAGGAGGTAGACTGGAATTGCATGTAAAGCATAGGAAAAGAGGCAGAACGTCCACAATGATGCACTTGGCCAAAAAGGACGTATGCGTTTTTTCCTGAATATATTCAGGAAAAAACGCATACGCCCTTTTTGGCCAACCAAGCAAGCTTGCAAAGGAAATCTGCACTACAATGAAGTCTCAGTGCCCCCCAGTCAAAAGGACCATCTGAAAAAAGTGTAAAATCCAGAAAGGCAGGACAGGCCATGGAGAACTGGGAGCCTTGTTATGCGGATGGGCGGGATGTCAATTGCCAACAGCCACTCTGGAGAAGTGTATGGTGTTTCCTGAAACATCTAAAAAACAAAGCAACAGAGCCTAGGGCACTTCCACTTATGGTCCTATAGCTTAGGGAAATTAAAATCAAAATGACACAGCCACCCCAAAATTTGGGATGGCTCTGTTTACAACAACCTTGTTTACGGTACAAGTTCAATATCACAGAAAGCGAAAAATGGATAAAGAAGTTGTGGTACTTACGTACAATGCAATATCACTCAGCAATGAAATCTATGTCATTGGGCCCGTAGTAACATAATGAGTGGATTCAGGTATGATGATTCTAAGTGAAATAAATCACACAGAAAAAGAAACATCATAAGATATCACTAATACACGGAATGTAAACTTGGCTACACAGGAGCTGAATTACAAGACAGAACAGGGTCTCAAATGTAGAACACCAACTTATGCTTGCTTAAGGGGAAAGGTGCATTGGGGTGCTGCATAAAACCAGAGATTGAAATTAGCACAGATACCGTTCCATAAGCCAAATATGTAATAGACAAGAGCTACTCCTTGCTCAACGAAGTGGACACAACACCCCATATTAAACGCCTAAGAATATACCTGACTAGTAAGAATCTTAAAACCTATGGATTTATATGTCTCCGAAAGAGAATCAAGCGTGTGTACAGCGGCATAAACGCAGCAGTGATAAGGTTGGAGAGGTTCGGTGAGCAAATGAAAACCCTTTGAAGTCATATTGCATGGTACAAATTCCACGGGTCTCAACTCTCCAGGTTTAAGGTATTCTTCCTTCACCTAAAACATGCATGTGGAACCCAGAGTATGATCAACCATGTGATCGGGAGACGTGTTCAAATGTGTCTCAGTTTTCGTCCCCTGGTACTCGGGTGCAACATTCCAGACGCTTTACTAACACTCTCCCCACTTGGAGAGTCAGTGCCTTTGACCTCCTGTTTGGCCCAGTTTGCAGTTTCTGGGGAAGATGAACTGGAATAAGGAGAACCCATGAGAGACTAGCTGGAGGTTTCTGGACGGGCAAATTTAACTCTCATTTCCCACCAGGAAGAGGAATTAACCAAAGGCTCAGCGTGCCATGCCGGAACCACACTAGGGCCTGAGGCAATCCTTCGGTGTTGCGGCCAGCTCACAAGAAAGCGAGTTGAAGAAAGGAGCTCAGGGGCACTGTATTTCAGAAACCTGCAGAGTTATAAATGACAGCTATCATCCAAAATTATACTGAAGTAAGGCTGCGAAGAGGACTTGAATGCGGGCCAGAATTGCTGGAAACCTATTTCAGAACGTACACAGGAGTCGTTCTTAAAGCATAGTAAAAGAGACAGAACTTATAAAATAATGCACTTGGCAAAAAAGGGCATATGTGTTTTATCCAGAGCTCTCATAACTGAGGGGAGGAGATTCCCAGCAGGCTCCAACTGCCACCTGAGGGCTCACATTGCCAAGGCAACGTGAGCATGCCAGGGAGGAGTTACCTCACAGCAGAGGTCCCACCTCACAGAAGGGTGAGAAACCCAGCCAACATCAGACTCTCACCAGAGGGCCCACATCACCAAGTGGATGGGAACCAGGCAGGAGTGTCTTCACACCAGTGGGGCCTCATCATCGAAAGGTGAGGTACTCAGCACATGTGTCCTCAAACCAGAGGACCCACATCACCAAGGGCCTCGGAGTGAGGCAGGCAAGAGTAGCCTCACAACACTGGGCCCATAGAATAAAAAAGTGAGGAATCCAGCAGTTGGAACCTCCCAGCAGGCGGCCCAGAGCACCGAGGCTATGGGATCCAGGCCACAGTGAACTCACAGAAGAGGGCCCATGTCATGAAACTGAGCAACCCAGCCATTGGGACCTCAGAGCAGGAGGCCCAAATCCCCGTGCAGATGGAAATTTGGTAGGAGTGTCCTCGCACCACTGAGAACATATCAGAAAATTTTGCGCGAGCAGCAGTTAGGGCCTGACGCCAGAGGACCCTCATCACCAAGGGAAGGAGGCTCCCAGCAGGCTCCAACTGCCACCAGAGGGCTGACGTCGCCAAGGCGATGTGTGCCAACCAGGCACGAATGACCTCACAGCAGAGGGCCCACCTCAGAGAAGTGTGACGAACCCAGTCAGGATCAGACTCGCACCAGAGGGCCCACATCACCAAATGGATTGGAACCAGGCAGGAGTGTCCTCACATGAGTAGGGCCACATCATCTAAAGGTGAGGAACCCAGAACATGTGGCTTCAAACCATAGGACACCCATCACCAAGGGGCTGGGAGTGAGGCAGGCAGGAGGAGCCTCATAACAGAGGGCCCAAAAATAAGAAAGGTGAGGAATCCAGCAGTTGGAACCTCCCAGCAGGCGGCCCAGAGCACAGACGCTAGGGGATCCAGGCCGGAGTGACCTAACACCAGACAGCCCACATCATGAAACTGTGAGCAACCCAGACATTGGGACCTCAGAGCAGAAGGCCCACATCCCCATGGTGATGGGAACATGACAGGAGTGTCCTGGCATCACTGGGCTCACATCAGAAAACGTGGGGTGCTCAGAAGTTAGGGCCTGACGCTAGAGGGCACTCATCACCGAGAGGAGGAGGCTCCCAGCAGGCTCCAGCTGCCACCAGAGGGCCAACGTCACCAAGGCGATGTGTGCCAGCCCCACAGGAGTGACCTCACAGCAGAGGGCCCACCTCACAGAAGGGTGAGGAACACAGCCAGGATCAGACTCTCACCAGAGGGCCCACATCACCAAGGGGATGGGAACCAGGCAGGAGTGTCCCCACACCAGTGGGACAGCATCATCGAAAGGTGAGGATCCCAGCACATGTGTCCTCAAACCAGAGGAACAACATCACCAAGGGGTTCGGAATGAGGCTGGCAGGACCGGCCTCACAACACAGGGTCCATAGAATATAAAAGTTGAGGAATCCAGCAGTTGGAACCTCCCAGCAAGTGGCCCAGAGCACCGAGGCTATGGGATCCAGGCCGCAGTGAACTCACAGCAGAGGGCCCACATCATGAACCTGTGAGCAGCCCAGCCGTTGGGACCTCAGAACAGAAGGCCCACATCCGCATTGGGATGGGAACCTGGCAGGAGTGGCTTCGCACCACTTAGCACATATCAGAAAATGTTAGTAGCCCAGCATTTAGGGCCTGATGCCAGGGGCCCTCATAACTGAGGGGAGGAGACTCCCAGCAGGTTCCAACTGCCAACAGAGGGCCCACGTCTACAAGGTGGCATGCGCCAGCCAGGCAGTAGTGACCTCACAGCAGAGGGCCTATCACACAGAAAGGTGAGGAACCGAGGCAGGATGAGACTCTCACCAGAGGGCCCACAACACCAAGGGGATGGGAACCAGTCAGGACTGTCCTCCCACCAGTGGGGCCACATCATCGATAGGTGAGGAACCCAGCACATGTGGCCTCATATCAGAGGACATACATCACAAAGGGGATGGGAGTGAGGCAGGTAGGAGTAGCCTAAAAACAGAGGGCCCAAAGAATAAAAAAAGTGAGGAATCCAGCATTTGGAACCTCCCAGCAGGCGGCCGAGAGCACAGAAGCTATGGGATGCAGGCAGGAGTGAACTAACACCAGAGAGCCCACATCATGAAACTGTGAGCAACCCAGGCGTTGGGACCTCAGAGCAGAAAGCCCACATCCCCATGGGGATGGGAACCTGACAGGAGTGTCCTGGCATCACTGGGCTCACATCAGAAAACGTGGGGAGCCCAGCAGTTAGAGCCTGATGCTAGAGGGCCGTCATCACCGAGGGCAGGAGGCTCCCAGCAGGTTCCATGTGCCAACAGAGGGCCCACGTCGCCAAGGTGATGTGTGCAAGTCAGGCAGGATTGACCTCACAGCAGAGGGCCTACCTCACAGAAGAGTGAGGAACCCAGCCAGGATAAGACTGTCACCAGAAGGCCCACATCACCAAGGGGATGGGAACCAGGCAGGAGTGTCCTCACACCAGTGGGGCCACATCATTGAAAGTTGCAGAACCCAGCACATGTGGCCTCAAACCAGAAGACCCACATCACGAAGGGGTTGCGAGTGAGGCAGGCAGGAGGAGCATCACAACACAGGACCCATAGAATACAAAAGTTGAGGAATCGAGCAGTTGGAACCTCCCAGCAGGCGGCCAAGAGCACAGAGGCTATGGGATCCAGGCCACAGTGAACTAACACCAGAGAGCCCACATCATGAAATTGTGATCAACCCAGCCGTTGGAACCTCAGAGCAGAAGGCCCACATCCTCATGGAGATGGGAACCTGGGAGGAGTGCTCGAGCATCACTGGGCTCACTAAGAAAAGTTGGGGAGCCCAGCAGTTAGGGCCTGACGTCAGAGGGCCCTCATCACAGAGGTGAGGAGGCTCCCAGCAGGGTCCAAGTGCCACCAGAGGGCTCATGTCAACAAGGCGAGGTGAGCAAGCCAGGAAAGAGTTACCTGATAGTAGAGGGCCCACCTCACAGATGGGTGAGGAAGCCAGCCAGGATCAGACTCTCACCAGAGGGCCCACATCACCAAGGGGATGGGAACCAGGCAGGAGTGTCTTCACACGAGTGGGGTCACATCATTGAAAGGTGAGGAACGCAGCACATGTGGCCTCAAGCCACAGGACAGTCATCACCAAGGGGCTGGCAGTGAGGCAGGCAGGAGGAGCCTCACAAGAGGGCACATAGAATAAAAAAGTTGAGGAATCCAGCAGTTGGAACCTCCCAGCAGGCGGCTCAGAGCACCGATGATAAGGGATCCTTGCCGGAGTGAACTCACAGCAGAGGGCCCACATCATGGTACTGTGAGCAAGCCAGCCGTTTTGACCTCAGAGCAGAAGGCCCATATCGCCATGGGGATGGGAACCTGGCAAGAGTCTCCTCACTCACTTGGCGCACATCAGAAAACGTAGGGAGCCCAGCAGTTATGGCGTAAGGTAAGAGGGCCCTCATCACCGAGGGGAGGAGGATCCCAGCACACTCCAACTGCCACCAGAGGGCCCACGTCGCCAAGGTGACGTGTGCCAGACAGGCATGATTGACCTCACAGCAGAGGGCCCACCTCACAGAAGGGTGAGGAACCCAGCCAGGATCAGACTCTCACCTGAGGGCCCACATCAGCAAGGGGATGGGAACCAGTCAGGACTGTCTTCCCTCCAGTGGGGCCACATCATCGAAAGGTGCGGAACCCAGCACATGTAGCCTCAAATCAGAGGACACATATCACAAAGAGAATGGGAGTGAGGCAGGCAGGAATAGACTAAAAACAGAGGGCCCAAAGAATAAGAAAGGTGAGGAATCCAGCAGTTGGAACCTCCCAGCAGGCGGCCGAGAGCACAGAAGCTATGGGATGCAGGCAGGAGTGAACTAACAGCAGAGAGCCCACATCATGAAAATGTGAGAAACCCAGGCGTTGGGACCTCAGAGCAGAAGGCCCACATCCCAATGGGGATGTGAACCTGGCTGGAGTGTCCTCGCACCACTGGGCGCACATCACAAAATGTGGGGAGCCCAGCAGTTAGGGCCTGACGCCAGAGGGCCCTCATCACTGAGGGGAGGAGGCTCCCAGCAGGTTCCAAGTGCCACCAGAGGGCTCATGTCCACAAGGCGAGGGGAGCAAGCCAGGCAGGAGTGACCTCACAGCAGACGGCCCACCTCACAGATGGGTGAGGAACCCAGCCAGGATCAGACTCTCAACAGAGGGCCCACATCACCAAGGGGATGTGAACCAGGCAGGAGTCTCCTAAGACCATTGGTCCCACATCATCGAAAGGTGAGGAACCCAGCAAAGGTGGCCACAAACCAGAGGACCCACATCACCAAGGGGTTGAGAGTGAGGTAGGTGTCTGGACGGGCATATTTAACACTCATTTCCCACCAGGAAGAGAAATTAACCAAAGGCTCAGCGTGCCCTGCCAGAAGCAGATTAGGGCCTGAAGAAGTCTTGCGGGTTTGCGGCCAGCTCACAAGAAAGCGAGTTGAAGAAAGGAGCTCAGGGGCCCTGTAATTCACAAACCTGGAGAGTTATAAATGACAGATAACGTCCAAAAATATATTGAAGTAAGGCTGTGAAGAGGACTTGAAAGCGGGGCAGAATTTCAGGAAACCAATTTCAGGAGGTAGATTGGATTTGCATTTAAAGCATAGGAAAAGAGGCAGAACATCGACAATGATGCACTTGGCAACAAAGGGCGTATGAGTTTGTTCCTGAATATATTCAGGAAAAAACACATACGCCCTTTTTGGCAAACCAAGCAAGCTTGCAATGGAAATCCGAACTACTATGAAGTGTCACTTCCCCCCGGTCTAAAGGGCCATCTGAGAAAAGTGTAAAATCCAGAAAGGCAAGACAGGCCATGGGGAAAAAGGAGCCTTGTTACGCTGATGAGCGGGATGTAAATTGCCAACAGCCACTCTGGAGAAGTGTATGGTGTTTCCTGAAACATCTGATAAACAAAGCAACAGAGTCTAGGGCATTTCCACTTATGGTCCTATAGCTTAGGGAAATTAAAATCAAAAAGACACAGCCACCCCAAAATTTGGGACGGCTCTGTTTACAGGAACCTCTTCTACAGTACGAGTTAAATATCCCAGAGAACAAATAATTGATAAAGAAGTTGCGGTACTTAGGTACAACAGAATACCACTCAGCAATGAAATCTGTGTCACCAGGCCTGTACCAGCATAATGAGTGGATTGAGGCATGATGATTCTAAGTGAAATAAGTCACACAGAAAAAGAAACATCATAAGATATCACTAATACACGGAATGTAAACTTGGCTACACATGAACTGAATTACAAAACAGAACAGGGTCTCAAGATTAGAAAACCAACTTATGCTTGCTTAAGGGGAAAGGTGAGTTAAGGGGGTGCTGCATAAAACCAGAGTTTGAAATTAGCACAGATACCGTTCCATAAGCCAAATATGTAATAGACAAGACCTACCCCCTGCTCAACGAAATGGACTCAACAATGAGGTATCACCTCACACCTGTTAGAATGGTCATCATCTGAAAATCTACAAACAACAAATGCTGGAAAGGGTGTGGAGAAAAGGAACCCTCTTCCACTATTGTTAGGAATATAAATTGATACAGTCACTATGGAGAACAATATGGAGTTTCTTAAGAAACTAATAATAGAATTACCATATAATACAGCAATCCCAGTACTGGACATATACCCAGACAAAACCATAAATCAAAAAGAGACATTCAATGCAATGTTCATTGCATCACTATTTACAATATCGAGGTAATGGAAGCAACCTAAATGCCCACACACAGACGAATGCATAAAGATGTGGTACATATATAAAATGGAATATTACTAAGCCATGAAAGGAATGAAATTGGGTCATTTGTAGAGACGTCGATGGATCTAGAGACTGTCATACAGAGTGAAGTAAGTCAGAAAGAGAAAAACAAATCTTGTATATTCATGCATATATTGGAACCTAGAAAAACTGTACAGATTAACTGTTTTGCAAGGCATAAATAGAGCAACAGATGTAGACAACAATCATATGGACAACAAGGGGGGAAAGCTCTTGGAGGGGTGGTGGTGGGAGGAGTTGAGAGATTGGGATTGGCATGTAAACATTTATATGTATAAAATAGATAACCAATGAGAACCTGCTGTATAAAAATATAAAATAAAATTCAAAATTAAAAAGAAATAAAATTTAAAAAATAAAACAGAAAAAACAATTATTCCCTTCACATACATGTATTTATATGAATAAATTATTTCCATGCTTATATCTGTAAATACAAAAAAGAGGAATAAAATCTACCTTGAACCAAAAATGAAAAAGAGAAAAAAAAAACAGAACCCACCAGTTACTCAGAGGAAAACCGTATCAGGGCACTTGCTCCAGTTGTAAACAATTCTGAAGTTGGTCAGTGGTGGGGAATCGTCTCCCATTCAACCAGCAGCCCCCAGACAACAAGCGTCCTCATTGCAAAGCTGGGGCACCGTGCCAAGGCATCTGTGAGTAAACGTGAGCTGAGCCCCAGGCCAGTTGCTGCTGAACTGTTCCCACCCTTCCCAGGTAAAACACCTGAATATATACAAGGACTTGAAAGCCTAGAGGAAGGGCCATGGAGCCACACGAGTGACAGCATGCCGGTTGACTTGGTGCCTGCAGGCCAGCCAGGATGGTCCTGGCCCTGGGTGCTCTTCTGGAAGATTTCCATTTCCCTGCCTGAGATACCCGTCCTGTCCCTGCCCCCACTGCTTTTTTCCTTCCTCACCTCTGCCCAGGGAGAAATTCCAGCAGAAGGTATGGGTGACACATCCTCTTCTTTAGCAGGTGGCAGCCTGGCAACTGCTGCAGAAAGTCCAGCAGAGCCCCACTCACACTGGGCCACCCACAAAGCCGTGGCCTCTCACTCCCTCCCACCAGCCCAGCCCCGAGACTGCTGACAGGGCAGAGAAAATGGCGTCAGGCACAGCTGCAGGGGCTTTTGCTGCCTGGAGTGGTATTTATATTGATCTCAACCCAGGCACACCTGGGGAGGGCTGGCCGGCATGGTAAGGCTGCCCAGGTCAGCCAATCATCACCCCTCAGGGGCTCACAGTTGCAGAAAATGGAACTTGCTGAACCGGCCAGGTCCAAGGAACAGGTGTGGGCTCCTGAGAGTCAGGATAGACAAGGGGCTGCAGCTTTGGTTTGTTTTCTAATCATTTTATCTGGCCCATGAGTGGGAGACAACTTCAAGAAAACCCTCTCCTAATGAGAGGAACCCAGGAGTCAGGGAGAGGAGGGGTGGGTGGTGGTTGGAGACAGAGGCCTGGTGCCCTGGGTGCAGTGGAAGTCTCTGGAAGACCAGGTGGAGGGAGGCCACACAGAGTGATGTCCAGGGTCACAGACCTGTCGGAGCTGCTGTTTGTTAGTTCAAGTCCTGCTCTGAGGTGCTCTGTGTCAGCTCTGAGCGACAGGTGAGCTGGGGGTGCTCTTCAATGAGGGCTATGTGCACGGTTCCTGTGTGCCCAGCCCTGCCACGGTACCTGCAAGGGTAGCTCTTTATCCTGGGAGGGACCTGACCATGAGAGCCCCGTGGGCTGGGTTGGGGGTGGGGTACCTGCCCAGGAGAGCTCCATATCCTGGGATTGGCCTGACCACGAGAGCCCCATGGGCTGCTGGGGACCTGGTAAAGGATGTCAGGACAGTCAGTGAAGCCACCGAGGATATACCTCCAGTTGCTCCTGATTCCTACACCCTGCTGGTCATTCTACCAACCACCAGGACATGGTATTCTGTATTAGTCTTCAATGATGCCTTCTTTTGTATTCCATTAGTCCCAGAGTCACAAGAAATTTTGGCTTGTGAGTGGCAGGACTCAACATACAACTAAAACAATACTTCCGGGCCGTCTTGCCCCAAGGGTTCAAAAATTCCCACACCATCTTTGGGGAAAGCTTAGCTAAAGACCGAAAAGTTCTACCTCTGTAAAAGGAAACCCTCCTTCAATATGCAGACGACATTCTGATCGCCAGCCCTACTAAGGAGGCCTCTGAACTACCAAGCCAATAAAGGATAGAAGTTGTCCAAGAAAAAGCTCAAATATCACAGACTGTGGTGACCTGCCTGGGCTTCATTCTCACACAAGGTCAGAGAAGCCCATCCCAGGAAAGGGAAGAAACCATTTGCAGCCTTACCCCTTTCTAAAACTAGAAGACAGCTTAGGGGTTCCTGGGGAGGCCAGGGTTTGCTGCTTCTGGATCCCTAACTACAGTCTACTAGCTGGGCCTCTATATGAAACACTGAAAGGAAAAGATGATGATCCTTTTGAACAGAATCCAGAAGTGGCCTTTCAAGAATGGAAAGAGCAGTCAATTCAGACCCTTGCCCTGGAACTCCCTAATTGAGCTAAACCCTTTGACCTTTACATTCCCGGTGAAAGGTGAATCGCCATTGGAGAATTAGTGCAAAAACTGGGACCACTTGAAATGGAACAACACAAGAATGCCATCCAGGTAGGATAAACTACAGTCACCAAGGGGCTTGGCCCACTGCCACATCTGGCCAAGATACTGGCGGTATCTAAAAACCTGGAAATCAGCAGCCCAAAAGGCCACCTCCCTCCTAAGGGAAAAGGACCCCACGTGGTGATCCTAATCACCAACCATGCCCTGAAGTTGCAGGGTTCGCTCCGTGGGCACACTGACCTCGAGTGAGGAGGCCCTCCAACTCCAACATCCAGAGAGATAACCGGGGGCAACAGGGCACCATGACGACTCGTGTGAACATCACTTGACCTGGAGTTTCTCTCATAAAACAACAAGAGTGTGTCCCGAAGGAGTAGACTACTGCTTGCAGGACTTACTGCACCCGGAGGGGAGCTAATAATCTTGGCGGGGGAACCGTATATCACACTGTCACCATAGAAAAGCCTACAGACACCATGATGATGGTGGCCAATAAGACCGGCTGGACTCCTGTTTACTTCAAAAGGCTGTTGACTCAGTGGCCATCATGGTCCTTGATCACCACTGACCCTGGACTGTCTGGGAGTTGAGCGGGCAGGGCTCTGACACCTGGTGCTGTTTTTACGTTAATTCAGGGGCCTAATTGAAGAAAGAGCAGACTACTGGTCAGAGCATCTAGGCTGGCAGAAACGGTCAGCCTAAGGTGGCCGAACAAATGTGGGGCGGGGTGAAACCGGCCCCCACAGCGTCTCTGCACATCTCTTTCCTGGACCCTTAAAGGTCATTAGAATCTATAACACTTCCAATGCTGGTGCTCAGGCGGACGAGCAGGGAGGCAGGGGTCCTGGGGACAATCAACGTCACCTGGAGGCTGCTGGGGAGAAGTTCTGACCCTCGTCCCCTGGTATGAGGGCTCCCAACTCAGCACTCAGCAGTTACAGAAGAAGGGTCTGCACCCTCAGCACTCCAAGAATGAGGAACGGGACAAAAGGCAGAGGAGGGGTTTGTCCCCAGCAAAGCCCATTAAAAATCCCTGGGAGATAAAAATAGAATCTGGGCAATAAAGTCAAGTCTGACCTTTTTTATCCTTTGTGCTTTGTCTAATTTCACGTGCTCCTAGGGTCCCGCATGCAGAGGTTCCACACCCGGCACTTCAGACCAGATTTCCTGGTGCAGAATGGCTGGGTCGACACCTCAGCTCCTGGGGCCCAGTGCAGACTCCGAGATATAGAGCCTGAGCTGCAGCCAACCCGGCCCTCGAGAGCTCCGCCCCCTCCCTCCCACTGACTCTGACAGGATCTCTACACAGCAGCCCAGCCCACAGTCCACGGGGTAGTGCATGCTCTCACCTCTCCATTCTCTGATCAAAATATAAAGTTTCCTTTGCTTGGGAACCAAACTCAGTCTCGATCTGTTGACCCCAATGACACTGGGCAGGGGGACACTTGTTGGGGTCCACTCTGGAGGATCAGTAACAGAAATTGAGACTATTGTAACTTCAATGAACAGATGTGTGAGCCAAACTGTAGTTAACATAGAACAGTGTATAAGGCTCGGGTAAAATAAGATGTTTCTAACACTTCCATTTGATATTTCCATCACTTTATTATAAGCAAGTTCAGTGAAAAGGTTTGTCTTATTTGTCAGGTCAATATTAGAGAAATGAAGTGATTTCTTTCCAAGGATGTACATCTAATAATCTTGGTTAAAGCTTCAATCTTGTTTTAAATGCTTTTCCATTGAAAATGATACCTCTCTTTCAGCTCCCCCGTTTCTGAGAAGTATAAAATCTTATAATTTATTACTACCAAAGGGGAAAGGTGGGAGGAGGGATAAATTAACAGTTTGGAATTAACACATACACACTGCTATGTATAAAATAGATCATCAACAAGGAACTACTGTATAGCACAGGGAACTACACTCAACATTTTGCAATAACCTATAAGGGGAAATAATCTGAAAAAGAATAGATATTTTATTGACATCATCTATCAATGACAGTTAAAGTGTAACCTAAGGGAAGCTGGTGGTGAGTGCTTCTGACCCTGAAGACTTCAATCATCTAAAGTTTGGACTCTGCCTACTTCCCAAGGCCCTTAATGAACATATGTGTACCCGTAGCTTAAAAAATTCCCCAGTTTGGGTTTCGGGGAGACACTGATTTTGAAAAAGCCCTGGTGTTCTCCTTACATGAATGGGACTCTTCCTACTGCTAAAACATGTCTGTCACACCCAGAGGATGGTATACCGCCTGATCGGGAAGAGTTTGGAAAAGGCATCTCGTCTCCTCATCTCCTGGTGCTCGGGTTCACCCCTCCAGCGTTTTTACTAACAGTCTCCCCACTTGGAGATGTCAGCACTGTTAACATCCTGTTGCATACAGTTTGGAATTTGTCCAGAGGATGAAGCGGAAGGATGAGGAACAATGAGAGACAAGTCCTAGGTGTTCAGACAGGCACATGTCACTCTAATTTCCAATCAGGAAGACTAATTGACCAAAGGCTAGGGTTGTCCATGGAAACAGTATAGGGCTTGAGGAAATCCCGCTGCTTTGTGGCCAGTTCCCATAAACACAAGTTGAACAATGGAACTCAGGGGCAGTAAAATTCACGAAACTGCAGAGTTGAAAATATCCATCACTGAAAAATGTCTTGAGGAAAGTCAGAGAAAAGGACTTGTAAGCAAGGGAGAATGGCAAGAAAGGGATTTGAGGAGGTAGAAAGGACTCGCCATTAAGCACAAGAAAAGGAGCTGAACATTGCCAACATTGCAGTTGGCCAAAAAGGGTGTATGCGTTTTTTTCTGTATATATTCAAGAAAAGGGCATACACTTTTTTAGCCAACCAAACAGGTGGGCACTGGAAGTCAATACTACAAAAGATATCACTTCGCATCAGTCAGAAGAGCCATCCTCATAAAGCGTAAACAACAGAAATGCAGGACAGGGCAAGGAGAAGAGGGAGCCCTGTGAGACTTATAGTGGAAATGTATATTGCCAACGGCCATTCTGGAGAAGTGTATTGTGTTTACTAAAGCATCTAAAAAATGAGCTACAGAGCATAGGGCACTTGCACTCATGGGCGTATATCTTGGGAAAAACAGAAATCGAGAGGACACAGGCACCCCAATGTTTACCCCCTCTCTGTTTAAAAGATCCTCGACTAGGATATAACTTAAATGTCTCTGGAGGGAAAAAATGGATAGAGATGTGGTACTTAGGTAGAGTGGAATATTATTCAGCCTGGAAATCAATGAAATATGGCCAGTTGTAACAACTCTGGAGGAGTTACGTATGATCATTCTAAGTGACAGAATTCAAAAAGAAAAAGACACATATCATAAGATATCACTTAAAGGTGGAATCCAAAATGGCTACACATGAAATAAATTACAAAACAAAAACATAATCAAATATGTAGAAAACACGCATAAGGCTGCTAAACGGGAAAGGTGGGGAGGGGTGAGGCATCATCCAGGAGGTTGAAATTAGCAAAGATACCATTCCAAATACCAAACTGATAATCAACAAGGCCCACACGGTAGCTAAAAGAACTGCACTCAGCACACTCAAGTCACCGGAAAAGAATATATACGACTGGTAAGAATCTGAAAAAGAATTTATTGATGTCTCTCTGTACGTGAATCAAGTGGATGTACAGCAGCAAGAAACAGAGCTTTGAAAATCAGCTGTAACCAATATAGTAATAAATTGAAAAAAATAAACGACAGAGAGACAGAGAAAACCTCTTACAACTTTTCCTCAGGGACGGTGATGCAACATGGATTGAACACATCTAGACCCACAGCAGGATGAGACATAAGGCTGGAAACTGTTTGCGCTAAGAGAAATGTGAGGTTGGGTGAGGAAATGCACACCCTTTAAAGTAATACTACCTGGTACCCATTCAATGGGTCCCAAATCTGCAGGTTTAAGGGATCTTCCTACAGCTAAAACATGCATGGAAAACCCAGAGGACTGTACACCATGTGATCGGGAGATGTGTCTAAAATGCACCTCATTTATCCTCTCCTGGTGCTCCTGTTCACCATTCCAGCCACGTTACTTAGAATCTCCCCACTTGGAGAATCAGCACATTTAAACTTCTGTTTCACACATTTTGCAAATTGTGAGGAGGATGAACGGGAAGAGGGGGAACCAATGAGAGAATAGTTGTAGGGGTTTGGACGGGCACATATCACTCTAATTTCCCATTAAGAATAAGAATTAAAAAAAAGCTCAGCCCGCCTCACCGGAGCCAAAATAGGGCCTGAAGCAATCCTGCGGGTTTGAGGCCAGCTCACAAAAGAGCAACTTAAAAAATGGAGCTCAGGGTCACTGCAATTCACAAACCTGCAGAGTTATAAATGCAAACTAACGTCCAAAAATATGTTGAGGTAAGGCAAAGAAGAGGATCTGAATGCAAGACAGAATTGCAAGAAACAGATTTCATGAGATAGATTGGACTCGTCTTTAAAGCACATGAAAACTGGCAGAATTTCGACAATGATGCAGTTGGCCCAAAAGGGCATATGCGTTTTTTCCTGATTATATCCAGGAAAAAACGCATACGCACTTTATGGGCAACAAAGCAAGCAAGCAATGCAAATGTGCACAACAAAGAAGTCTCATTTCCCACTGGTCAAAAGGGCCATCCTAAAAAATTGTAAAAACCAGAAATGCAGGACAGGCCATGGAGAACAGGGAGCCTTTATACGCTGATGGGCAGTGTGTGAACTGCCCAGAGCCACTCTGGAGAAGTGTATGGTGGTTCCTAAATCATCTAAAAAACAGAGCTACAGAGCATAGGACACTTCCAATCATGGGAGTATATCTAGGGAAGTCTAAAAATCAACAAGACACAAGCACACCACAGTTTAGGGCTACTCTGTTTACAAGAACCTCAACTTCAGTACACCTTAAATATCCCAGGAAAGAGAACAATGGATAAAGAAGATGTGGTACTTATGTACAATGGAATGTCTCTTCACCATGAAATCAATGTAATAAGGCTAGTAGAAGGATAAAGAGTGGATTTAGGTCCGATAATACTACTTGAAATAAGTCAAACAGAAAAAGAAACATATCATAAGATATCACTTATAGAGGGAGGGTAAATATGGCTGCACAAGAAATGAATTACAGAACAGAACAGTGTCTCACATTTAGAAAACACACTTATGTCAGCTTAAGGGGAAAGGAGAGGTGGGGTGATGCATAAAACCAGAGTTTGAAATTAGCACAGATACCGTTCAATAAACCAAATAGGTATTAGACAAGATCTATACCTTGCTCAGTGAACTGGCCTCAACACACCCGATACACCGCAGAGAAATATATCTGAGTAATAAGAATCTTAAAACCCATGTATTGATATATCTCCATAAGGGAATCAAGTGTGTGCAGAGCGGCACAAACACAGCAGTGAAAATGAGCTAAACCCCATTATAGAAATAAATTTTAAAAACAAAATGCAGAAACAATGAAAGAGAGAAAAATTCTTACAAAATTCGCTCAGGGGCTGTGATGCAACATGGATTGACCACATATAAACCCACAGCTGGATAAGACATAAGGCTGGACACTTGGGGCTGAGAGGATTGGTGAGCTTTGGTGAGCAACTGCCGAAAGTTTAATGCAATACTTCATGCTACTCATTCCAAGGGTCCCAACACTCCAGGTTGAAGGGAATCTTCCTACAGCTAAACCATGCTTGGGAAACCCAGCGACTGGTATACCATATGATCGGGAAAGGTTTCTAAAACGCATCTCATTTTTCCTCTCCTGGGGCTCCGGATCGACATTCCAGCCACTTTACTAACAACATCCCCACATGGAGAGTCAATGCCTTTAAGTTCTGGTATCGCACAGTCTGCAGTTAGTGTGGAGGATGAATGGCAATAGGGGGAACCAGTGAGAAACTAGCTGTAGCGGTTTCAATGGGCACATGTCACTCTAATTTCACATCAGTAAGAAGAATTAACCAAAGGCACAGCAAGGTGCCCCGAAAGAAGAATAGGGCCTGAAGGAATCCTGTGGTTATGAGGCAAGATCACAAAAATAAGAGCTGAAAAATGGAGCTAAGGGCCACTGCAATTCAAAAACCTGCAGAGTTATAAAGGCCAACTATTTTCAAAAACTATATTGAGGTAAGGCTATGAAGAGGCATTGAAAGCAAGGCAGAATTGCAGGAAACCGATTTCAGGAGGAAGACTGGAATTGCATTAAAACATATGAAGAGAGTCAGAACATCGAAAATGATGCACTTGGCCAAAAAGGGCGTATGCGTTTCTTCCTCAGGAAGAAACGCATACGCCCTTTTTGGCCAACCAAGCAAGCTTGCAAAGGAAATCTGCACTACAATGAAGTCTCACTGCCCCCCGTCAAAAGGGCGATCTGAAAAAAGTGTAAAATCCAGAAAGGCAGGACAGGCCATGGAGAACTGGGAGCCTTCTTATGCTGATGAGCGGGATGTAAATTGCCAACAGCCACTCTGGAGAGGTGTATGGTGTTTCCTAAAACATCTAAAAAACAAAGCAACAGAGCCTAGGGCACTTCCACTTATGGTCCTATAGCTTAGGGAAATTAAAATCAAAAAGACACAGCCACCCCAAACTTTGGGACGGCTCTGTTTACAAGAACCTCGTTTACGGTACAAGTTCAATATCGCAGAAAGCGAAAAATGGATAAAGAAGTTGTGGTACTTACGTACAATGCAATATCGCTCAGCAATGAAATCTATGTCATCAGGCCTGTAGCAGCATAGTGAGTGGATTCAGGTACGATGATTCTAACTGAAATAATTCACACAGAAAAAGAAACATCATAAGATATCACTAATGGAATGTAAACTTGGCTACACAGGAACTGAATTACAAAACAGAACAGGGTCTAAAATGTAGAAAACCAACTTATGCTTGCTTAAGGGGAATGGTGAGTTAGGGTGCTGCATAAACCCAGAGATTGAAATTAGCACAGATACCGTTCCATAAGCCAAATATGTAATAGACAAGAGCTACTCCTTACTCAACGAAATGGACCAAAACCCCATATTCAACGCCTAGGAATATACCTGACTAGTAAGAATCATAAAACCTATGGATTGATATATTTCTGTAAGAGAATCAAGAGTGTGTACAGCGGCATAAATGCAGCAGTGAAATGCAGCTAAATCCCATAATAAAAATAAATTTCTTAAACAAAACACAATGACAGTGGAATAGCGAGGAATAGTTAAGTAATTCATTCAAGGCTTGTGATGCAACCTGGATTTACCACATCTACACCCAGAGCTGGGTGACACATAAGGCTGGACACTTGGGGCTCATAGGATTGGTGAGGTTTGGTGAGCAAATGCAGACCCTTTGAAGTCATCCTGCATGGTACCCATTCCATGGGTCTCAACTCTCCAGGTTTAAGGGATTCTTCCTTCAGCTAAAACATGCATGTGGAACCCAGAGTATGGTCCACCATGTGATCGGGAAACGTGTTCAAATCTGTCTCAGTTTTCGTCACCTGGTACTCGGGTGCAACATTCCAGACGCTTTACTAACACTCTCCCCACTTGGAGAGTCAGTGCCTTTAACCTCCTGTTTGGCCCAGTTTGCAATTTCTGCGGAAGATGAACAGGAATAGGGAGAACCAATGAGAGACTAGCTGGAGGTGTCTGGACGGGCAAATTTAACTCTCATTTCCCACCAGGAAGAGGAATTAACCAAAGGCTCAGCGTGCCATGCCGGAACCAGATTAGGGCCTTAAGGAATCCTGTGGTGTTGCGGCCAGCTCACAAGAAATCGAGTTGAAGAAAGGAGCTCAGGGGCACTGTCATTCACAAACCTGCAGAGTTATAAATGACAGCTATCGTCCAGAAATATATTGAAGTAAGGCTGGCAAGAGGACTTGAAAGCGGGGCAGAATTGCAGGAAACCGATTTCAGGAGGTAGACTGGAATTGCATTTAAATCCAAGGAAAAGAGGCAGAACGTCCACAATGATGCACTTGGCCAAAAAGGGCGTATGCGTTTTTTCCTGAATATATTCACCAATATATTTTCCTGAATATATTCAGGAAAAAACGCATAGGCCCTTTTTGGCCAACCAAGCAAGCTTGCAAAGGAAATCTGCACTACAATGAAGTCTCACTTCCGCCCAGTCAAAACGGCCATCTGAAAAAAGTGTAAAATCCAGAAAGGCAGGACAGGCCATGGAGAACTGGGAGCCTTGTTATGCTGATGGGCGGGATGTAAATTGCCAACAGCCACTTGGGAGAAGTGTATGGTGTTTCCTGAAACATCTGAAAAACAAAGTAACAGAGCCTAGAGCACTTCCACTTATGGTCCTATAGCTTAGGGAAATTAAAATCAAAAAGACACAGCCACCCCAAACTTTGGGACGGCTGTGTTTACAAGAACCTCGTTTACGGTACAAGTTCAATACCACAGAAAGTGAAAAATGGATAAAGAAGTTGTGGTACTTACGTACAATGCAATATCACTCAGCAATGAAATGTATGTCATCAGGCCCATAGCAGCATAATGAGTGGATTCAGGTATGATGATTTTAAGTGAAATAAGTCACACAGAAAAAGAAACATCATAAGGTATCACTAATACACGGAATGTAAAGTTGGCTACACAGGAACTGAATTACAAAACAGAACAGGGTCTCAAATTTAGAAAACCACTTATGCTTGCTTAAGGGGAAAGGTGAGTTGGGGTGCTGCATAAAACCAGAGATTGAAATGAGCACAGATAAAGTTCCTTAAGCCAAATATGGAATAGACAAGAGATACTCCTTGCTTAATGAAATGGACTCAACACCACATATTAAACGCCTAAGAATATACCTGACTAGTAAGTATCTTAAAACCTATGAATTGCTATGTCTCCGAAAGAGAAACAAGCATGTGTACAGGGGCGTAAACGCAGCTGTGATACGATTGGAGAGGTGTGGTGAGCAAATGAAGATCCTTTGAAGTCATATTGCATGGTACCCATTCCATGGGTCTCAACTCTCTGGGTTTAAGGTATTCTTCCTTCAGCAAATACATGCATGTGGAACCCACAGTATGATCAACCGTGTGATCGAGAGACGTGTTAAAATATGTCTCAGTTTTCGTCCCCTGGTACTCGGTAGCAACATTCCAGGCGCTTTACTGACACTCTCCCCACTTGAAGAGTCAGTGCCTTTAACCTCCTGTTTGGCCCAGTTTGCAATTTCTGCGGAAGATGAACAGGAATAGGGAGAACCAATGAAAGACTAGCTGGAGGTGTCTGGACGGGCAAATTTAACTCTCATTTCCCACAAGGAAGAGGAATTAACCAAAGGCTCAGCGTGCCATGCCGGAACCAGATTAGGGCCTGAAGCAATCTTGCAGTGTTGCGGCCAGCTCACAGGAAAACGAGTTGAAGAAAGGAGCTCAGGGGCACTGTAATATACAAACCTGCAGAGCCATAAATGACAGATATCATCCAAAAATATACTGAAGTAAGGCTGCCAAGAGGACTTGAATGCGGGGCAGAATTGCAGGAAACCGATTACAGGAGGTAGACTAGAATTGCATTTAAAGCACAGGAAAAGAGGCAGAACGTCCACAATGATGCACTTGGCCAAAAAGGGCCTATGCGTTTTTTCCTGAATATATTCAGGAAAAAACGCATAGGCCCTTTTTAGCCAACCAAGCAAGCTTGCAAAGGAAATCTGCACTACAATGAAGTCTCACTTCTCCGCGGTAAAAAGGGCCATCTGAAAAAAGTGTAAAATCCAGAAAGGCAGGACAGGCCATGGAGAACTGGGAGCATTCTTATGCTGATGGGGGGGAGGTAAACTGCCAACAGCCACTCTGGAGAAGTGTATGGTGTTTCCAGAAACATCTAAAAAACAAAGCAACAGAGCCTAGGGCACATCTACATATGGTTCTATAGCTTAGGGAAATTAAAATCAAAAACACACAGCAACCCCAAAGTTTGGGACGGCTCTGTTTACAAGAACCTCGTTTACGGTCAAAGTTCAATATTGCAGAAAGTGAAAATTGGATAAAGAAGTTATGGTACTTACGTACAATGCAATATCACTCAGCAATGAAATCTATGTCATCAGGCCCGCAGAAGCAT
Organism: Leucopleurus acutus; assembly: GCF_964270905.1. Classification (NCBI taxonomy): domain Eukaryota; kingdom Metazoa; phylum Chordata; class Mammalia; order Artiodactyla; family Delphinidae; genus Leucopleurus; species Leucopleurus acutus. The sequence goes on along the minus strand of NW_028139130.1, from coordinate 539,706 downwards.
ATTGACTGGATTAAGGTACGATGATTCTAACTGAAATATATCACACAGAAAAAGAAACATCATAAGATATCACTAATACACGGAATGTAAACTTGGCTACTGAGGAACTGAATTACAAAACAGACAGGGTCTCAAATTGAGAAAACCAACTTATGATTACTTAAGGGGAAAGGTGAGTTGGGGTGCTGCATAAAACCAGAGATTGAAATGAGCACAGTTACTGTTCCATAAGCCAAATATGTAATAGACAAGAGCTACTCCTTGTTCAACGAAATGGACTCAACACCCCATATTAAACGCCTAAGAATGTACCTGACTTGTAAGAATCTTAAAACTTACGGATTGATATGTCTCCGAAAGAGAATCAAGCGTGTGTACAGCAGCATAAACGCAGCAGTGATAGGATTGGTGAGGTTCGGTGAGCAAATGCAGACCCTAAACCTAACCCTTCCCCGAAGCCTTACCCTAACCCGTCCCCTAATCCTAACCCGTACGCTAACACTAACCCGTGCCCTCACATGTACGCTCCCCCTAAACCGCTGTCGTACCCTCACTGGACCCTAAACCGTCCCCGTCCCCTAACCCTAACCCTAGCCCGAACCATAACCCTAACACTTCCCCGAAGTCTTACCCTAACCCGTCCCCTAATCCTCACCCGTATGCTAACACTAACCGGTGCCCTCACACGTACGCTCCCCCTAAACCGTTGTCGTACACTCACCTGGACCCTAAACCGTCCCCGTCCCTTAACCCTAACCCTAGCCCGAACTCTAAACCTGACCCTTCCCCGAAGCCTTACCCTAACCGGTCCCCTAATCCTAACCCGTACGCTAACACTTACCTATGCCCTCACACGTACGCTCCCCCTAAGCTGTTGTCATACACTGACCTGGACCATAAACCGTTCCCTAACCCTAACCCTAACCCTAGTGCGAAGCCTTAACCTAACCCTTCCCCGAAGCCTTACCCTAACCTGTCCTTAATCCTAACCCGTACGATAAAACTAACCCATGCCCTCACACGTATGCTCCCCCTAAACCATTGTCGCAACCTCACCTGGACCCTAAACCGTCCCCATATCCTAACCCTTACCCTAGACGGAAAACTAAACCTAACCCTTCCCCGAAGCCTTACCATAACCCGTCTCCTAATCCTTATCCGTACGCTAACACTAACCTGTGCCCTCCCACGTACCCTCCCCATAAACCTTTGTCGTACCCTCACCTGGACCCTAAACCGTCCCCGTGCCCTAACCCTAACCCGAGCCCGAACCATAACCCTAACCCTTCCAAGAAGCCTTACACTAACACATCCCCTAATCCTAACCAGTATGCTAACACTAACACATGCCCTCACACGTACGCTTCCCCGAAACCGTTGTCTAATACTCACCTAGACGCTAAAGTGTCCCCATCCCCTAACACTAACCCTAGCCCGAACCCTAACCCTAAACCTTCCCCGAAGCCTTAACCTATCCCGTCCCACAATCCTAAACCGTACGCTAACAGTAACCCATGCCCTCACATGTACGCTCCCCCTAAACCGTTGTTGTACCCTCACCTGGACCCTAAACCATCCCCGTCATCTAACCCTAGTCCGAACCCTAACACTAACCCTTCCCCGAAGCCTTCCCCTAACCCGTCCCCTAATCCTAACCCGTACGCTAAGACTAACCCATGCCCTCACACGAACACTCCCCCTAAACCGTTGTCGTACACTCACCTGGACCCTAAACCGTCCCCGTTCCCTAACCCTAACCTTAGCCCGAACCCTAACCCTAACCCTTCCCCGAAGCCTTACCCTAACCCGTCCCGTAATCCTAACCCTTACGCTAACACTAACCCGTGACCTCACACGTACGCTCCCCCTAAACCGTTGTTGTACCCTCACCTGGACCCTAAACCATCCCCGTCCCCTAACCCTAACACTAGGCTGAACCCTAAACCTAACAATTCCCCGAAGCCTTACCCTAACCCGTCCCCTAATCCTAACCCATATGCTAACAATAACCCGTGCCCTCATATGTACGCTCCCCTAAACCGTTATCGTACACTCACCTGGACCCTAAACAGTACCCGTCCCCTAACCCTAACACTAGCCCGAACCCTAACCCTAAACCTTCCCCGAAGACTTACCCTAACCCGTCCCCAAATCCTTACCCGTACACTAACGCTAACCCGTGCCCTCACACGTACGCTCCAGTAAACCGTTGTCGTACCCTCACCTGGACCCTAAACCGTCCCCGTCCCCTAACCCTAACTCTAGCCCGAACCCTAACCCTAACTCTTTCCCGAAGCCTTCCACTAATCCGTCCCCTAATCCTAAACCGTACGCTAACACTAAACCGTGCCCTCCCACGTACGCTCCCCCTAAACCGCTGTCGTACCCTCACCTGAAACCTAAACCGTCCCCGTCACCTAACCATAACCCAAGCGCGAAACCTAACCCTACCCCTTCCCCCAAGCCTTACGCTAACCCGTCCCCTAATCTTAACTCATACGCTAACACTAACCTGTGCTCACACACGTACGCTCCCCCTAAACTGTTGTCGTACCCTCACCTGGATCCTAAACCGTCTCCGTCCCCGAAAACTAACCCTAACCTGAACAGTAACCCTAACCGTTCCCCGAAGCCTTACCCTAACCCGTCCCCTAATCCTAACCCATACACTAACACTAACCCGTGCCCTCACATATATGCTCCCCCTAAACTATTGTCGTACCCTCACCTGGATCCTAACCCTTCTCTGTCCCCTAACGCTAACCCGCGCACGAACCCTAACCCTATCCCTTCCCCGAAACCTTACCCTAACCCGTCCCCTAATCCTAACCCGTATGTTAACACTAACCCGTGTCCTCACATGTACGCTCCCCCTAAACCGTTGTCGTATCCTCACGTGGACCCTAAACCGTCCCCGTCCCCGTTCCCTAACCCTAACCCTAGCCCGAAACCTAACCCTGACCCTTCCCAGAAGCCTTACCCTAACCGGTACCCTAATCCTAACACATACGCAACCACTAACTCATGCCCTCACATACGCTCCCCCTAAACCGTTGTCATACCCTCACCTGGACCCTAAACCTTCCCCATCCCCTAAACCTAACCCTAGCCCGAACCCTAACCCTGACACTTCCCCGAAGCCTTAACTTAACCCGTACCATAATTCCCACAAGTACGCTAACACTAAACTGTGCCCTCACACGTACGCTCCCCCTAAACCGTTGTCGTACCCTCACCTGAACCCTAAACTGTCCCCGTCCCCTAATACTAACCCTAGCCCGAACCCTAACCCTAAACCTTCCCCGAAGCCTTACCCTAACCCGTCCCCTAATCCTAACCCGTACGCTAACACTAACCCGTGCCCTCACACGAATGCTCCCCCTAAACCGTTGTCCTACACTCACCTGTACCCTAAACCGTCCCCGTCCCGTAACCCTAACCCTAGCCCGAACCCTAACCGTAACCCTTACCCGAAGCCTTACCCTAACCCGTCCCCTAATCCTAACCCGTACGCGAACAAAACCCGTGCCCTCACACATACGCTCCCCCTAAACCATTGTCGTAACCTAACCTGGACCCTAAACTGTCCCCGTCCCCTAACCCTAACCCTTGTCCGAACACTAACCCTAACCCTTCCCCGAAGCCTTAACCTAACCGGTCCCCTAATCCTAACCCGTACGATAACACTAACCCATGCCCTCACACGTATGCTCCCCCTAAACCGTTGTCGTACCCTCACCGGGACCCTAAACCGTCCCCATTCCCTACCACTAACCCTAGCGCAAAACCTAACCCTAACCCTTCCGCGAAGCCTTACCTTAACCCATCACCTAATCCCAACATGTACGCTAACACTAACCCGTGCCCACACACGTATGCTCCACTAAACCGTTGTCGTACCCTCACCTGGATCCTAAACAGTCCCAGTCCCCTAACCCTAACCCTAACCCGAACCCTAACCCTAACCCTTCCCCGAAGACTTACCCTAACCTGTCCCTTAATCCTAACCTGTACGCTAACACTAACCCGTGCCCTCACGTACGCTCCCCCTAAACCGTTGTCGTACACTCACCTGGACCCTAAACAGTGCCCGTCCCCTAATCATAACCCTAGCCCGAACCCTAACCCTAAACCTACCCGGAAGCCTTACTCTAACCCATCACGTAATCCTAACCTGTACGCTAACACACACCCATGCCCTCATACATATGCTCCCTCTAAACCACTGTCATACACTCACCTGGACCGTAAACCGTCCCTGTCCCCAAACCCTAACCCTAGCCCATACCCTAACCCTAACACTTCCCGAAGCCTTACTCTAACCCGTCCCCTAATCCTAAACCGTACGCTAACAGTAACCCGTTCCCTCACACGTACGCTCCACCTAAACCGTTGTACCCTCACATGGACCCTAAACCGTCCCCATCACCTAACCCTAACCCTAGCCCGAACCCTAACACTAACCCTTCCCAAAAGCGTTACCCTAAACCGTCACCTAATCCTAACCTTTACGGAAACACTAGCCGTGCCATCACACATACGCCCCCCACAAACCGTTGTCGTACTCTCACCTGGACCCTAAACTGTCCCCATCCCCTAACCCTAACCCTAGCCCGAACACTAACACTAACACTTCCCCGAAGCCTTACCCTAACCCGTACCCTAATCCTAACCCGTACGCTAACACTAACCCGTGCCCTTCAACGTACGCTCTCCCTAAACCGGTGACGTATCCTCAGCTGGACCCGAAACTGTCTCCGTGCCCTAACCCTAAACCTAGCCCAAACCCTAACCCTAACACTTCCCCGAAGCCTTACCCTAACTCGTCCCCTAATCCTAACCCGTATACCAACACTAACCCGTGCCCTCACACGTACGCTCCCCCTAAACCGTTGTTGTATGTTCACCTGGAACCTAAACAGTCCCCGTCCCCTAACCCTACCACGAACCCTAATGTTAAGGCTTCCCCGAAGCCTTACCTTAACCCGTCCCCAATCCTAATCCATACGCTAACACTAACCCGTACCCTCACATGTACGCTCCCCTAAACCGTTGTCGTACCCTCACCTGGACCCTAAACCTTCCCTGTCCCCTAACCCTAACCCTAGCTAGAACCCTAACCCTAACACTTCCCCGAAACCTTACACTAGCCCGTCCCCTAATCCTAAAGTGTACGCTAAATCTAAGCCGTGCCCTCACACGTATGCTCCCCCTAAACCGTTGTCGTATGGTCACCTGGACCCTAAACCGTCCCCATCCCCTAACCCTAACCCTAGCCTGAAACCTAACACTAACCCTTCCCCGAAGCCTTACCCTTACCCGTCTCCTAATCCTAACCCGTACGCTACCACTAACCCGTGCCCTCACACGTACGCTCCCCCTAAACCGTTGTCATACACTCACCTGGACCCTAAACCGTCCCCGTACCCTAACCCTAACCCTAGCCCGAACCCTAAACCTAATCCTTCCCCGAAGCCTTACCCTAATCCGGCCCTAATCCTAACTCGTACGCTAACACTAACCCGTGCCCTCACACGTACGCTTCCCATAAACCGTTGTCGTACAGTCACTTTTACCATAAACCGTTCCTGTCCCCTAACACTTACCCTAGCCCAAAACCTAAACCTATCCCTTCCCCGAAGCCTTACCCTAACATGTCCCCTAAGTCTAACCTGTACGCTAACACTAACCCGTGCCCTCACACGTATGCTCCCGCTAAACCGTTGTCGTACACTCACCTAGACCCTAAACCGTCCCCGTCCCCTAACCCTAACCCTAGCCCGAACCCTAACCCTAACCCTTCCCAGAAGCCTTATGCAAACCCGTCCCGTAATCCTAACGCTTACTCTAACACTAACCTGTGCCCTCACACGTACGCTACCCCTAAACCATTGTCATATCCTCACCTGGACCCTAAACTGTCCCCGTCCCGTAACCCTAACCCTAGCCTGTACCCTAAACCTAACCCTTCCACGAAGCTTTACCCTAACCCGTCCCCTAAGTCTAACCTTTATGCTAACACTAACCCTTGCCCTCACACGTACGCTCCCCCAAAACCGTTGTCGTACCCTCACATGGACACTAAACCAACCCCGTCCCCTAACCCTAACCATAGCCCGAACCCAAACCCTAACCTGTCCGCAAAGCCTTACCCTAACCCGTCCGCTAATCCTAACCCGAACGGTAACACTAACCCGTGCCCTCACACGTACACTCCCACTAAACCGTTGTCATACCTTCACCTGGACCATAAACCGTCCCCATCAACTAATCCTAACCCTAGCCCGAAGCCTAGCCCTAACCCTTCCCCAAAGCCTTCCCCTCACCCGTCACCTAATCCTAACCCGTACGCTCACACTAACCCATGTCCTCACACGTACGCTCCCCCTAAACCGTTGTCGTACCCTCACCTGGACCCTAAACCGTCCCCGTCCCCTAACCCTAACCCTAGCCCGAACCCTAACCCTAACCCTTCCCCGAAGCCTTCCCCTCACCCGTCCCCTAATCCTAACCCGTACGCTCACACTAACCCGCGCCCTCACACGTACGCTCTCCCTAAACCGTTGTCGTACTCACACCTGGACCCTAAACCGTCCCCATCCCGTAACCCTAATCCTAGCTCGAACCCTAACCCTAACCCTTCCGCGAAGCCTTACCCTAACCCGTCCCTTAATCCTAACCCGTACATTAACAGTAACCCGTACTGTCACACATACACTCCCACTAAACTGTTGTCGTACCTTCACCTGGAGCATTAACCGTCCCCGTTCCCTACTCCTAACACTAGCCCGAACCCTAAACCTAACCCTTCCGCAAAGCCTTACCCTAACCCGTCCCCTAATCCTAACCCGTACGCTAACACTAACCCGTGCCCTCACACGTACGCTCACCATAAACCGTTGTTGTACCCTCACCTGGACCCTAACCCGTCCTCTACACCTAAGCCTAACCCTAGCCCGAACCCTAACCTTAACCATTCCCCGAAGCCTTACCCTAACCCGTCCCATAATCCTAAACCATACGCTAACACTAACACGTGCCCTCCCACATACGCTCCTCCTAAACTGTTGTCGTACCCTCACCTGGTCCCTAAACCGTCCCCGTCCCCTAACACTAACCCTAGCCCGAACCCTAATACTAACCCTTCCCCGAAGCCTTAACCTAACCGGTCCCCTAATTCTAACCCGTACGCTAACATTAACCTATGCCCTCACACATACGCTCCCCCTAAACCGTTGTCGTACCCTCACCTGGACCTTAAACTGTCCGCGTCCCCTAATACTGACCCTAACCCGAAGCCTAAACCTAACCCTTCCCCGAAGCCTTCCCCTAACCCGTCCGCTAATCCTAACCCGTACACTAACACTAACCCGAACCCTCACACGTACGCTCCCCCTAAACCGTTCTCGTACCCTCACCTGGACCCTAAACCATCCCCATCCCCTAACCCTAACCCTAGCCCAAATCCTAACCCTAACCCTTCCCCGAAGCCTTACCCTAACCCGTCCCCTAATGCTAACCCGTACGCTAACACTAACCCGTGCCCTTACATGTACGCTCACCCTAAACCGTTGTCGTACCCTCACCTGGACCCTATACCGTCCCCATCCACTAACCGTAACCCTAGCCCGAACCCTAACCCTGACACTTCCCTAAGCCTTACCCTAACCCGTCCCATAATCCTAACCCGTACGGTACCACTAACCCGTATCCTCACATGTACGCTCCCCCTAAACCGTTCTCATACCTTCACCTGGCCCCTAAACCGTCCTCTTCCCCTAATCCGAACACTAGCCTGAACGCTAACCCTAACCCTTCCCCGAAGCCTTACACTTACCCGTCCCTTAATCCTAAACCGTACGGTAACACTAAACCGTGCTCTCACACGTACGCTCCCCATAAACCTTTGTCGTACCCTCACCTGGACTCTAAACCATCCCCGTCCCGTAACTCTAACCCTAGCCCGAACGCTAACCCTAACCCTTCCCCGAAGCCTTCCCCTCACCCGTCCCCTAATCCTAACCCGTACGCTCACACTAACCCATGTCCTCACACGTACGCTCCCCCTAAACCGTTGTCGTACCCTCACCTGGACCCTAAACCGTCCTCGTCCCCTAAATCTAACCCTACCCCGAACGCTAACCCTAACTTTCCCCGAAGCCTTCCCCTCACCCATCCCATAATCCTATCCCGTACGCTCACACTAACACGCGCCCTCACACGTACGCTCCCCCTAAACCGTTGTCGTACCCTCACCTGGACCCTAAACCGTCCCCGTACCCTAACTCTAACCCTAGCCCGAACCCTAACCCTAACCCTTCCCCGAAGCCTTCCCCTCACCCGTCCCCTAATCCTAACCCGTACGCTCACACTAACCCACGCCCTCACACGTACGCTCCCCCTAAACCGTTGTCGTACCCTCACCTGGACCCTAAACCGTCCCCTTCCCCTAACCTTAACCCTAGCCCGAACCCTAACCCTAACTCTTCCCCGAAGCCTTCCCCTCACCCGTCCTCTAATCCTAACCCGTACGGTCACACTAACCCGCGTCCTCACACGTACGCTCCCCCTAAACCGTTGTCGTACCCTCATCTGGACCTTAAACCGTCCCCGTCCCCTAACCTTAACCGTATCCCGAACTCTAACCCTAACCCTTCCCCGAAGCCTTCCCTTACCCGGCCCCTAATCCTAAGCCATACGCTCAAACTGTCCCATGCTCTCACACGTACTCTCCCCCTAAACCATTGTCGTACCCTCACCTGGACCCTAAACCGTCCCCTTCCCCTATCCCTAACCCTAACCCTAGCCCGTACCCTAACCCTAAACCTTCCGCGAAGCCTTCCCCTCACCCGTCCCCTAATCCTAAACCTTACGCTCACACTAACCCGCGCCCTCACACGTACGTTCCCCCTAAACCGTTGTCGTACCCTCACCTGGACCCTAAACCGTCCCCGTGGCCTGACTCTAACCCTACCCCGAACGCTAACCCTAACCCTTCTCTGAAGCCTTCCCCTCACCCGTCCCCTAATCCTAACCCGTACGCTCACACTAACCCGCGCCCTCACACGTACGCTCCCCCTAAACCATTCTCCTACACTCACCTGGACCCTAAAGCGTCCCCATCCCCTAACCCTAACCCTAGCCCGAACCCTAACCCTAACCCTTCCCCGAAGCCTTCCCCTCACCCGTCCCCTAATCCTAACCCGTACGCTAACACTAACCCGCGCCCTCACACGAAAGCTCCCACTAAACCGTTATCGTTCCCTCACCTGCACCCTAAACCGTCCCCTTCCCCTAACCCTAACCCTAGCCGAACCCTAACCCTAACTCTTCCCGGAAGCCTTCCCCTCACCCGTCCCCTAATCCTAACCCGTACGCTCACACTAACCCGCGCCCTCACACGTACGTTCCCCCTAAACTGTTGTCGTACCCTCACCTGGACCCTAAACCGTCCCCGTCCCCTAACCCTAACCCTAGCCCTAACCCTTCCCCGAAGCCTTCCCCTCAACCGGCCCCTATTCCTAACCCGTACGCTCACACTAACCCGCGCCCTCACACGTACGCTCCCCCTAAACCGTTGTCGTACCCTCACCTAGACCCTAAACCGTCCCCGTCCCCTAACCCTAACCCTAACCCTAACCCTAGCCCTAACCCTTCCCCGAAGCCTTCCCCTCACCCGTCCCCTAATCCTAACCCGTACGCTAACACTAACCCGCGCCCTCACACGAAAGCTCCCACTAAACCGTTATCGTTCCCTCACCTGCACCCTAAACCGTCCCCTTCCCCTAACCCTAACCCTAGCCGAACCCTAACCCTAACTCTTCCCCGAAGCCTTCCCCTCACCCGTCCCCTAATCCTAACCAGTACGCTCACACTAACCCGCGCCCTCACACGTACGTTCCCCCGAAACTGTTGTCGTACCCTCACCTGGACCCTAAACCGTCCCCGTCCCCTAACCCTAACCCTAGCCCTAACCCTTCCCCGAAGCCTTCCCCTCACCCGTCCCCTAATCCTAACCCGTACGCTCACACTAATCCGCGCCCTCACACGTACGCTCCCCCTAAACCGTTGTCATACCCTCACCTGGACCCTAAACCGTCCCCTTCCCCTAACCCTAACCCTAGCCCGAACCCTAACCCTAACTCTTCTCCGAAGCCTTCCCCTCACCCGTCCCCTAATCCTAACCCGTACGCTCACACTAACCCGCGCCCTCACACGTACGCTCCCCCTAAACCGTTTTCGTAACATCACCTGAACCCTAAACCGTCCCCGTCCCATAACCCTAACCCTAGCCCGAACCCTAATCCTAACTCTTCCCCGAAACCTTCCCCTCACCCGTCCCCTAATCCTAACCTGTACGCTCACACTAACCCGCGCCCTCACACGTACACTCCCCCTAAACCGTTGTCGTACCCTCAACTGGACCCTAAACCGTCCCCGTCCCCTAACCCTAACCCTAACCCGAACCCTAACCCTAACCCTTCCCCAAACCCTTCCCCTCTCCGTCCCCTAATCCTAACCCATGCGCTCACACTACCCAGAGGCCTCACACGTACGCTCCCCCTAAACCGTTGTCGTACCCTCACCTGGACCCTAAACCGTCCCGGTCCCCTAACTCTAACCCTAGCACGAACCCTAACCCTAACTCTTCCCCGAAGCCTTCCCGTAACCCGTCCCCTAATCCTAAACAATACGCTCACACTAACCCGCGCCCTCACAAGTACGCACCCCCTAAACCGTTGTCGTACCCTCACCTGGACCCTAAACCGTCCCCGTCCCCTAACCTTAACCCTAGCCCGAAGCCTAACCCTAACCCTTCCCCGAAGCCTTCCACTCACCCATCCCCTAATCCTAACCCGTACGCTCACACTAACCCGCGCCCTCACACGTACGCTCCCCCTAAACCGTTGTCGTACCCTCACCTGGACCCTAAACCGTCCCCTTCCCCTAACCCTAACCCTAGCCCGAACCCTAACCCTAACTCTTCCCCGAAGCCTTCCCCTCACCCGTCCCCTAATCCTAAACCGTACGCTCACACTAACCCGCGCCCTCACACGTACGCTCCCCCTAAACCGTTGTCGTACCCTCACCTGGACCCTAAACCGTCCCCGTCCGTTAACCCTAACCCTAGCCCGAACCCTAATCCTAACTCTTCCCCGAAACCTTCCCCTCACCCGTCCCCTAATCCTAACCTGTACGCTCACACTAACCCGCGCCCTCACACGTACACTCCCCCTAAACCGTTGTCGTACCCTCACCTGGACCCTAAACCGTCCTCGTCCCCTAACCCTAACCCTAACCCGAACCCTAACCCTAACCCTTCCCCAAACCCTTCCCCTCTCCGTCCCCTAATCCTAACCCATGCGCTCACACTAACCCGAGCCCTCACACGTACTCTCCCCCTAAACCGTTGTCGTACCCTCACCTGGACCATAAACCGTCCCCGTCCCCTAACCCTAACCCTAGCCCGATCCCTAGCCCTAACCCTTCCGCGAAGCCTTCCCCTCAACCGTCCCCTAATCCTAACCCGTACACTCACACTAACCCGCGCCCTCACACGTACGCTCCCCCTAAACCGTGGTCGTACCCTCACTTGGACCATAAACCGTCCCCGTCCCCTAACCCTAACCCTAGCCCGAACCCTAACCCTAACCCTTCCCCGAACCCTTCCCCTCACACGTCCCCTAATACTAACCCGTACGCTCACACTAACCCGCGCCCTCACACGTACGCTCCCCCTAAACCGTTGTCGTACCCTCACCTTGACCCTAAACCGTCCCCGTCCCCTAACTGTAACCCTAGCCCGAACCCTAACCCTAACCCTTCCCCGAAGCCTTCCCCTCACCCGTCCCCTAATCCTAACCCGTACGCTCACACTAACCCACGCCCTCACACGTACGCTCCCCCTAAACCGTTGTCGTAACCTCACCTGGACCCTAAACCGTCCCCTTCCCCTAACCCTAACCCTAGCCCGAACCCTAACCCTAACTCTTCCCCGAAGCCTTCCCGTAACCCGTCCCCTAATCCTAAACAATACGCTCACACTAACCCGCGCCCTCACAAGTACGCACCCCCTAAACCGTTGTCGTACCCTCACCTGGACCCTAAACCGTCCCCGTCTCCTAACCTTAACCCTAGCCCGAAGCCTAACCCTAACCCTTCCCCGAAGCCTTCCACTCACCCATCCCCTAATCCTAACCCGTACGCTCACACTAACCCGCGCCCTCACACGTACGCTCCCTCTAAACCGTTGTCGTACCCTCACCTGGACCCTAAACCGTCCCCGTCCCCTAACCGTAACCCTAGCCCGCACCCTAGCCCTAACCCCTCCCCGAAGCCTTCCCCTCACCCGTCCCCTAATCGTAACCCATATGCTCACACTAACCCGCGCCGTCACACGTACGCTCCCCCTAAACCGTTGTCGTACCCTCACCTGGACCCTAAACCGTCCCCGTTCCTAACTCTAACTCTAGCCCGCACCCTAGCCCTAACCCTTCCCCGAAGCCTTCCCCTCACCCGTCCCCTAATCCTAAGCCGTACGCTCAAACCAAACCACGCCCTCACACGTACGCTCCCCCTAAACCGTTGTCGTACCCTCACCTGGACCCTAATCCGTCCCCGTCCCCTAACCCTAACCCTAGCCCGAACACTAATCCTAACCCTTCCCCAAACCCTTCCCCTCACCCGTCCCCTAATCCTAACCCGTACGCTCACACTAACCCACGCCCTCACATGTACGCTCCCCCTAAACCGTTGTCGTACCCTCACCTGGACCCTAAACCGTCCCCGTCCCCTAACCCTAACCCTAATCCTAGCCCGAACCCTAGCCCTAACCCTTCCCCGAAGCCTTCCCCTAACCCGTCCCCTAATCTTAACCCGTACGCTCACACTAACCTGTGCCGTCACACGTACGCTCCCCCTAAACCGTTGTCATACCCTCACCTGGACCCTAAACCGTCCCCGTCCCCTAACCCTAACCCTTCCCCGAAGCCTTCCCCTCAGCCGTCCCCTAATCCTAACCCGTACGCTCACACTAACCCGCGCCCTCACACGTACGCTCCCTCTAAACCGTTGTCGTACACTCACCTGGACCCTAAACCGTCCCCGTCACCTAACCCTAACCCTAGCCCGAACCCTAGCCCTAACCCTTCCCCGAAGCCTTCCCCTCACCCGTCCCCTAATCCTAACCCGTACGCTCACACTAACCCGCGCCCTCACACGTACGCTGCCCCTAAACCGTTGTCGTACCCTCACCTGGACCCTAAACCGTCCCCGTCCCCTAATCCTAACCCTAGCCCGAACCCTAACCCTAACCCTTCCCCAAAACCTTCCCCTCACCCGTCGCCTAATCCTAACCCGTACGCTCACACTAACCCACGCCCTCACACGTACGCTCCCCCTAAACCGTTGTCGTACCCTCATCTGGACCCTAAACCGTCCCCGTCCCCTACCCTAACCCTAGCCCGAACCCTAACCCTAAGCCTTCCCCAAACCCTTCCCCTCACCCATCACCTAATCCTAACACGTACGCTCACACTAACCTACGCCCTCACACGTACGCTCCCCCTAAACCGTTGTCGTACCCTCACCTGGACCCTAAACCGTCCCCTTCCCCTAACCCTAACCCTAGCCCCAACCCTAACCCTAACCCTTCCCCGAAGCCTTCCCCTCACCCGTCCCCTAATTCTAACCCATACGCTCACACTAACCCGCGCCCTTACACGTACGCTCCCCCTAAATCGTTGTCGTACCCTCACCTAGACCTTAAACCGTCCCCTTCCCCTAACCCTAACCCTAGCCCGAACCCTAACCCTAACACTTCCCCGAAGCCTTCCCCTCATCCGTCCCCTAATCCTAACCCGTACGCTCACACTAAGCGGCGCCCTCACACGTACGCTCCCCCTAAACCGTTGTCGTACCCTCACCTGGACCCTAAACATTCCCCGTCCGCTAACCCTAACCCTTCCCCGAAGCCTTCCCCTCACCCGTACCCTAATCCTAACCCGTACGCTCACACTAACCCGCGCCCTCACACGTACGCTCCCTCTAAACCGTTGTCGTTCCCTCACCTGGACGCTAAACCGTCCCCGTCCCCTAACACTAAACCTAGCCCGAACCCTAGCCCTAACCCTTCCCCGAAGCCTTCCCCTCACCCGTCGCCTAATTCTAACCCGTACGCTCACACTAACCCGTGCCCTCATACGTACGCTCCCCGTAAACCGTTGTCGTACCCTCACCTGGACGCTAAACCGTCCCCGTCCCCTAACCCTAACCCTAGCCCGAACCCTAACCCTAACCCTTCCCCAAACCCTTCCCCTCACCAGTCCCCTAATCCTAACCCGTACGCTGACACTAACCCGCACCCTCACACGTACGCTCCCCCTAAACCGTTGTCGTACCCTCACCTGGACGCTAAACCGTCCCCGTCCCCTAACCCTAAACCGAGCCCGAACCCTAACCCTAACCCTTCCCCGAAGCCTTCCCCTCACCCGTCCCCTAATCCTAACCCGTACGCTCACACTAACACTCGTCCACACACGTACGCTCCCCCTAAACCGTTGTCATACCCTCACCTGGACCCTAAACCGTCCCCTTCCCCTAACACTAACCCTAGCCTGAACCCTAACACTAACTCTTCCCCGAAGCCTTCCCCTAACCCGTCCCCTAATCCTAACCCATACGCTCACACTAAACCGCGCCCTCACACGTACGCTCCCCCTAAAACGTTGTTGTACCCTCACCTGGACCCTAAACCGTCCCCGTCCCCTAACCCTAACCCTAGCCCGAACCCTAACTCTAACCCTTCCCCGAAGCCTTCCCCTCACCCGTCCCCTAATCCTAACCCGTACGCTCACACTAACCCGCGCCCTCACACGTACGCTCCCGCTAAACCGTTGTCGTACCCTCACCTGGACCCTAAACCGTCCTCGTTCCCTAAATCTAACGCTACCCCGAACGATAACCCTAACACTTCCCCGAAGCCTTCCCCTCACACGTCCCCTAATCCTAACCCGTACGCTCACACTAACGCGCGCCCTAACACGTACGCTCCCTCTAAATCGTTGTCGTACCCTCACCTGGACCTTAAACCGTCCCCTTCCCCTAACCCTAACCCTAGCCCGAACCCTCACCCTAACCATTCCCCGAAGCCTTCCCCTCACCCGTCCCCTAATCCTAACCCATACGCTCACACTAACCCACGCCCTCACACGTACGCTCCCCCTAAACCGCTGTCGTACCCTCACCTGGACCCTAAACCATCCCCGTCCCCTAACCCTAACCCTAGCCCGAACCCTAACCCTAACCCTTCCCCAAAGCCTTCCCCTCACCTGTCCCCTAATCGTAACCCGTACGCTCACACTAAACCGCGCCCTCACACGTACGCTCCCCCTAAACTGTTGTCGTACCCTCACCTGGACTCTAAACCGTCCCCGTCCCCTAACCCTACCCTAGCCCCAAACCTAACCCTAACACTTCCCCGAAGTCTTCCCCTCACCCATCCCCTAATCCTAACCCGTACACTCACACTAACCCGCGCCGTCACACGTACGCTCCCGCTAAACCGTTGTCGTACCCTCACCTGGACCCTAAACCGTCCCCGTCCCCTAACCCTAACCCTACCCCGAAGCCTAACCATAACCCTTCCCCGAAGCCTTCCCCTCACCCGTCCCCTAATCCTAACCCGTACGCTCACACTAACCAGCGCCCTCACACGTACGCTCGCCCTAAACAGTTGTCATACCCTCACGTGGACCCTAAACCGTCCCCATCCCCTAACCCTAACCCGAGCCGAACACTAACCCTAACCCTTCCCCGAAGCCTTCCCCTCACCAGTCCCCTAATACTAACCCGTACACTCACACTAACCCGCGCCCTCACAAGTACGCTCCCCCTAAACCGTTGTCGTACACTCACCTGGACTCTAAACCGTCCCCGTCCCCTAACTCTAACCCTAGCCCGAAACCTAACCCTAACACTTCCCCGAAGCCTTCCCCTCACCCTTACCCTAATCCTATCCCTTACGCTCACACTAACCCGCGCCCTCACATGTACGCTCCACCTAAACCGTTGTCGTACCCTCACCTGGACCCTAAACCGTCCCCTTCCCCTAACCATAACCCTAGCCCGAACCCTAACCCTAACTCTTCCCCGAAGCCTTCCCCTCACCCGTCCCCTAATCCTAACCCGTATGCTCACACTAATCCGCGCCCTCACACGTACGCTCCCCCTAAACCGTTGTCGTACCCTCACCTGCACCCTAAACCGTCCCCTTCCCCTAACCCTAACCCTAGCCCGAACCCTAACCCTAACCCTTCCCCGAAGCCTTCCCCTCACCCGTCCCCTAAACCTAACCCGTACGCTCACACTAACCCACGCCCTCACACGTACACTCCCCCTAAACCGTTGCCGTACCCTCACCTGGACCCTAAACCGTCCCCGTCCCCTAACACTAAACCTAGCCCAAACCCTAACCCTAACTCTTCCCCGAAGCCTTCCCCTCACCCGTCCCCTAATCCTAACCCGTATGCTCACACTAATCCGCGCCCTCACACGTACGCTCCCCCTAAACCGTTGTCGTACCCTCACCTGGACCCTAAACCGTCCCCGTCCCCTAACCCTAACCCTAGCCCGAACCCTAACCCTAACCCTTCCCCAAACCCTTCCCCTCACCAGTCCCCTAATCCTAACCCGTACGCTGACACTAACCCGCACCCTCACACGTACGCTCCCCCTAAACCGTTGTCGTACCCTCACCTGGACGCTAAACCGTCCCCGTCCCCTAACCCTAAACCGAGCCCGAACCCTAACCCTAACCCTTCCCCGAAGCCTTCCCCTCACCCGTCCCCTAATCCTAACCCGTACGCTCACACTAACACTCGTCCACACACGTACGCTCCCCCTAAACCGTTGTCATACCCTCACCTGGACCCTAAACCGTCCCCGTCCCCTATCCCTAACCCTAGCCCGAACCCTAACCCTAACTCTTCCCCGATGCCTTCCCCTCACCCGTCCCCTAATCCTAACCCGTTCGCTCACACTAACCCGCGCCCTCACACGTACGCTCCCCCTAAGCCGTTGTCGTACCCTCACCTGGACCCTAAACCGTCACCGTCCCCTAACCCTAACCCTAGCCCGAACGTTAGCCCTAACCCTTCCCCGAAGCCCTCCCCTCATCCGTCCCCTAATCCTAACCCGTACGCTCACACTAACCTGCGCCCTCACACGTACGCTCCCCCTAAACCGTTGTCGTACCCTCACCTGGACCCTAAACCGTCCCCGTCCCCCAACCCTAACCCTAGCCCGAACCCTAGCCCTAACCCTTCCCCGAAGCCTTCCCCTCACCCGTCCCCTAATCCTAACCAGTACGCTCACACTAACCCGCGCCCTCACACGTACGCTCCCCCTAAACCTTTGTCGTACCCTCACCTGGACCCTAAACCGTCACCTTCCCCTAACCCTAACCCTAGCCCGAACTCTAACCCTAACCCTTCCCCGAAGCCTTCCCCTCACCCGTCCCCTAATCCTAACCCGTACGCTCACACTAATCCGCGCCCTCACACGTACGCTCCCCCTAAACCGTTTTCGTACCCTCACCTGGACCCTAAACCGTCCCCGTCCCCTAACCCTAACCCTAACCCTAACCCTAACCCTAAACCGTCCTCGTCCCCTAACCCTAACCCTAGCCCGAACCCTAACCCTAACCCTTCCCCGAAGCCTTCCCCTCACCCGTCACCTAATCCTAAGACGTACGCTCAAACTAACCCACGCCCTCACAGGCACGCTCCCCCTAAACCGTTGTCGTACCCTCACCTGGACACTAAACCGTCCCCGAGACCCTAACCCTAACCCTAGCCAGAACCCTAACACTAACCCTTCCCCGAAACCTTCCACTCACCCGTCCCCTAATCCTAACCCGTACGCTCACACTAACCCACGCCCTCACATGTACGCTCCGCATAAACCGTTGTCGTACCCTCATCTGGACCCTAAACCGTCCCCGTCCCCTACCCTAACCCTAGCCGGAACCCTAACCCCAACCCTTCCCCAAAACCTTCCCCTCACCCGTCCCCTAATCCTAACCCGTACGCTCACACTAATCCAAGCCCACACAAGTACGCTCCCCCTAAACCGTTGTCGTACCCTCACCTGGACCCTAAACCGTCCCCATCCCCTAACCCTAACCCTAGCCCGAACCCTAACCCTAACCCTTCCCCGAAGCTTTCCCCTCACCCGTCCCCTAAACCTAACCCGTACGCTCACACTAACCCGCGCCCTCACACGTACGCTCCCCCTAAACCGTTGTCGTACCCTCACCTGGACCCTAAACCGTCCTCGTCCCCTAACCCTAACCCTATACCGAACCCTAACCCTAACCCTTCCCCGAAGCCTTCCCCTCACCCTTCCCCTAATCCAAACCCGTACGCTCACACTAATCCGCGCCCACACAAGTACGCTCCCCCTAAACAGTTGTCGTACCCTCACCTGGACCCTAAACATTCCCCGTCCCCTAACCCTAACCCTAGCCCGAACCCTAAACCTAACCCTTCCCCAAACCCTTCTCCTCACCCGTCCCCTAATCCTAACCCATACGCTCACACTAACCAGTGCCCTCACACCTACGCTCCCCCTAAACCATTGTCGTACCCTCACCTGGACCCTAAACCGTCCCCGTCCCCTAACTCTAACCCTAGCCCGAACGCTAACCCTAACCCTTCCCCGAAGCCTTCCTTTCACCCGTCCCCTAATACTAACACGTACGCTCACACTAAGCCGCGCCCTCACACGTACGCTCCCCCTAAACCGTTGTCGTACCCTCACCTGGACCCTAAAATATCCCCGTCCCCTAACTCTAACCCTAGCCCGAACCCTAACCCTAACCCTTCCCCGAAGCCTTCCCCTCACCCGTCCCCTAATCCTAACCCGTACGCTCACACTAACCCGCGCCCTCACACGTACGCTCCCCCTAAACCGTTGTCGTACCCTCACCTGGACCCTAAACCGTCCCCTTCCCCTAACCCTAACCCTAGCCCGAACCCTAACCCTAACTCTTCCCAGAAGCCTTCCCCTCACCCGTCCCCTAATCCTAACCCGTACGCTCACACTAACCCGTGCCCTCACACGTACGCCCCCCCTAAACCGTTGTCGTACCCTCATCTGGACCCTAAACCGTCCCCGTACCCTAACCCTAACCCTAGCCCGAACCCTAACCCTAACTCTTCCCCGAAACCTTCCCCTCACCCGTCCCCTAAACCTAACCCGTACGCTCACACTAACCCGCGCCCTCACACGTACACTCCCCCTAAACCGTTGTCGTACCCTCACCTGGACCCTAAACCGTCCCCGTCCACTAACCCTAACCCTTGCCCGAACCCTAACCCTAACCCTTCCCCAAACCCTTCCCCTCACCCGTCCCCTAATCCTAACCCGTACGCTCACACTAACCCCCGCCCTCACACGTTCACTCCCCCTAAACCGTTGTCGTAAACTCATCTGGACCCTAATCCGTCCCCGTCCCCTAACCCTAACACTAGCCCGAACCCTAACCCTAACACTTCCCCGAAGCCTTACCCTCACCCGTCCCCTAATCCTAACCCGTACGCTCACACTAACCTGCGCCCTCACACGTACGCTCCCCCTAAACCGTTGTCGTACCCTCAACTGGACCCTAAACCGTGCCCTTCCCCTAACCCTAAACCTAGCCCGAACCCTAACCCTAACTCTTCCCCGAAGCCTTCCCCTAAACCGTCCCCTAATCCTAACCCATACGCTCACACTAACCCGCGCCCTCACACGTACGCTCCCCCTAAAACGTTGTTGTACCCTCACCTGGACCCTAAACCGTCCCCGTCCCCTAACCCTAACCCTAGCCCGAACCCTAACTCTAACCCTTCCCCGAAGCCTTCCCCTCACCCGTCCCCTAATCCTAACCCGTACGCTCACACTAACCCGCACCCTCACATGTACGCTCCCCCTAAACCGTTGTCGTACCCTCAACTGGACCCTAATCTGTCCCTGTCACATAACTCTAACCGTAGAACGAACCCTAACCCTAACCCTTCCCCGAATGCTTGCCCTAACCCGTGCCCTAATCCTAACCTGTACGCTCACACTAACCCGCGCCCTCACACGTACGCTCCCCCTAAACCGTTGTTGTACCGTAAACTGGACTCTAAACCGTCCCCGTCCCCTAACCCTAACCCATCCCGAACCCTAACCCTAACCCTTCCCCGAAGCCTTCCCTTCACCCGTCCCCTAATCCTAACCCGTACGCTCACACTAACCCGCGCCCTCACACGTACGCTCCCGCTAAACCGTTGTCGTACCCTCACCTGGACCCTAAACCGTCCCCGTTCCCTAAATCTAACCCTACCCCGAACGATAACCCTAACACTTCCCTGAAGCCTTCCCCTCACACGTCCCCTAATCCTAACCCGTATGCTCACACTAACGCGCGCCCTGACACGTACGCTCCCTCTAAATCGTTGTCGTACCCTCACCTGGACCTTAAACCGTCTCCTTCCCCTAACCCTAACCCTAGCCTGAACCCTAACCCTAACACTTCCCCGAAGCCTTCCCCTCACCCGTCCCCTAATCCTAACCCGTACGCTCACACTAACCCACGCCCTCACAAGTACGCTCCCCCTAAACCGCTGTCGTACCCTCACCTGGACCCTAAACCATCCCCGTCCCCTAACCCTAACCTTAGCCCGAACCCTAACCCTAAACCTTCCCCAAAGCCTTCCCCTCACCTGTCCCCTAATCCTAACCCGTACGCTCACACTAAACCGCGCCCTCACACGTACGCTCCCCCTAAACCGTTGTCGTACCCTCACCTGGACTCTAAACCGTCCCCGTCCCCTAACCCTAACCGTAGCCCGAACCATAACCCTAACCCTTCCCCAAACACTTCCCCTCACCCGTCCACTAATCCTAACCCGTACGCTCACACTAACCCGCGCCCTCACACGTACGCTCCCCCGACACCGTTGTCGTACCCTCACCTGGACCCTAAACTGTCCCCGTCCCCTAACTCTAACCCTAGCCCGAACGCTAAACCTAACCCTTCCCCGAAGCCTTCCCCTCACCCGTCCCCTAATCCTAACCCGTACGCTCACAGTAACGCGCGCCCTCACACGTACGCTCCCTCTAAACCGTTGTCGTACCCTCACCTGGACCTTAAACCGTCACCTTCCCCTAACCCTAACCCTAGCCCCAACCCTAACCCTAACACTTCCCCGAAGCCTTCCTCTCACCCGTCCCCTAATCCTAACCCGTACCCTCACACTAACCCGCGCCGTCACACGTACGCTCCCCCTAAACCGTTGTCGTACCCTCACCTGGACCCTAAACCGTCCCCGTCCCCTAACCCTAACCCTACCCCGAAGCCTAACCATAACCCTTCTCCGAAGCCTTCCCCTCACCCGTCCCCTAATCCTAACCCGTACGCTCACACTAACCAGCGCCCTCACACGTACGCTCGCCCTAAACAGTTGTCATACCCTCACCTGGACCCTAAACCGGCCCCATCCCCTAACCCTAACCCGAGCCGAACACTAACCCTAACCCTTCCCCGAAGCCTTCCCCTCACCAGTCCCCTAATACTAACCCGTACACTCACACTAACCCGCGCCCTCACAAGTACGCTCCCCCTAAACCGTTGTCGTACCCTCACCTGGACTCTAAACAGTCCCCGTCCCCTAACTCTAACCCTAGCCCGAAACCTAACCCTAACACTTCCCCGAAGCCTTCCCCTCACCCTTACCCTAATCCTATCCCTTACGCTCACACTAACCCGCGCCCTCACATGTACGCTCCACCTAAACCGTTGTCGTACCCTCACCTGGACCCTAAACCGTCCCCTTCCCCTAACCATAACCCTAGCACGAACCCTAACCCTAACTCTTCCCCGAAGCCTTCCCCTCACCCGTCCCCTAATCCTAACCCGTATGCTCACACTAATCCGCGCCCTCACACGTACGCTCCCCCTAAACCGTTGTCGTACCCTCACCTGGACCCTAAACCGTCCCCGTCCCCTAACCCTAACCCTAGCCCGAACCATAGCCCTAACCCTTCCCCGAAGCCTTCCCCTCACCCGTCCCCTAATCCTAACCCGTACGCTCACACTAACCCACGCCCTCACACGTACGCTCCCCCTAAACCGTTGTCGTACCCTCACCTGGACCCTAAACCCTCCCCGTCCCCTAACCCTAACCCTAGCTCGAACCCTAAACCTAACACTTCCCCGAAGCCTTCCACTCACCCGTCCCCTAATCCTAACCCGTACGCTCACACTAACCCGCGCCCACACACGTACGCTCCCCCTAAACCTTTGTCGTACCCTCACCTGGACCCTAAACCGTCCTCGTCCCCTAACCCTAACCCTAGCCCGAACCCTAACCCTAACCCTACCCCGAAGCTTTCCCCTCACCCGTCACCTAATCCTAAGACGTACGCTCAAACTAACCCACGCCTTCACACGCACGCTCCCCCTAAACCGTTGTCGTACCCTCACCTGGACCCTAAACCGTCCCCGAGACCCTAACCCTAACCCTAGCCCGAACCCTAACCCTAACCCTTCCCCGAAGCCTTCCCCTAACCCGTCCCCTAATCCTAACCCATACGCTCAGAGTAACGCGCGCCCTCACAGGTACGCTCCCTCTAAACCGTTTTCGTACCCTCAACTGGACCTTAAACCGTCCCCTTCCCCTAACCCTAACCCTAGCCCGATCCCTAACCCTAACACTTCCCCGAAGCCTTCCCCTCACCCGTCCCCTAATCCTAACCCGTACGCTCACACTAACCCGCGCCCTCACACGTACGCTCCCCCTAAACCGTTGTCGTACCATCACCTGGACCCTAAACCCTCCCCGTCCCCTAACCCTAACCCTAGCTCGAACCCTAAACGTAACACTTCCCCGAATCCTTCCACTCACCAGTCCCCTAATCCTAACCCGTACGCTCACACTAACCCGCGCCCACACAAGTACGCTCCCCCTAAACAGTTGTCGTACCCTCACCTGGACCCTAAACCGTCCTCGTCCCCTACCCTAACCCTAGCCGGAACCCTAACCCCAACCCTTCCCCAAAACCTTCCCCTCACCCGTCCCCTAATCCTAACCCGTACGCTCACACTAATCCGCGCCCACACAAGTACGCTCCCCCTAAACCGTTGTCGTACCCTCACCTGGACCCTAAACATTCCCCGTCCCCTAACCCTAACCCTAGCCCGAACCCTAACCCTAACCCTTCCCCAAACCCTTTTCCTCACCAGTCCCCTAATCCTAACCCGTAGGCTCACACTAACCCGAGCCCTCACACGTATGCTCCCCCTAAACCGTTGTCGTACCCTCACCTGGACCCTAAACCGTCCCCGTCCCCTAACCCTAACCCTAGCCCGAACCCTAGCCCTAACCCTTCCCCGAGTCCTTCCCCTCACCCGTCCCCTAATCCTAACCCGTACGCTCACACTAACCCACGCCCTCACACGTACGCTCCCCCTAAACCATTGTCGTACCCTCACCTGGACCCTAAACCGTCCCCGTCCCCTAAGCCTAACCCTAGCCCGAACCCTAGCCCTAACCCTTCCCCGAAGCCTTCCCCTAACCCGTCCCCTAATCCTAACCCATACGCTCAGAGTAACGCGCGCCCTCACAGGTACGCTCCCTCTAAACCGTTGTCGTACCCTCAACTGGACCTTAAACCGTCCCCTTCCCCTAACCCTAACCCTAGCCCGAACCCTAACCCTAACACTTCCCCGAAGCCTTCCCCTCACCCGTCCCCTAATCCTAACCCGTACGCTCACACTAACCCGCGCCCTCACACGTACGCTCCCCCTAAACCGTTGTCGTACCCTCACCTGGACCCTAAACAGTTCCCGTCCCCTAACCCTAAGCCTTCCCCGAAACCTTCCCCTCACCCGTCACCTAATCGTAACCCGTACGCTCACACTAACCAGCGCCCTCACACGTTCTCTCGCCCTAAACAGTTGTCATACCCTCACCTGGATCCTAAACCGTCCCCGTCCCCTAACTCTAACCCGAGCCCGAACCCTAACCCTAACCCTTCCCTGAAGCCTTCCCCTCACCCGTCCCCTAATACTAACCCGTACACTCACACTAACCCGCGCCCTCACATGTACGCTCCACCTAAACCGTTCTCGTACCCTCACCTGGACCCTAAACCGTCTCCTTCCCCTAACCCTAACCCTAGCCCGAACCCTAACCCTAACTCTTCCCCGAAGCCTTCCCCTCACCCGTCCCCTAATCCTAACCCGTACGCCCACACTAATCCGCGCCCTCACATGTACGCTCCCCGTAAACCGTTGTCGTACCCTCACCTGGACCCTAAACCGTCCCCGTCCCCTAACCCTAACCCTAGCCCGAACCCTAACCCTAACCCTTCCCCGAAGCCTTCCCTTCACCCGTCCCCTAAACCTAACCCGTACGCTCACACTAACCCGCGCCCTCACACGTACGCTCCCCCTAAACTTTTGCCGTACCCTCACCTGGACCCTAAACCGTCCCTGTCCCCTAACACTAACCGTAGCCCGAACCCTAACCCTAACCCTTCCCCGAAGCCTTCCCCTCACCCGTCGCCTAATTCTAATCCGTACGCTCACACTAACCCGTGCCCTCATACGTACGCTCCCCGTAAACCGTTGTCGTACCCTCCCCTGACGCTAAACCGTCCCCGTCCCCTAACCCTAACCCTAGCCCGAACCCTAAACCTAACCCTTCCCCAAACCCTTCCCCTCACCAGTCCCCTAATCCTAACCCGTACGCTGACACTAACCCGCACCCTCACACGTACGCTCCCCCTAAACCGTTGTCGTACCCTCACCTGGACCCTAAACCGTCCCCGTCCCCTAACCCTAACCCTAGCCCGAACCCTAACCCTAACCCTTCCCCAAACCCTTTTCCTCACCCGTCCCCTAATCCTAACCCGTACGCTCACACTAAACCGAGCCCTCACACGTATGCTCCCCCTAAACCGTTGTCGTACACTCACCTGGACCCTAAACCGTCCCCGTCCCCTAACCCTAACCCTAGCCCGAACCCTAGCCCTAACCCTTCCCCGAGGCCTTCCCCTCACCCGTCCCCTAATCCTAACCCGTACGCTCACACTAACCCACGCCCTCACACGTACGCTCCCCCTAAACCATTGTCGTACCCTCACCTGGACCCTAAACCGTCCCCGTCCCCTAACCTTTACCCTAGCCCGAACCCTAACCCTAACACTTCCCCGAAGCCTTCCCCTCACCCGTCCCCTAATCCTAACCCGTACGCTCACACTAACCCGCGCCCTCACACGTACGCTCCCCCTAAACCGTTGTCGTACCCTCACCTGGACCCTAAACCTTCCCCGTCCCCTAACCCTAACCCTACCCCGAACCCTAACCATAACCCTTCCCCGAAGCCTTCCCCTCACCCGTCCCCTAATCGTAACCCGTACACTCACACTAACCAGCGCCCTCACACGTTCTCTCGCCCTAAACAGTTGTCATACCCTCACCTGGATCCTAAACCGTCCCCGTCCCCTAACTCTAACCCGAGCCCGAACCCTAACCCTAACCCTTCCCTGAAGCCTTCCCCTCACCCGTCCCCTAATACTAACCCGTACACTCACACTAACTCGCGCCCTCACAAGTACGCTCCCCCTAAACCGTTGTCGTACCCTCACCTGGACTCTAAACCGTCCCCGTCCCCTAACTCTAACCCTAGCCCGAAACCTAACCCTAACACTTCCCCGAAGCCTTCCCCTCACCCTTACCCTAATTCTATCCCTTACGCTCACACTAACCCGTGCCCTCACATGTACGCTCCACCTAAACCGTTCTCGTACCTTCACCTGGACCCTAAACCGTCCCCTTCCCCTAACCCTAACCCTAGCCCGAACCCTAACCCTAACTCTTCCCCGAAGCCTTCCCCTCACCCGTCCCCTAATGCTAACCCGTACGCTCACACTAATCCGCGCCCTCACATGTACGCTCCCCGTAAACCGTTGTCGTACCCTCACCTGGACCCTAAACCGTCCCCATCCCCTAACCCTAACCCTAGCCCGAACCCTAACCCTAACCCTTCCCCGAAGCCTTCCCGTCACCCGTCCCCTAAACCTAACCCGTACGCTCACACTAACCCGCGCCCTCACACGTACGCTCCCCCTAAACTGTTGCCGTACCCTCACCTGGACCCTAAACCGTCCCTGTCCCCTAACACTAACCGTAGCCCGAACCCTAACCATAACCCTTCCCCGAAGCCTTCCCCTCACCCGTCCCCTAATCGTAACCCGTACGCTCACACTAACCAGCGCCCTCACACGTTCTCTCGCCCTAAACAGTTGTCATACCCTCACCTGGATCCTAAACCGTCCCCGTCCCCTAACTCTAACCCGAGCCCGAACCCTAACCCTAACCCTTCCCTGAAGCCTTCCCCTCACCCGTCCCCTAATACTAACCCGTACACTCACACTAACCCGCGCCCTCACAAGTACGCTCCCCCTAAACCGTTGTCGTACCCTCACCTGGACTCTAAACCGTCCCCGTCCCCTAACTCTAACCCTAGCCCGAAACCTAACCCTAACACTTCCCCGAAGCCTTCCCCTCACCCTTACCCTAATTCTATCCCTTACGCTCACACTAACCCGTGCCCTCACATGTACGCTCCACCTAAACCGTTCTCGTACCTTCACCTGGACCCTAAACCGTCCCCTTCCCCTAACCCTAACCCTAGCCCGAACCCTAACCCTAACTCTTCCCCGAAGCCTTCCCCTCACCCGTCCCCTAATGCTAACCCGTACGCTCACACTAATCCGCGCCCTCACACGTACGCTCCCCGTAAACCGTTGTCGTACCCTCACCTGGACCCTAAACCGTCCCCATCCCCTAACCCTAACCCTAGCCCGAACCCTAACCCTAACCCTTCCCCGAAGCCTTCCCCTCACCCGTCCCCTAAACCTAACCCGTACGCTCACACTAACCCGCGCCCTCACACGTACGCTCCCCCTAAACCGTTGTCGTACGCTCACCTGGAATCTAAACCGTCCCCGTCCCCTAACACTAACCCTAGCCCGAAACCTAACCCTAACACTTCCCCGAAGCCTTCCCCTCACCCTTACCCTAATCCTATCCCTTACGCTCACACTAACCCGCGCCCTCACATGTACGCTCCACCTAAACCGTTTTCGTACCCTCACGTGGACCCTAAACCGTCCCCTTCCCCTAACCCTAACCCTAGCCTGAACCCTAGCCCTAACCCTTCCCCGAGGCCTTCCCCTCACCCGTCCCCTAATCCTAACCCGTACGCTCACACTAACCCACGCCCTCACACGTACGCTCCCCCTAAACCATTGTCGTACCCTCACCTGGACCCTAAACCGTCCCCGTCCCCTAACCTTTACCCTAGCCCGAACCTTAACCCTAACACTTCCCGGAAGACTTCTCCTCACCCGTCCCCTAATCCTAACCCGTACGCTCACACTAAACAGTGCCCTCACACGTACGCTCCCCCTAAACCATTGTCGTACCCTCACCTGGACCCTAAACCGTCCCCGTCCCCTAACTCTAAACCTAGCCCGAACGCTAACCCTAACCCATCCCCGAAGCCTTCCCTTCACCCGTCCCCTAATCCTAACCCGTACGCTCACACTAACCCGCGCCCTCACACGTACGCTCCCGCTAAACCGTTGTCGTACCCTCACCTGGACCCTAAACCGTCCCCGTTCCCTAACTCTAACCCTACCGCGAACGATAACCGTAACACTTCCCCGAAGCCTTCCCCTCACACGTCCCCTAATCCTAACCCGTACGCTCACACTAACGCGCGTCCTCACACGTACGCTCCCTCTAAATCGTTGTCGTACCCTCACCTGGACCTTAAACCGTCCCCTTCTCCTAACCCTAACCCTAGCCCGAACCCTAACCCTAACACTTCCCCGAAGCCTTCCCCTCACCCGTCCCCTAATCCTAACCCGTACGCTCACACTAACCCGTGCCCTCACACGTACGCTCCCCCTAAACCGTTGTCGTACCCTCACCTGGACCCTAAACCATCCCCGTCCCCTAACCCTAACCCTATCCCGAACCCTAACCCTAACCCTTCCCCAAAGCCTTCCCCTCACCCGTCCCCTAATCCTAACCCGTACGCTCACACTAAACCGCGCCCTCACACGTACGCTCCCCCTAAACCGTTGTCGTACCCTCACCTGGACCCTAAACCGTCCCCGTCCCCTAACCCTAACCGTAGCCCGAACCCTAACCCTAACCCTTCCCCAAACACTTCCCCTCACCCGTCCACTAATACTAACCCGTACGCTCACACTAACCCGTGCCCTCACATGTACGCTCCCCCTAAATCGTTGTCGTACCCTCACCTGGACCCTAAACCGTCCCCGTCCCCTAACCCTAACCCTAGCACGAACCCTAGCCCTAACCCTTCCCCGAAACCTTCCCCTCACCCGTCCCCTAATCCTAACCCGTACGCTCACACTAACCCGCGCCCTCACATGTACGCTCCACCTAAACCGTTGTCGTACCCTCCCCTGACGCTAAACCGTCCCCGTCCCCTAACCCTAACCCTAGCCCGAACCCTAAACCTAACCCTTCCACAAACCCTTCCCCTCACCAGTCCCCTAATCCTAACCCGTACGCTGACACTAACCCGCACCCTCACACGTACGCTCCCCCTAAACCGTTGTCGTACCCTCACCTGGACCCTAAACCGTCCCCGTCCCCTAACCCTAACCCTAGCCCGAACCCTAACCCTAACACTTCCCCAAACCCTTTTCCTCACCCGTCCCCTAATCCTAACCCGTACGCTCACACTAACCCGAGCCCTCACACGTATGCTGCCCCTAAACCGTTGTCGTACCCTCACCTGGACCCTAAACCGTCCCCGTCCCCTAACCCTAACCCTAGCCCGAACCCTAGCCCTAACACTTCCCCGAGGCCTTCCCCTCACACCTCCCCTAATCCTAACCCGTACGCTCACACTAACCCACGCCCTCACACGTACGCTCCCCCTAAACCATTGTCGTACCCTCACCTGGACCCTAAACCGTCCCCGTCCCCTAACCTTAACCCTAGCCCGAACCCTAACCCTAAAACTTCCCCGAAGCCTTCTCCTCACCCGTCCCCTAATCCTAACCCGTACGCTCACACTAACCCGTGCCCTCACACGTACGCTCCCCCTAAACCGTTGTCGTACCCTCACCTGGACCCTAAACCATCCCCGTCCCCTAACCCTAACCCTAGCTCGAACCCTAACCCTAAACCTTCCCCAAAGCCTTCCCCTCACCCGTCCCCTAATCCTAACCCGTACGCTCTCACTAAACCGCGCCCTCACACGTAGGCTCCCCCTAAACCGTTGTCGTACCCTCACCTGAACCCTAAACCGTCCCCGTCCCCTAACCCTAACCGTAGCCCGAACCCTAACCCTAACCCTTCCCCAAACACTTCCCCTCACCCGTCCACTAATCCTAAACCGTACGCTCACACTAACCCGTGCCCTCACATATACGCTCCCCCTAAATCGTTGTCGTACCCTCACCTGGACCCTAAACCGTCCCCGTCCCCTAACCCTAACCCTAGCACGAACCCTAGCCCTAACCCTCCCCCGAAACCTTCCCCTCACCCGTCCCCTAATCCTAACCCGTACGCTCACACTAACCCGCGCCCTCACACGTACGCTCCCCCGAAACCGTTGTCGTACCCTCACCTGGACCCTAAACCGTCCCCTTCCCATAACTCTAACCCTAGCCCGAACGCTAAACCTAACCCTTCCCCGAAGACTTCCCCTCACCCGTCCCCTAATCCTAACCCGTACGCTCACACTAACCCGCGCCCTCACATGTACGCTCCACCTAAACCGTTGTCGTACCCTCCCCTGACGCTAAACCGTCCCCGTCCCCTAACCCTAACCCTAGCCCGAACCCTAAACCTAACCCTTCCCCAAACCCTTCCCCTCACCAGTCCCCTAATCCTAACCCGTACGCTGACACTAACCCGCACCCTCACACGTACGCTACCCCTAAACCGTTGTCGTACCCTCACCTGGACCCTAAACCGTCCCCGTCCCCTAACCCTAACCCTAGCCCGAACCCTAGCCCTAACCCTTCCCCGAAGCCTTCCCCTAACCCGTCCCCTAATCCTAACCCATACGCTCAGAGTAACGCGCGCCCTCACAGGTACGCTCCCTCTAAACCGTTGTCGTACCCTCACCTGGACCCTAAACCGTCCCCGTGCCCTAACCCTAACCCTAGCCAGAACCATAACCCTAACCCTTCCCCGAAGCCTTCCCCTCACCCGTACCCTAATCCTAACTCGTATGCTCACACTAACCCGCGCCCTCACACGTACGCTCCCCCTAAACCGTTGTCGTACCCTCAACTGGACCTTAAACCGTCCCGTTCCCCTAACCCTAACCCTAGCCCAAACCCTAACCCTAACCCTACCCCGAAGCCTTCCCCTCACCCGTCCCCTAATCCTAACACGTACGCTCACACTAACCCGCGCCCTCACACGTATGCTCCCCCTAAACCGTTGTCGTACCGTCACCTGGACCCTAAACTGTCCCCTTCCCCTAACCCTAAACCTAGCCCGAACCCTAACCCTAACTCTTCCCCGAAGCCTTCCCCTCACCCGTCCCCTAATCCTAACCCGTACGCTCACACTAACACTCGTCCACACACATACGCTCCCCCTAAACCGTTGTCATACCCACAACTGGACCCTAAACCGTCCCCGTCCCCTATCCCTAACACTAGCCCGAACCCTAACCCTAACTCTTCCCCGAAGCCTTCCCCTCATCCGTCCCCTAATCCTAATCCGTACGCTCACACTAAGCGGCGCCCTCACACGTACGCTCCCCCTAAACCGTTGTCGTACCCTCACCTGGACCCTAAACAGTCCCCGTCCCCTAACCCTAACCCTTCCCCGAAGCCTTCCCCTCACCCGTCGCCTAATCCTAACCCGTACACTCACACTAACCCGTGCCCTCACACGTACGCTCCCCCTAAATCGTTGTCGTACCCTCAACTAGACCTTAAACCGTCCCCTTCCCCTAACCCTAACCCTAGCCCGAACCCTAACCCTGACACTTCCCCGAAGCCTTCCCCTCATCCGTCCCCTAATCCTAACCCGTACGCTCACACTAAGTGGCGCCCTCACAAGTACGCTCCCCCTAAACCGTTGTCGTACCCTCACCTGGACCCTAAACAGTTCCGGTCCCCTAACCGTAACCCTTCCCCGAAGCCTTCCCCTCACCCGTCCCCTAATCCTAACCCGTACGCTCACACTAACCAGCGCCCTCACACGTACGCTCGCCCTAAACAGATGTCATACCCTCACCTGGATCCTAAACCGTCCCCGTCCCCTAACCCTAACCCGAGCCCGAACCCTAACCCTAACCCTTCCCCGAAGCCTTCCCCTCACCCGTCCCCTAATACTATCCCGTACACTCACACTAACCCGCGCCCTCAAAAGTACGCTCCCCCTAAACCGTTGTCGTACCCTCACCTGGAATCTAAACCGTCCCCGTCCCCTAACTCTAACCCTAGCCCGAAACCTAACCCTAACACTTCCCCGAAGCCTTCCCCTCACCCTTACCCTAATCCTATCCCTTACGCTCACACTAACCCGCGCCCTCACATGTACGCTCCACTTAAACCGTTGTCGTACCCTCACCTAGACCCTAAACCGTCCCCTTCCCCTAACCCTAACCCTAGCCCGAACCCTAACCCTAACTCTTCCCCGAAGCCTTCCCCTCACCCGTCCCCTAATCCTAACCCGTACGCTCACACTAATCCGCGCCCTCACACGTACGCTCCCCCTAAACCGTTGTCGTACCCTCACCTGGACCGTAAACCGTCCCCGTCCCCTAACCCTAACCCTAGCCCGAACCCTAACCCTAACCCTTCCCCGAAGCCTTCCCCTCACCCGTCCCCTAAACCTAACCCGTACGCTCACACTAACCCGCGCCCTCACACGTACGCTCCCCCTAAACCGTTGCCGTACCCTCACCTGGACCCTAAACCGTCCCCGTCCCCTAACACTAACCTTAGCCCGTACCCTAACCCTAACCCTTCCTCGAAGCCTTCCCCTCACCCGTCGCCTAATTCTAACTCGTACGCTCACACTAACCCGTGCCCTCATACGTACGCTCCCCGTAAACCGTTGTCGTACCCTCCCCTGACGCTAAACCGTCCCCGTCCCCTAACCCTAACCCTAGCCCGAACCCTAAACCTAACCCTTCCCCAAACCCTTCCCCTCACCAGTCCCCTAATCCTAACCCGTACGCTGACACTAACCCGCACCCTCACACGTACGCTCCCCCTAAACCGTTGTCGTACCCTCACCTGGACCCTAAACCGTCCCCGTCCCCTAACCCTAACCCTAGCCCGAACCCTAGCCCTAACCCTTCCCCGAAGCCTTCCCCTAACCCGTCCCCTAATCCTAACCCATACGCTCAGAGTAACGCGCGCCCTCACAGGTACGCTCCCCCTAAACCGTTGTCGTACCCTCAACTGGACCTTAAACCGTCCCCTTCCCCTAACCATAACCCTAGCCCGAACCCTAACCCTAAAACTTCCCCGAAGCCTTCCCCTCACCCGTACCCTAATCCTAACCCGTACGCTCACACTAACCCGCGCCCTCACACGTATGCTCCCCCTAAACCGTTGTCGTACCGTCACCTGGACCCTAAACTGTCCCCTTCCCCTAACCCTAACCCTAGCCCGAACCCTAACCCTAACTCTTCCCCGAAGCCTTCCCCTCACCCGTCCCCTAATCCTAACCCGTACGCTCACACTAACACTCGTCCACACACGTACGCTCCCCCTAAACCGTTGTAATACCCTCACCTAGACCCTAAACCGTCCCCGTCCCCTATCCCTAACCCTAGCCCGAACCCTAACCCTAACTCTTCCCCGATGCCTTTCCCTAACCCGTCCCCTAATCCTAACCCGTACGCTCACACTAACCCACGCCCTCACACGTACTCTCCCCCTAAATCGTTGTCGTACCCTCACCTAGACCTTAAACCGTCCCCTTCCCCTAACCCTAACCCTAGCCCGAACCCTAACACTAACACTTCCCCGAAGCCTTCCCCTCATCCGTCCCCTAATCCTAATCCGTACGCTCACACTAAGAGGCGCCCTCACACGTACGCTCCCCCTAAACCGTTGTCGTACCCTCACCTGGACCCTAAACAGTCCCCGTCCCCTAAACCTAACCCTTCCCCGAAGCCTTCCCCTCACCCGTCCCCTAAACCTAACCCGTACGCTCACACTAACCCATGCCCTCACACGTACGCTCCCCCTAAAACGTTGACGTACCCTCACCTGGACCCTAAACCGTCCCCGTCCCCTAACCCTAACCCTAGCCCGAACCCTAACCCTAACCCTTCCCAGAAGCCTTCCCCTCACCCGTCCCCTAATCCTAACCCGTACGCTCACACTAACCCGCGCCCTCACACGTATGCTCCGCCTAAACCGTTGTCGTACACTCACCTGGACCCTAAACCATCCCCGTCCCCTAACCCTAACCCTAGCCCGAACCCTAACCCTAACCCTTCCCCAAACCCTTCCCCTCAGCCGTCCCCTAATCCTAACCCGTACGCTCACACTAACCCGCGCCCTCACATGTACGCTCCCCCTAAACCGTTGTCGTACCCTCACCTGGACCGTAAACCGTCCCCGTCCCCTAACCCTAACCCTAGCCCGAACGTTAGCCCTAACACTTCCCCGAAGCCTTCCCCTCACCCGTCCCCTAATCCTAACCCGTACGCTCACAATAACCTGCGCCCTCACACGTACGCTCCCCCTAAACCGTTGTCGTACCCTCACCTGGACCCTAAACCATCCCCGTCCCCTAACCCTAACCCTAGCCCGAACCCTAGCCCTAACCCTTCCCCGAAGCCTTCCCCTCACCCGTCCCCTAATCCTAACCCGTACGCTCACACTAACCCGCGCCCTCACACGTACGCTCCCCATAAATCGTTGTCGTACGCTCACCTAGACCTTAAACCGTCCCCTTCCCCTAACCCTAACTCTAGCCCGAAACCTAACCCTAACACTTCCCCGAAGCCTTCCCCTCATCCGTCCCCTAATCCTAACCTGTTCGCTCACACTAAGCGGCGCCCTCACACGTACGCTCCCCCTAAACCGTTGTCGTACCCTCACCTGGACCCTAAACAGTCCCCGTCCCCTAAACCTAACCCTTCCCCGAAGCCTTCCCCTCACCCGTCCCCTAATCCTAACCAGTACGCTCACAGTAACCCGCGCCCTCACACGTAAGCTCCCCCTAAACTGATGTCGTACCCTCACCTGGAACCTAAACCGTCCCCGTCCCCTATCTCTAACCCTAGCCCGAACCCTAACCTTAACACTTCCCAGAAGCCTTCCCCTCACCCGTCCCCTAATCCTAACCCGTACGCTCACACTAACCCGCGCCCTCACATGTACGCTCCCCCTAAACCTTTGTCGTACCCTCACCTGGACCCTAAACCGTCACCTTCCCCTAACCCTAACCCTAGCCCGAACCCTAACCCTAACCCTTCCCCGAAGCCTTCCCCTCACCCGTACCCTAATCCTAACCAGTACGCTCACACTAACCCGTGCCCTCACACGTACGCTCCCCCAAAAACGTTGACGTACCCTCACCTGGACCCTAAACCGTCCCCGTCCACTAACCCTATCCCTAGCCCGAACCCTAACCCTAACACTTCCCAAAAGCCTTCCCCTCACCCGTCCCATAATCCTAACCCGTACGCTAACACTAACCCGCGCCCTCACACGTATGCTTCCCCTAAACCGTTGTCGAACCCTCACCTGGACCCTAAACCGTCCCCGTCCCCTAACCCTAACCCTAGCCCGAACGTTAGCCCTAAACCTTCCCCGAAGCCTTCCCCTCACCAGTGCCCTAATCCTAACCCGTACGCTCACACTAACCCACGCGCTCACACGTACGCTCCCTCTAAACCATTGTCGTACCCTCACTTGGACCCTAAACCGTCCCCGTCCCCTAACCCTAACCCTAGCCCGAACCCTAGCCCTAACACTTCCCCGAAGCCTTCCCCTCACCCGTCCCCTAATCCTAACCCGTACGCTCACACTAACCCGCGCCCTCACACGTACGCTCCCCCTAAACCGTTGTCGTACCCTCACCTGGACCCTAAACCATCCCCGTCCCCTAACCCTAACCATAGCCCTAACCCTAACCCTAACCCTTCCCCAAACACTTTCCCTCACCCGTCCACTAATCCTAACCCGTACGCTCACACTAACCCGCGCCCTCACACGTACACTCCCCCTAAAACGTTGTCGTACCCTCACATGGACCCTAAACCCTCCCCGTCCCCTAACCCTAACACTAGCACGAACCCTAGCCCTGACCCTTCCCTGAAGCCTTCCCCTCACCCGTCCCCTAATCCTAACCCGTACGCTCACACTAACCCGCGCCCTCACACGTACGCTCCCCCTAAACCGTTGTCGTACCCTCACCTGGACCCTAAAGCGTCCCCGTCCCCGAACTCTAACCCCAGCCCGAACGCTAAGCCTAACACTTCCCCGAAGCCTTCCCCTAACCCGTCCCCTAATCCTAACCCGTATGCTCACAGTAACGCGCGCCCTCACACGTACACTCCCTATAAACCGTTGTCGGACCCTCACCTGGACCTTAATCCGTCCCCTTCCACTAACCCTAACCCTAGCCCGAACCCTAACCCTAACACTTCCCTGAAGCCTTCCCCTCACACGTCCCCTAATCCTAACCCGTATGCTCACACTAACCCGCGACCTCACACGTACGCTCCACCTAAACCGTTGGCGTACCCTCACCTGGACCATAAACCGTCCCCGTCCCCGTCCCCTAACCCTAGCCCGAACCCTAACACTAACCCTTCCCCGAAGCCTTCCCCTCACCCGTCCCCTAATCCTAAACCGTATGCTCACACTAACTCACGACCTCACACGTACGATCCTCCTAAACCGTTGTTGTACGTTCACATGGACCCTAAACCGTCCCCGTCTCCTAACCCTAACCCTAGCCCGAACCCTAACCCTAACCCTTCCCCGAAGCCTTACCCTCACCCGTCCCCTAATCGTAACCCGTACGCTCACACTAATCCGCGCCCTCACATGTACGCTCCCCCTAAATCGTTGTCGTACCCACACCTGGACCCTAAACCGTCACCATCCCCTAACCGTAACCCTAGCCCGAACCCTAACCCTAACCCTTCCCAGAAGCCTTCCACTCACCCGTCCCCTAATCCTAACCCGTACGCTCACACTAACCCGTGACCTCACACGTACGCTCCCCCTAAACCGTTGTCGTACACTCACCTGGACCCTAAACCGTCGCCATACCCTAACCCTAACCCTAGCCCGATCCCTAACCCTAACCCTTCCCCGAAGCCTTCCCCTCACCTGTCCCCTAATCCTAACCCGTACGCTCACACTAACCCGTGACCTCACACGTACGCTCCCCCTAAACCGTTGTCGTACACTCACCTGGACCCTAAACCGTTGCCATACCCTAACCCTAACCCTAGCCCGATCCCTAACCCTAACCCTTCCCCGAAGCCTTCCCCTCACCCGTCCCCTAATCCTAACCCGTACGCTCACACTAACCCGCACCCTCAAACGTACGCTCCTCCTCAACCGCTGTCGTACCCTCACCTGGACCCTAAACCGTCCCCGTCCCCTAACCCTAACCCTAGACCGAAACCTTACAAGAACCTCGTTTACGGTACAAGTTCAATATCACAGAAAGCGAAAAATGGATAAAGTTGTGGTACTTACGTACAATGCAATATCACTCAGCAATGAAATCTATGTCATCAGTCCCGTAGCAGCATAATGAGTGGATTCAGGTACGATGATTCTAAGTGAAATAAGTCACACAGAAAAA
Organism: Leucopleurus acutus; assembly: GCF_964270905.1. Classification (NCBI taxonomy): domain Eukaryota; kingdom Metazoa; phylum Chordata; class Mammalia; order Artiodactyla; family Delphinidae; genus Leucopleurus; species Leucopleurus acutus. Next base: position 502,805 of record NW_028139130.1, on the reverse strand, counting down.
GAAACATCATAAGATGTCACTAATACACGGAATTTAAACTTGGCTACACAGGAACTGAATTTCAAAACAGAACAGGGTCTCAAATGTAGAAAACCAACTTATGCTTGCTTAAGGGGAAAGGTGAGTTGGGGTGCTGCATAAAACCAGAGATTGAAATTAGCACAGATACCGCTCCATAAGCCAAATATGTAATAGACAAGAGCTACTCCTTGCTCAACGAAGTGGACTCAGCACCCCATATTAAACGCCTAAGAATATACCTGACTAGTAAGAATCTTAAAACCTATGGATTTATATGTCTCCGAAAGAGAATCAAGAGTGTGTACAGTGGCATAAACGCAGAAGTCATAGGATTGGTGAGGTTCGGTGAGCAAATGCAGACCCTTTGAAGTCATATTGCATGGTACCCATTCCATGGGTCTCAACTCTCCAGGTTTAAGGGATTCTTCCTTCAGCTAAAACATGCATGTGGAACCCAGAGTACGATCCACCGTGTGATCGGGAAACGTGTTCAAATGTGTCTCAGTTTTCGTCCCCTGGTACTCGGGTGCAACATTCCAGACGCTTTACTAACACTCTCCCCACTTGGAGAGTCAGTGCCTTTAACCTGCTGTTTGGCCCAGTTTGCAATTTCTGCGGAAAATGAACAGGAATAGGGAGAACCAATGAGAGACTAGCTGGAGGTGTCTGGACGGGCAAATTTAACTCTCATTTCCCACTAGGAAGAGGAATTAACCAAAGGCTCAGCGTGCCATGCCGGAACCACACTAGGGCCTGAAGCAATCCTGCGGTGTTGCGGCCAGCTCACAAGAAAGCGAGTTGAAGAAAGGAGCTCAGGGGCACTGTCATTCACAACCCTGCAGAGTTATAAATGACAGCTATCGTCCAAAAATATATTGAAGTAAGGCTGCCAAGAGGACTTGACAGCGGGGCAGAATTGCAGGAAACCGATTTCAGGAGGTAGACTGGAATTGCATGTAAAGCATAGGAAAAGAGGCAGAACGTCCACAATGATGCACTTGGCCAAAAAGGGCGTATGCGATTTTTCCTGAATATATTCAGGAAAAAACGCATACGCCCTTTTTGGCCAACCAAGCAAGCTTGCAAAGAAATCTGCACTACAATGAAGTCTCACTGCCCCCCGGTCAAAAGGGCCATCTGAAAAAAGTGTAAAATCCAGAAAGGCAGGACAGGCCATGGAGAACTGGGAGCCTTGTTATGCTGATGGGCGGGATGCAAATTGCCAACAGCCACTCTGGAGAAGTGTATGATGTTTCCTGAAACATCTAGAAAACAAAGCAACAGAGCCTAGGGCACTTCCACTTATGGTCCTATAGCTTAGGGAAATTATAATCAAAAAGACACAGCCACCCCAAAGTTTGGGACGGCTGTGTTTACAAGAACCTCGTTTACGGTACAAGTTCAATATCACAGAAAGCGAAAAATGGATAAAGTTGTGGTACTTACGTACAATGCAGTATCACTCAGCAATGAAATCTATGTCATCAGTCCCGTAGCAGCATAATGAGTGGATTCAGGTACGATGATTCTAAGTGAAATAAGTCACACAGAAAAAGAAACATCATAAGATGTCACTAATACACGGAATTTAAACTTGGCTACACAGGAACTGAATTTCAAAACAGAACAGGGTCTCAAATGTAGAAAACCAACTTATGCTTGCTTAAGGGGAAAGGTGAGTTGGGGTGCTGCATAAAACCAGAGATTGAAATTAGCACAGATACCGCTCCATAAGCCAAATATGTAATAGACAAGAGCTACTCCTTGCTCAACGAAGTGGACTCAACACCCCATATTAAACGCCTAAGAATATACCTGACTAGTAAGAATCTTAAAACCTATGGATTTACATGTCTCCGAAAGAGAATCAAGCGTGTGTACAGTGGCATAAACGCAGCAGTGATAGGATTGGTGAGGTTCGGTGAGCAAATGCAGACCCTTTGAAGTCATATTGCATGGTACCCATTCCATGGGTCTCAACTCTCCAGGTTTAAGGGATTCTTCCTTCAGCTAAAACATGCATGTGGAACCCAGAGTACGATCCACCGTGTGATCGGGAAACGTGTTCAAATGTGTCTCAGTTTTCGTCCCCTGGTACTCGGGTGCAACATTCCAGACGCTTTACTAACACTCTCCCCACTTGGAGAGTCAGTGCCTTTAACCTGCTGTTTGGCCCAGTTTGCAATTTTTGCGGAAAATGAACAGGAATAGGGAGAACCAATGAGAGACTAGCTGGAGGTGTCTGGACGGGCAAATTTAACTCTCATTTCCCACCAGGAAGAGGAATTAACCGAAGGCTCAGCGTGCCATGCCGGAACCATACTATGGCCTGAAGGAATCCTGCGGTGTTGCGGCCAGCTCACAAGAAAGCGAGTTGAAGAAAGGAGCTCAGGGGCACTGTCATTCACAACCCTGCAGAGTTATAAATGACAGCTATCGTCCAAAAATATATTGAAGTAAGGCTGCCAAGAGGACTTGACAGCGGGGCAGAATTGCAGGAAACCGATTTCAGGAGGTAGACTGGAATTGCATGTAAAGCATAGGAAAAGAGGCAGAACGTCCACAATGATGCACTTGGCCAAAAAGGGCGTATGCGTTTTTTCCTGAATATATTCAGGAAAAAACGCATACGCCCTTTTTGGCCAACCAAGCAAGCTTGCAAAGGAAATCTGCACTACAATGAAGTCTCACTGCCCCCCCCCCCCGGTCAAAAGGGCCATCTGAAAAAAGTGTAAAATCCAGAAAGGCAGGACAGGCCATGGAGAACTGGGAGCCTTGTTATGCTGATGGGCGGGATGCAAATTGCCAACAGCCACTCTGGAGAAGTGTATGATGTTTCCTGAAACATCTAGAAAACAAAGCAACAGAGCCTAGGGCACTTCCACTTACGGTCCTATAGCTTAGGGAAATTATAATCGAAAAGACACAGCCACCCCAAAGTTTGGGACGGCTGTGTTTACAAGAACCTCGTTTACGGTACAAGTTCAATATCACAGAAAGCGAAAAATGGATAAAGTTGTGGTACTTACGTACAATGCAGTATCACTCAGCAATGAAATCTATGTCATCAGTCCCGTAGCAGCATAATGAGTGGATTCAGGTACAATGATTCTAAGTGAAATAAGTCACACAGAAAAAGAAACATCATAAGATGTCACTAATACACGGAATTTAAACTTGGCTACACAGGAACTGAATTTCAAAACAGAACAGGGTCTCAAATGTAGAAAACCAACTTATGCTTGCTTAAGGGGAAAGGTGAGTTGGGGTGCTGCATAAAACCAGAGATTGAAATTAGCACAGATACCGCTCCATAAGCCAAATATGTAATAGACAAGAGCTACTCCTTGCTCAACGAAGTGGACTCAACACCCCATATTAAACGCCTAAGAATATACCTGACTAGTAAGAATCTTAAAACCTATGGATTTATATGTCTCCGAAAGAGAATCAAGCGTGTGTACAGTGGCATAAACGCAGCAGTGATAGGATTGGTGAGGTTCGGTGAGCAAATGCAGACCCTTTGAAGTCATATTGCATGGTACCCATTCCATGGGTCTCAACTCTCCAGGTTTAAGGGATTCTTCCTTCAGCTAAAACATGCATGTGGAACCCAGAGTACGATCCACCGTGTGATCGGGAAACGTGTTCAAATGTGTCTCAGTTTTCGTCCCCTGGTACTCGGGTGCAACATTCCAGACGCTTTACTAACACTCTCCCCACTTGGAGAGTCAGTGCTTTTAACCTGCTGTTTGGCCCAGTTTGCAATTTCTGCGGAAAATGAACAGGAATAGGGAGAACCAATAAGAGACTAGCTGGAGGTGTCTGGACGGGCAAATTTAACTCTCATTTCCCACCAGGAAGAGGAATTAACCGAAGGCTCAGCGTGCCATTCCGGAACCACACTAGGGCCTGAAGCAATCCTGCGGTGTTGCGGCCAGCTCACAAGAAAGCGAGTTGAAGAAAGGAGCTCAGGGGCACTGTCATTCACAACCCTGCAGAGTTATAAATGACAGCTATCGTCCAAAAATATATTGAAGTAAGGCTGCCAAGAGGACTTGACAGCGGGGCAGAATTGCAGGAAACCGATTTCAGGAGGTAGACTGGAATTGCATGTAAAGCGTAGGAAAAGAGGCAGAACGTCCACAATGATGCACTTGGCCAAAAAGTGCGTATGCGATTTTTCCTCAATATATTCAGGAAAAAACGCATACGCCCTTTTTGGCCAACCAAGCAAGCTTGCAAAGGAAATCTGCACTACAATGAAGTCTCACTGCCCCCCGGTCAAAAGGGCCATCTGAAAAAAGTGTAAAATCCAGAAAGGCAGGCCAGGCCATGGAGAACTGGGAGCCTTGTTATGCTGATGGGTGGGATGCAAATTGCCAACAGCCACTCTGGAGAAGTGTATGATGTTTCCTGAAACATCTAGAAAACAAAGCAACAGAGCCTAGGGCACTTCCACTTATGGTCCTATAGATTAGGGAAATTATAATCAAAAAGACACAGCCACCCCAAAGTTTGGGACGGCTGTGTTTACAAGAACCTCGTTTATGGTACAAGTTCAATATCACAGAAAGCGAAAAATGGATAAAGTTGTGGTACTTACGTACAATGCAGTATCACTCAGCAATGAAATCTATGTCATCAGTCCCGTAGCAGCATAATGAGTGGATTCAGGTACGATGATTCTAAGTGAAATAAGTCACACAGAAAAAGAAACATCATAAGATGTCACTAATACACGGAATTTAAACTTGGCTACACAGGAACTGAATTTCAAAACAGAACAGGGTCTCAAATGTAGAAAACCAACTTATGCTTGCTTAAGGGGAAAGGTGAGTTGGGGTGCTGCATAAAACCAGAGATTGAAATTAGCACAGATACCACTCCATAAGCCAAATATGTAATAGACAAGAGCTACTCCTTGCTCAACAAAGTGGACTCAACACCCCATATTAAACGCCTAAGAATATACCTGACTAGTAAGAATCTTAAAACCTATGGATTTATATGTCTCCGAAAGAGAATCAAGCGTGTGTACAGTGGCATAAACGCAGCAGTGATAGGATTGGTGAGGTTCGGTGAGCAAATGCAGACCCTTTGAAGTCATATTGCATGGTACCCATTCCATGGGTCTCAACTCTCCAGGTTTAAGGGATTCTTCCTTCAGCTAAAACATGCATGTGGAACCCAGAGTACGATCCACCGTGTGATCGGGAAACGTGTTCAAATGTGTCTCAGTTTTCGTCCCCTGGTACTCGGGTGCAACATTCCAGACGCTTTACTAACACTCTCCCCACTTGGAGAGTCAGTGCTTTTAACCTGCTGTTTGGCCCAGTTTGCAATTTCTGCGGAAAATGAACAGGAATAGGGACAACCAATGAGAGACTAGCTGGAGGTGTCTGGACGGGCAAATTTAACTCTCATTTCCCACCAGGAAGAGGAATTAACCGAAGGCTCAGCGTGCCATACCGGAACCACACTAGGGCCTGAAGCAATCCTGCGGTGTTGCGGCCAGCTCACAAGAAAGCGAGTTGAAGAAAGGAGCTCAGGGGCACTGTCATTCACAACCCTGCAGAGTTATAAATGACAGCTATCGTCCAAAAATATATTGAAGTAAGGCTGCCAAGAGGACTTGACAGCGGGGCAGAATTGCAGGAAACCGATTTCAGGAGGTAGACTGGAATTGCATGTAAAGCATAGGAAAAGAGGCAGAACGTCCACAATGATGCACTTGGCCAAAAAGGGCGTATGCGTTTTTTCCTGTCAGGAAAAAACGCATACGCCCTTTTTGGCCAACCAAGCAAGCTTGCAAAGGAAATCTGCACTACAATGAAGTCTCACTGCTCCCCGGTCAAAAGGGCCATCTGAAAAAAGTGTAAAATCCAGAAAGGCAGGACAGGCCATGGAGAACTGGGAGCCTTGTTATGCTGATGGGCGGGATGCAAATTGCCAACAGCCACTCTGGAGAAGTGTATGATGTTTCCTGAAACATCTAGAAAACAAAGCAACAGAGCCTAGGGCACTTCCACTTATGGTCCTATAGCTTAGGGAAATTATAATCAAAAAGACACAGCCACCCCAAAGTTTGGGACGGCTGTGTTTACAAGAACCTCGTTGATGGTACAAGTTCAATATCACAGAAAGCGAAAAATGGATAAAGTTGTGGTACTTACGTACAATGCAGTATCACTCAGCAATGAAATCTATGTCATCAGTCCCGTAGCAGCATAATGAGTGGATTCAGGTACGATGATTCTAAGTGAAATAAGTCACACAGAAAAAGAAACATCATAAGATGTCACTAATACACGGAATTTAAACTTGGCTACACAGGAACTGAATTTCAAAACAGAACAGGGTCTCAAATGTAGAAAACCAACTTATGCTTGCTTAAGGGGAAAGGTGAGTTGGGGTGCTGCATAAAACCAGAGATTGAAATTAGCACAGATACCGCTCCATAAGCCAAATATGTAATAGACAAGAGCTACTCCTTGCTCAACGAAGTGGACTCAGCACCCCATATTAAACGCCTAAGAATATACCTGACTAGTAAGAATCTTAAAACCTATGGATTTATATGTCTCCGAAAGAGAATCAAGCGTGTGTACAGTGGCATAAACGCAGCAGTGATAGGATTGGTGAGGTTCGGTGAGCAAATGCAGACCCTTTGAAGTCATATTGCATGGTACCCATTCCATGGGTCTCAACTCTCCAGGTTTAAGGGATTCTTCCTTCAGCTAAAACATGCATGTGGAACCCAGAGTACGATCCACCGTGTGATCGGGAAACGTGTTCAAATGTGTCTCAGTTTTCGTCCCCTGGTACTCGGGTGCAACATTCCAGACGCTTTACTAACACTCTCCCCACTTGGAGAGTCAGTGCCTTTAACCTGCTGTTTGGCCCAGTTTGCAATTTCTGCGGAAAATGAACAGGAATAGGGAGAACCAATGAGAGACTAGCTGGAGGTGTCTGGACGGGCAAATTTAACTCTCATTTCCCACTAGGAAGAGGAATTAACCAAAGGCTCAGCGTGCCATGCCGGAACCACACTAGGGCCTGAAGCAATCCTGCGGTGTTGCGGCCAGCTCACAAGAAAGCGAGTTGAAGAAAGGAGCTCAGGGGCACTGTCATTCACAACCCTGCAGAGTTATAAATGACAGCTATCGTCCAAAAATATATTGAAGTAAGGCTGCCAAGAGGACTTGACAGCGGGGCAGAATTGCAGGAAACCGATTTCAGGAGGTAGACTGGAATTGCATGTAAAGCATAGGAAAAGAGGCAGAACGTCCACAATGATGCACTTGGCCAAAAAGGGCGTATGCGATTTTTCCTGAATATATTCAGGAAAAAACGCATACGCCCTTTTTGGCCAACCAAGCAAGCTTGCAAAGAAATCTGCACTACAATGAAGTCTCACTGCCCCCCGGTCAAAAGGGCCATCTGAAAAAAGTGTAAAATCCAGAAAGGCAGGACAGGCCATGGAGAACTGGGAGCCTTGTTATGCTGATGGGCGGGATGCAAATTGCCAACAGCCACTCTGGAGAAGTGTATGATGTTTCCTGAAACATCTAGAAAACAAAGCAACAGAGCCTAGGGCACTTCCACTTATGGTCCTATAGCTTAGGGAAATTATAATCAAAAAGACACAGCCACCCCAAAGTTTGGGACGGCTGTGTTTACAAAAACCTCGTTTACGGTACAAGTTCAATATCACAGAAAGGGAAAAATGGATAAAGTTGTGGTACTTACGTACAATGCAGTATCACTCAGCAATGAAATCTATGTCATCAGTCCCGTAGCAGCATAATGAGTGGATTCAGGTACGATGATTCTAAGTGAAATAAGTCACACAGAAAAAGAAACATCATAAGATGTCACTAATACACGGAATTTAAACTTGGCTACACAGGAACTGAATTTCAAAACAGAACAGGGTCTCAAATGTAGAAAACCAACTTATGCTTGCTTAAGGGGAAAGGTGAGTTGGGGTGCTGCATAAAACCAGAGATTGAAATTAGCACAGATACCGCTCCATAAGCCAAATATGTAATAGACAAGAGCTACTCCTTGCTCAACAAAGTGGACTCAACACCCCATATTAAACGCCTAAGAATATACCTGACTAGTAAGAATCTTAAAACCTATGGATTTATATGTCTCCGAAAGAGAATCAAACGTGTGTACAGTGGCATAAACGCAGCAGTGATAGGATTGGTGAGGTTCGGTGAGCAAATGCAGACCCTTTGAAGTCATATTGCATGGTACCCATTCCATGGGTCTCAACTCTCCAGGTTTAAGGGATTCTTCCTTCAGCTAAAACATGCATGTGGAACCCAGAGTACGATCCACCGTGTGATCGGGAAACGTGTTCAAATGTGTCTCAGTTTTCGTCCCCTGGTACTCGGGTGCAACATTCCAGACGCTTTACTAACACTCTCCCCACTTGGAGAGTCAGTGCTTTTAACCTGCTGTTTGGCCCAGTTTGCAATTTCTGCGGAAAATGAACAGGAATAGGGAGAACCAATGAGAGACTAGCTGGAGGTGTCTGGACGGGCAAATTTAACTCTCATTTCCCACCAGGAAGAGGAATTAACCGAAGGCTCAGCGTGCCATACCGGAACCACACTAGGGCCTGAAGCAATCCTGCGGTGTTGCGGCCAGCTCACAAGAAAGCGAGTTGAAGAAAGGAGCTCAGGGGCACTGTCATTCACAACCCTGCAGAGTTATAAATGACAGCTATCGTCCAAAAATATATTGAAGTAAGGCTGCCAAGAGGACTTGACAGCGGGGCAGAATTGCAGGAAACCGATTTCAGGAGGTAGACTGGAATTGCATGTAAAGCATAGGAAAAGAGGCAGAACGTCCACAAAGATGCACTTGGCCAAAAAGGGCGTATGCGTTTTTTCCTGAATATATTCAGGAAAAAACGCATACGCCCTTTTTGGCCAACCAAGCAAGCTTGCAAAGGAAATCTGCACTACAATGAAGTCTCACTGCCCCCCGGTCAAAAGGGCCATCTGAAAAAAGTGTAAAATCCAAAAAGGCAGGACAGGCCATGGAGAACTGGGAGCCTTGTTATGCTGATGGGTGGGATGCAAATTGCCAACAGCCACTCTGGAGAAGTGTATGATGTTTCCTGAAACATCTAGAAAACAAAGCAACAGAGCCTAGGGCACTTCCACTTATGGTCCTATAGATTAGGGAAATTATAATCAAAAAGACACAGCCACCCCAAAGTTTGGGACGGCTGTGTTTACAAGAACCTCGTTTACGGTACAAGTTCAATATCACAGAAAGCGAAAAATGGATAAAGTTGCAGTACTTACGTACAATGCAATATCACTCAGCAATGAAATCTATGTCATCAGTCCCGTAGCAGCATAATGAGTGGATTCAGGTACGATGATTCTAAGTGAAATAAGTCACACAGAAAAAGAAACATCATAAGATGTCACTAATACACGGAATTTAAACTTGGCTACACAGGAACTGAATTTCAAAACAGAACAGGGTCTCAAATGTAGAAAACCAACTTATGCTTGCTTAAGGGGAAAGGTGAGTTGGGGTGCTGCATAAAACCAGAGATTGAAATTAGCACAGATACCGCTCCATAAGCCAAATATGTAATAGACAAGAGCTACTCCTTGCTCAACAAAGTGGACTCAACACCCCATATTAAACGCCTAAGAATATACCTGACTAGTAAGAATCTTAAAACCTATGGATTTATATGTCTCCGAAAGAGAATCAAGCGTGTGTACAGTGGCATAAACGCAGCAGTGATAGGATTGGTGAGGTTCGGTGAGCAAATGCAGACCCTTTGAAGTCATATTGCATGGTACCCATTCCATGGGTCTCAACTCTCCAGGTTTAAGGGATTCTTCCTTCAGCTAAAACATGCATGTGGAACCCAGAGTACGATCCACCGTGTGATCGGGAAACGTGTTCAAATGTGTCTCAGTTTTCGTCCCCTGGTACTCGGGTGCAACATTCCAGACGCTTTACTAACACTCTCCCCACTTGGAGAGTCAGTGCTTTTAACCTGCTGTTTGGCCCAGTTTGCAATTTCTGCGGAAAATGAACAGGAATAGGGAGAACCAATGAGAGACTAGCTGGAGGTGTCTGGACGGGCAAATTTAACTCTCATTTCCCACCAGGAAGAGGAATTAACCGAAGGCTCAGCGTGCCATACCGGAACCACACTAGGGCCTGAAGCAATCCTGCGGTGTTGCGGCCAGCTCACAAGAAAGCGAGTTGAAGAAAGGAGCTCAGGGGCACTGTCATTCACAACCCTGCAGAGTTATAAATGACAGCTATCGTCCAAAAATATATTGAAGTAAGGCTGCCAAGAGGACTTGACAGCGGGGCAGAATTGCAGGAAACCGATTTCAGGAGGTAGACTGGAATTGCATGTAAAGCATAGGAAAAGAGGCAGAACGTCCACAATGATGCACTTGGCCAAAAAGGGCGTATGCGTTTTCTCCTGAATATATTCAGGAAAAAACGCATACGCCCTTTTTGGCCAACCAAGCAAGCTTGCAAAGGAAATCTGCACTACAATGAAGTCTCACTGCCCCCCGGTCAAAAGGGCCATCTGAAAAAAGTGTAAAATCCAAAAAGGCAGGACAGGCCATGGAGAACTGGGAGCCTTGTTATGCTGATGGGTGGGATGCAAATTGCCAACAGCCACTCTGGAGAAGTGTATGATGTTTCCTGAAACATCTAGAAAACAAAGCAACAGAGCCTAGGGCACTTCCACTTATGGTCCTATAGATTAGGGAAATTATAATCAAAAAGACACAGCCACCCCAAAGTTTGGGACGGCTGTGTTTACAAGAACCTCGTTTACGGTACAAGTTCAATATCACAGAAAGCGAAAAATGGATAAAGTTGCGGTACTTACGTACAATGCAATATCACTCAGCAATGAAATCTATGTCATCAGTCCCGTAGCAGCATAATGAGTGGATTCAGGTACGATGATTCTAAGTGAAATAAGTCACACAGAAAAAGAAACATCATAAGATGTCACTAATACACGGAATTTAAACTTGGCTACACAGGAACTGAATTTCAAAACAGAACAGGGTCTCAAATGTAGAAAACCAACTTATGCTTGCTTAAGGGGAAAGGTGAGTTGGGGTGCTGCATAAAACCAGAGATTGAAATTAGCACAGATACCGCTCCATAAGCCAAATATGTAATAGACAAGAGCTACTCCTTGCTCAACGAAGTGGACTCAGCACCCCATATTAAACGCCTAAGAATATACCTGACTAGTAAGAATCTTAAAACCTATGGATTTATATGTCTCCGAAAGAGAATCAAGCGTGTGTACAGTGGCATAAACGCAGCAGTGATAGGATTGGTGAGGTTCGGTGAGCAAATGCAGACCCTTTGAAGTCATATTGCATGGTACCCATTCCATGGGTCTCAACTCTCCAGGTTTAAGGGATTCTTCCTTCAGCTAAAACATGCATGTGGAACCCAGAGTACGATCCACCGTGTGATCGGGAAACGTGTTCAAATGTGTCTCAGTTTTCGTCCCCTGGTACTCGGGTGCAACATTCCAGACGCTTTACTAACACTCTCCCCACTTGGAGAGTCAGTGCTTTTAACCTGCTGTTTGGCCCAGTTTGCAATTTCTGCGGAAAATGAACAGGAATAGGGAGAACCAATGAGAGACTAGCTGGAGGTGTCTGGACGGGCAAATTTAACTCTCATTTCCAACCAGGAAGAGGAATTAACCGAAGGCTCAGCGTGCCATACCGGAACCACACTAGGGCCTGAAGCAATCCTGCGGTGTTGCGGCCAGCTCACAAGAAAGCGAGTTGAAGAAAGGAGCTCAGGGGCACTGTCATTCACAACCCTGCAGAGTTATAAATGACAGCTATCGTCCAAAAATATATTGAAGTAAGGCTGCCAAGAGGACTTGACAGCGGGGCAGAATTGCAGGAAACCGATTTCAGGAGGTAGACTGGAATTGCATGTAAAGCATAGGAAAAGAGGCAGAACGTCCACAATGATGCACTTGGCCAAAAAGGGCGTATGCGTTTTCTCCTGAATATATTCAGGAAAAAACGCATACGCCCTTTTTGGCCAACCAAGCAAGCTTGCAAAGGAAATCTGCACTACAATGAAGTCTCACTGCCCCCCGGTCAAAAGGGCCATCTGAAAAAAGTGTAAAATCCAAAAAGGCAGGACAGGCCATGGAGAACTGGGAGCCTTGTTATGCTGATGGGTGGGATGCAAATTGCCAACAGCCACTCTGGAGAAGTGTATGATGTTTCCTGAAACATCTAGAAAACAAAGCAACAGAGCCTAGGGCACTTCCACTTATGGTCCTATAGATTAGGGAAATTATAATCAAAAAGACACAGCCACCCCAAAGTTTGGGACGGCTGTGTTTACAAGAACCTCGTTTACGGTACAAGTTCAATATCACAGAAAGCGAAAAATGGATAAAGTTGCGGTACTTACGTACAATGCAATATCACTCAGCAATGAAATCTATGTCATCAGTCCCGTAGCAGCATAATGAGTGGATTCAGGTACGATGATTCTAAGTGAAATAAGTCACACAGAAAAAGAAACATCATAAGATGTCACTAATACACGGAATTTAAACTTGGCTACACAGGAACTGAATTTCAAAACAGAACAGGGTCTCAAATGTAGAAAACCAACTTATGCTTGCTTAAGGGGAAAGGTGAGTTGGGGTGCTGCATAAAACCAGAGATTGAAATTAGCACAGATACCGCTCCATAAGCCAAATATGTAATAGACAAGAGCTACTCCTTGCTCAACGAAGTGGACTCAGCACCCCATATTAAACGCCTAAGAATATACCTGACTAGTAAGAATCTTAAAACCTATGGATTTATATGTCTCCGAAAGAGAATCAAGCGTGTGTACAGTGGCATAAACGCAGCAGTGATAGGATTGGTGAGGTTCGGTGAGCAAATGCAGACCCTTTGAAGTCATATTGCATGGTACCCATTCCATGGGTCTCAACTCTCCAGGTTTAAGGGATTCTTCCTTCAGCTAAAACATGCATGTGGAACCCAGAGTACGATCCACCGTGTGATCGGGAAACGTGTTCAAATGTGTCTCAGTTTTCGTCCCCTGGTACTCGGGTGCAACATTCCAGACGCTTTACTAACACTCTCCCCACTTGGAGAGTCAGTGCTTTTAACCTGCTGTTTGGCCCAGTTTGCAATTTCTGCGGAAAATGAACAGGAATAGGGAGAACCAATGAGAGACTAGCTGGAGGTGTCTGGACGGGCAAATTTAACTCTCATTTCCAACCAGGAAGAGGAATTAACCGAAGGCTCAGCGTGCCATACCGGAACCACACTAGGGCCTGAAGCAATCCTGCGGTGTTGCGGCCAGCTCACAATAAAGCGAGTTGAAGAAAGGAGCTCAGGGGCACTGTCATTCACAACCCTGCAGAGTTATAAATGACAGCTATCGTCCAAAAATATATTGAAGTAAGGCTGCCAAGAGGACTTGACAGCGGGGCAGAATTGCAGGAAACCGATTTCAGGAGGTAGACTGGAATTGCATGTAAAGCATAGGAAAAGAGGCAGAACGTCCACAATGATGCACTTGGCCAAAAAGGACGTATGCGTTTTCTCCTGAATATATTCAGGAAAAAACGCATACGCCCTTTTTGGCCAACCAAGCAAGCTTGCAAAGGAAATCTGCACTACAATGAAGTATCACTGCCCCCCGGTCAAAAGGGCCATCTGAAAAAAGTGTAAAATCCAAAAAGGCAGGACAGGCCATGGAGAACTGGGAGCCTTGTTATGCTGATGGGTGGGATGCAAATTGCCAACAGCCACTCTGGAGAAGTGTATGATGTTTCCTGAAACATCTAGAAAACAAAGCAACAGAGCCTAGGGCACTTCCACTTATGGTCCTATAGATTAGGGAAATTATAATCAAAAAGACACAGCCACCCCAAAGTTTGGGACGGCTGTGTTTACAAGAACCTCGTTTACGGTACAAGTTCAATATCACAGAAAGCGAAAAATGGATAAAGTTGCGGTACTTACGTACAATGCAATATCACTCAGCAATGAAATCTATGTCATCAGTCCCGTAGCAGCATAATGAGTGGATTCAGGTACGATGATTCTAAGTGAAATAAGTCACACAGAAAAAGAAACATCATAAGATGTCACTAATACACGGAATTTAAACTTGGCTACACAGGAACTGAATTTCAAAACAGAACAGGGTCTCAAATGTAGAAAACCAACTTATGCTTGCTTAAGGGGAAAGGTGAGTTGGGGTGCTGCATAAAACCAGAGATTGAAATTAGCACAGATACCGCTCCATAAGCCAAATATGTAATAGACAAGAGCTACTCCTTGCTCAACGAAGTGGACTCAGCACCCCATATTAAACGCCTAAGAATATACCTGACTAGTAAGAATCTTAAAACCTATGGATTTATATGTCTCCGAAAGAGAATCAAGCGTGTGTACAGTGGCATAAACGCAGCAGTGATAGGATTGGTGAGGTTCGGTGAGCAAATGCAGACCCTTTGAAGTCATATTGCATGGTACCCATTCCATGGGTCTCAACTCTCCAGGTTTAAGGGATTCTTCCTTCAGCTAAAACATGCATGTGGAACCCAGAGTACGATCCACCGTGTGATCGGGAAACGTGTTCAAATGTGTCTCAGTTTTCGTCCCCTGGTACTCGGGTGCAACATTCCAGACGCTTTACTAACACTCTCCCCACTTGGAGAGTCAGTGCTTTTAACCTGCTGTTTGGCCCAGTTTGCAATTTCTGCGGAAAATGAACAGGAATAGGGAGAACCAATGAGAGACTAGCTGGAGGTGTCTGGACGGGCAAATTTAACTCTCATTTCCCACCAGGAAGAGGAATTAACCGAAGGCTCAGCGTGCCATACCGGAACCACACTAGGGCCTGAAGCAATCCTGCGGTGTTGCGGCCAGCTCACAATAAAGCGAGTTGAAGAAAGGAGCTCAGGGGCACTGTCATTCACAACCCTGCAGAGTTATAAATGACAGCTATCGTCCAAAAATATATTGAAGTAAGGCTGCCAAGAGGACTTGACAGCGGGGCAGAATTGCAGGAAACCGATTTCAGGAGGTAGACTGGAATTGCATGTAAAGCATAGGAAAAGAGGCAGAACGTCCACAATGATGCACTTGGCCAAAAAGGACGTATGCGTTTTCTCCTGAATATATTCAGGAAAAAACGCATACGCCCTTTTTGGCCAACCAAGCAAGCTTGCAAAGGAAATCTGCACTACAATGAAGTATCACTGCCCCCCGGTCAAAAGGGCCATCTGAAAAAAGTGTAAAATCCAAAAAGGCAGGACAGGCCATGGAGAACTGGGAGCCTTGTTATGCTGATGGGTGGGATGCAAATTGCCAACAGCCACTCTGGAGAAGTGTATGATGTTTCCTGAAACATCTAGAAAACAAAGCAACAGAGCCTAGGGCACTTCCACTTATGGTCCTATAGATTAGGGAAATTATAATCAAAAAGACACAGCCACCCCAAAGTTTGGGACGGCTGTGTTTACAAGAACCTCGTTTACGGTACAAGTTCAATATCACAGAAAGCGAAAAATGGATAAAGTTGCGGTACTTACGTACAATGCAATATCACTCAGCAATGAAATCTATGTCATCAGTCCCGTAGCAGCATAATGAGTGGATTCAGGTACGATGATTCTAAGTGAAATAAGTCACACAGAAAAAGAAACATCATAAGATGTCACTAATACACGGAATTTAAACTTGGCTACACAGGAACTGAATTTCAAAACAGAACAGGGTCTCAAATGTAGAAAACCAACTTATGCTTGCTTAAGGGGAAAGGTGAGTTGGGGTGCTGCATAAAACCAGAGATTGAAATTAGCACAGATACCGCTCCATAAGCCAAATATGTAATAGACAAGAGCTACTCCTTGCTCAACGAAGTGGACTCAGCACCCCATATTAAACGCCTAAGAATATACCTGACTAGTAAGAATCTTAAAACCTATGGATTTATATGTCTCCGAAAGAGAATCAAGCGTGTGTACAGTGGCATAAACGCAGCAGTGATAGGATTGGTGAGGTTCGGTGAGCAAATGCAGACCCTTTGAAGTCATATTGCATGGTACCCATTCCATGGGTCTCAACTCTCCAGGTTTAAGGGATTCTTCCTTCAGCTAAAACATGCATGTGGAACCCAGAGTACGATCCACCGTGTGATCGGGAAACGTGTTCAAATGTGTCTCAGTTTTCGTCCCCTGGTACTTGGGTGCAACATTCCAGACGCTTTACTAACACTCTCCCCACTTGGAGAGTCAGTGCTTTTAACCTGCTGTTTGGCCCAGTTTGCAATTTCTGCGGAAAATGAACAGGAATAGGGAGAACCAATGAGAGACTAGCTGGAGGTGTCTGGACGGGCAAATTTAACTCTCATTTCCCACCAGGAAGAGGAATTAACCGAAGGCTCAGCGTGCCATACCGGAACCACACTAGGGCCTGAAGCAATCCTGCGGTGTTGCGGCCAGCTCACAAGAAAGCGAGTTGAAGAAAGGAGCTCAGGGGCACTGTCATTCACAACCCTGCAGAGTTATAAATGACAGCTATCGTCCAAAAATATATTGAAGTAAGGCTGCCAAGAGGACTTGACAGCGGGGCAGAATTGCAGGAAACCGATTTCAGGAGGTAGACTGGAATTGCATGTAAAGCATAGGAAAAGAGGCAGAACGTCCACAATGATGCACTTGGCCAAAAAGGGCGTATGCGTTTTTTCCTGAATATATTCAGGAAAAAACGCATACACCCTTTTTGGCCAACCAAGCAAGCTTGCAAAGGAAATCTGCACTACAATGAAGTCTCACTGCCCCCCTGTCAAAAGGGCCATCTGAAAAAAGTGTAAAATCCAGAAAGGCAGGACAGGCCATGGAGAACTGGGAGCCTTGTTATGCTGATGGGTGGGATGCAAATTGCCAACAGCCACTCTGGAGAAGTGTATGATGTTTCCTGAAACATCTAGAAAACAAAGCAACAGAGCCTAGGGCACTTCCACTTATGGTCCTATAGATTAGGGAAATTATAATCAAAAAGACACAGCCACCCCAAAGTTTGGGACGGCTGTGTTGACAAGAACCTCGTTGACGGTACAAGTTCAATATCACAGAAAGCGAAAAATGGATAAAGTTGTGGTACTTACGTACAATGCAGTATCACTCAGCAATGAAATCTATGTCATCAGTCCCGTAGCAGCATAATGAGTGGATTCAGGTACGATGATTCTAAGTGAAATAAGTCACACAGAAAAAGAAACATCATAAGATGTCACTAATACACGGAATTTAAACTTGGCTACACAGGAACTGAATTTCAAAACAGAACAGGGTCTCAAATGTAGAAAACCAACTTATGCTTGCTTAAGGGGAAAGGTGAGTTGGGGTGCTGCATAAAACCAGAGATTGAAATTAGCACAGATACCGCTCCATAAGCCAAATATGTAATAGACAAGAGCTACTCCTTGCTCAACGAAGTGGACTCAGCACCCCATATTAAACGCCTAAGAATATACCTGACTAGTAAGAATCTTAAAACCTATGGATTTATATGTCTCCGAAAGAGAATCAAGCGTGTGTACAGTGGCATAAACGCAGCAGTGATAGGATTGGTGAGGTTCGGTGAGCAAATGCAGACCCTTTGAAGTCATATTGCATGGTACCCATTCCATGGGTCTCAACTCTCCAGGTTTAAGGGATTCTTCCTTCAGCTAAAACATGCATGTGGAACCCAGAGTACGATCCACCGTGTGATCGGGAAACGTGTTCAAATGTGTCTCAGTTTTCGTCCCCTGGTACTCGGGTGCAACATTCCAGACGCTTTACTAACACTCTCCCCACTTGGAGAGTCAGTGCTTTTAACCTGCTGTTTGGCCCAGTTTGCAATTTCTGCGGAAAATGAACAGGAATAGGGAGAACCAATGAGAGACTAGCTGGAGTTGTCTGGACGGGCAAATTTACTCTCATTTCCCACCAGGAAGAGGAATTAACCAAAGGCTCAGCGTGCCATGCCGGAACCACACTAGGGCCTGAAGCAATCCTGCGGTGTTGCGGCCAGCTCACAAGAAAGCGAGTTGAAGAAAGGAGCTCAGGGGCACTGTCATTCACAACCCTGCAGAGTTATAAATGACAGCTATCGTCCAAAAATATATTGAAGTAAGGCTGCCAAGAGGACTTGACAGCGGGGCAGAATTGCAGGAAACCGATTTCAGGAGGTGGACTGGAATTGCATGTAAAGCATAGGAAAAGAGGCAGAACGTCCACAATGATGCAGTTGGCCAAAAAGGGCGTATGCGTTTTTTCCTGAATATATTCAGGAAAAAACGCATACGCCCTTTTTGGCCAACCAAGCAAGCTTGCAAAGGAAATCTGCACTACAATGAAGTCTCACTACCCCCCGGTCAAAAGGGCCATCTGAAAAAAGTGTAAAATCCAGAAAGGCAGGACAGGCCATGGAGAACTGGGAGCCTTGTTATGCTGATGGGCGGGATGCAAATTGCCAACAGCCACTCTGGAGAAGTGTATGATGTTTCCTGAAACATCTAGAAAACAAAGCAACAGAGCCTAGGGCACTTCCACTTATGGTCCTATAGCTTAGGGAAATTATAATCAAAAAGACACAGCCACCCCAAAGTTTGGGACGGCTGTGTTTACAAGAACCTCGTTGACAGTACAAGTTCAATATCACAGAAAGCGAAAAATGGATAAAGTTGCGGTACTTACGTACAATGCAATATCACTCAGTAATGAAATCTATGTCATCAGTCCCGTAGCAGCATAATGAGTGGATTCAGGTACGATGATTCTAAGTGAAATAAGTCACACAGAAAAAGAAACATCATAAGATGTCACTAATACACGGAATTTAAACTTGGCTACACAGGAACTGAATTTCAAAACAGAACAGGGTCTCAAATGTAGAAAACCAACTTATGCTTGCTTAAGGGGAAAGGTGAGTTGGGGTGCTGCATAAAACCAGAGATTGAAATTAGCACAGATACCGCTCCATAAGCCAAATATGTAATAGACAAGAGCTACTCCTTGCTCAACGAAGTGGACTCAGCACCCCATATTAAAGGCCTAAGAATATACCTGACTAGTAAGAATCTTAAAACCTATGGATTTATATGTCTCCGAAAGAGAATCAAGCGTGTGTACAGTGGCATAAACGCAGCAGTGATAGCATTGGTGAGGTTCGGTGAGCAAATGCAGACCCTTTGAAGTCATATTGCATGATACCCATTCCATGGGTCTCAACTCTCCAGGTTTAAGGGATTCTTCCTTCAGCTAAAACATGCATGTGGAACCCAGAGTACGATCCACCGTGTGATCGGGAAACGTGTTCAAATGTGTCTCAGTTTTCGTCCCCTGGTACTCGGGTGCAACATTCCAGACGCTTTACTAACACTCTCCCCACTTGGAGAGTCAGTGCCTTTAACTTGCTGTTTGGCCCAGTTTGCAATTTCTGTGGAAAATGAACAGGAATAGGGAGAACCAATGAGAGACTAGCTGGAGGTGTCTGGACGGGCAAATTTAACTCTCATTTCCCACCAGGAAGAGGAATTAACCGAAGGCTCAGCGTGCCATGCCGGAACCACACTAGGGCCTGAAGCAATCCTGCGGTGTTGCGGCCAGCTCACAAGAAAGCGAGTTGAAGAAAGGAGCTCAGGGGCACTGTCATTCACAACCCTGCAGAGTTATAAATGACAGCTATCGTCCAAAAATATATTGAAGTAAGGCTGCCAAGAGGACTTGACAGCGGGGCAGAATTGCAGGAAACCGATTTCAGGAGGTAGACTGGAATTGCATGTAAAGCATAGGAAAAGAGGCAGAACGTCCACAAAGATGCACTTGGCCAAAAAGGGCGTATGCGTTTTTTCCTGAATATATTCAGGAAAAAACGCATACGCCCTTTTTGGCCAACCAAGCAAGCTTGCAAAGGAAATCTGCACTACAATGAAGTCTCACTGCCCCCCGGTCAAAAGGGCCATCTGAAAAAAGTGTAAAATCCAGAAAAGCAGAACAGGCCATGGAGAACTGGGAGCCTTGTTATGCTGATGGGCGGGATGCAAATTGCCAACAGCCACTCTGGAGAAGTGTATGATGTTTCCTGAAACATCTAGAAAACAAAGCAACAGAGCCTAGGGCACTTCCACTTATGGTCCTATAGCTTAGGGAAATTATAATCAAAAAGACACAGCCACCCCAAAGTTTGGGACGGCTGTGTTTACAAGAACCTCGTTTACGGTACAACTTCAATATCACAGAAAGCGAAAAATGGATAAAGTTGTGGTACTTACGTACAATGCAGTATCACTCAGCAATGAAATCTATGTCATCAGTCCCGTAGCAGCATAATGAGTGGATTCAGGTACGATGATTCTAAGTGAAATAAGTCACACAGAAAAAGAAACATCATAAGATGTCACTAATACACGGAATTTAAACTTGGCTACACAGGAACTGAATTTCAAAACAGAACAGGGTCTCAAATGTAGAAAACCAACTTATGCTTGCTTAAGGGGAAAGGTGAGTTGGGGTGCTGCATAAAACCAGAGATTGAAATTAGCACAGATACCGCTCCATAAGCCAAATATGTAATAGACAAGAGCTACTCCTTGCTCAACGAAGTGGACTCAGCACCCCATATTAAACGCCTAAGAATATACCTGACTAGTAAGAATCTTAAAACCTATGGATTTATATGTCTCCGAAAGAGAATCAAGCGTGTGTACAGTGGCATAAACGCAGCAGTGATAGGATTGGTGAGGTTCGGTGAGCAAATGCAGACCCTTTGAAGTCATATTGCATGGTACCCATTCCATGGGTCTCAACTCTCCAGGTTTAAGGGATTCTTCCTTCAGCTAAAACATGCATGTGGAACCCAGAGTACGATCCACCGTGTGATCGGGAAACGTGTTCAAATGTGTCTCAGTTTTCGTCCCCTGGTACTCGGGTGCAACATTCCAGACGCTTTACTAACACTCTCCCCACTTGGAGAGTCAGTGCTTTTAACCAGCTGTTTGGCCCAGTTTGCAATTTCTGTGGAAAATGAACAGGAATAGGGAGAACCAATAAGAGACTAGCTGGAGGTGTCTGGACGGGCAAATTTAACTCTCATTTCCCACCAGGAAGAGGAATTAACCAAAGGCTCAGCGTGCCATACCGGAACCACACTAGGGCCTGAAGCAATCCTGCGGTGTTGCGGCCAGCTCACAAGAAAGCGAGTTGAAGAAAGGAGCTCAGGGGCACTGTCATTCACAACCCTGCAGAGTTATAAATGACAGCTATCGTCCAAAAATATATTGAAGTAAGGCTGCCAAGAGGACTTGACAGCGGGGCAGAATTGCAGGAAACCGATTTCAGGAGGTGGACTGGAATTGCATGTAAAGCATAGGAAAAGAGGCAGAACGTCCACAATGATGCAGTTGGCCAAAAAGGGCGTATGCGTTTTTTCCTGAATATATTCAGGAAAAAACGCATACGCCCTTTTTGGCCAACCAAGCAAGCTTGCAAAGGAAATCTGCACTACAATGAAGTCTCACTACCCCCCGGTCAAAAGGGCCATCTGAAAAAAGTGTAAAATCCAGAAAGGCAGGACAGGCCATGGAGAACTGGGAGCCTTGTTATGCTGATGGGCGGGATGCAAATTGCCAACAGCCACTCTGGAGAAGTGTATGATGTTTCCTGAAACATCTAGAAAACAAAGCAACAGAGCCTAGGGCACTTCCACTTATGGTCCTATAGCTTAGGGAAATTATAATCAAAAAGACACAGCCACCCCAAAGTTTGGGACGGCTGTGTTTACAAGAACCTCGTTGACAGTACAAGTTCAATATCACAGAAAGCGAAAAATGGATAAAGTTGCGGTACTTACGTACAATGCAATATCACTCAGTAATGAAATCTATGTCATCAGTCCCGTAGCAGCATAATGAGTGGATTCAGGTACGATGATTCTAAGTGAAATAAGTCACACAGAAAAAGAAACATCATAAGATGTCACTAATACACGGAATTTAAACTTGGCTACACAGGAACTGAATTTCAAAACAGAACAGGGTCTCAAATGTAGAAAACCAACTTATGCTTGCTTAAGGGGAAAGGTGAGTTGGGGTGCTGCATAAAACCAGAGATTGAAATTAGCACAGATACCGCTCCATAAGCCAAATATGTAATAGACAAGAGCTACTCCTTGCTCAACGAAGTGGACTCAGCACCCCATATTAAAGGCCTAAGAATATACCTGACTAGTAAGAATCTTAAAACCTATGGATTTATATGTCTCCGAAAGAGAATCAAGCGTGTGTACAGTGGCATAAACGCAGCAGTGATAGCATTGGTGAGGTTCGGTGAGCAAATGCAGACCCTTTGAAGTCATATTGCATGATACCCATTCCATGGGTCTCAACTCTCCAGGTTTAAGGGATTCTTCCTTCAGCTAAAACATGCATGTGGAACCCAGAGTACGATCCACCGTGTGATCGGGAAACGTGTTCAAATGTGTCTCAGTTTTCGTCCCCTGGTACTCGGGTGCAACATTCCAGACGCTTTACTAACACTCTCCCCACTTGGAGAGTCAGTGCCTTTAACTTGCTGTTTGGCCCAGTTTGCAATTTCTGTGGAAAATGAACAGGAATAGGGAGAACCAATGAGAGACTAGCTGGAGGTGTCTGGACGGGCAAATTTAACTCTCATTTCCCACCAGGAAGAGGAATTAACCGAAGGCTCAGCGTGCCATGCCGGAACCACACTAGGGCCTGAAGCAATCCTGCGGTGTTGCGGCCAGCTCACAAGAAAGCGAGTTGAAGAAAGGAGCTCAGGGGCACTGTCATTCACAACCCTGCAGAGTTATAAATGACAGCTATCGTCCAAAAATATATTGAAGTAAGGCTGCCAAGAGGACTTGACAGCGGGGCAGAATTGCAGGAAACCGATTTCAGGAGGTAGACTGGAATTGCATGTAAAGCATAGGAAAAGAGGCAGAACGTCCACAAAGATGCACTTGGCCAAAAAGGGCGTATGCGTTTTTTCCTGAATATATTCAGGAAAAAACGCATACGCCCTTTTTGGCCAACCAAGCAAGCTTGCAAAGGAAATCTGCACTACAATGAAGTCTCACTGCCCCCCGGTCAAAAGGGCCATCTGAAAAAAGTGTAAAATCCAGAAAAGCAGAACAGGCCATGGAGAACTGGGAGCCTTGTTATGCTGATGGGCGGGATGCAAATTGCCAACAGCCACTCTGGAGAAGTGTATGATGTTTCCTGAAACATCTAGAAAACAAAGCAACAGAGCCTAGGGCACTTCCACTTATGGTCCTATAGCTTAGGGAAATTATAATCAAAAAGACACAGCCACCCCAAAGTTTGGGACGGCTGTGTTTACAAGAACCTCGTTTACGGTACAACTTCAATATCACAGAAAGCGAAAAATGGATAAAGTTGTGGTACTTACGTACAATGCAGTATCACTCAGCAATGAAATCTATGTCATCAGTCCCGTAGCAGCATAATGAGTGGATTCAGGTACGATGATTCTAAGTGAAATAAGTCACACAGAAAAAGAAACATCATAAGATGTCACTAATACACGGAATTTAAACTTGGCTACACAGGAACTGAATTTCAAAACAGAACAGGGTCTCAAATGTAGAAAACCAACTTATGCTTGCTTAAGGGGAAAGGTGAGTTGGGGTGCTGCATAAAACCAGAGATTGAAATTAGCACAGATACCGCTCCATAAGCCAAATATGTAATAGACAAGAGCTACTCCTTGCTCAACGAAGTGGACTCAGCACCCCATATTAAACGCCTAAGAATATACCTGACTAGTAAGAATCTTAAAACCTATGGATTTATATGTCTCCGAAAGAGAATCAAGCGTGTGTACAGTGGCATAAACGCAGCAGTGATAGGATTGGTGAGGTTCGGTGAGCAAATGCAGACCCTTTGAAGTCATATTGCATGGTACCCATTCCATGGGTCTCAACTCTCCAGGTTTAAGGGATTCTTCCTTCAGCTAAAACATGCATGTGGAACCCAGAGTACGATCCACCGTGTGATCGGGAAACGTGTTCAAATGTGTCTCAGTTTTCGTCCCCTGGTACTCGGGTGCAACATTCCAGACGCTTTACTAACACTCTCCCCACTTGGAGAGTCAGTGCTTTTAACCAGCTGTTTGGCCCAGTTTGCAATTTCTGTGGAAAATGAACAGGAATAGGGAGAACCAATAAGAGACTAGCTGGAGGTGTCTGGACGGGCAAATTTAACTCTCATTTCCCACCAGGAAGAGGAATTAACCAAAGGCTCAGCGTGCCATACCGGAACCACACTAGGGCCTGAAGCAATCCTGCGGTGTTGCGGCCAGCTCACAAGAAAGCGAGTTGAAGAAAGGAGCTCAGGGGCACTGTCATTCACAACCCTGCAGAGTTATAAATGACAGCTATCGTCCAAAAATATATTGAAGTAAGGCTGCCAAGAGGACTTGACAGCGGGGCAGAATTGCAGGAAACCGATTTCAGGAGGTAGACTGGAATTGCATGTAAAGCATAGGAAAAGAGGCAGAACGTCCACAATGATGCACTTGGCCAAAAAGGGCGTATGCGATTTTTCCTGAATATATTCAGGAAAAAACGCATACGCCCTTTTTGGCCAACCAAGCAAGCTTGCAAAGGAAATCTGCACTACAATGAAGTCTCACTGCCCCCCGGTCAAAAGGGCCATCTGAAAAAAGTGTAAAATCCAGAAAG
Organism: Leucopleurus acutus; assembly: GCF_964270905.1. Taxonomy (NCBI): domain Eukaryota; kingdom Metazoa; phylum Chordata; class Mammalia; order Artiodactyla; family Delphinidae; genus Leucopleurus; species Leucopleurus acutus. Next base: position 477,969 of record NW_028139130.1, on the reverse strand, counting down.
GCAGGACAGGCCATGGAGAACTGGGAGCCTTGTTATGCTGATGGGCGGGATGCAAATTGCCAACAGCCACTCTGGAGAAGTGTATGATGTTTCCTGAAACATCTAGAAAACAAAGCAACAGAGCCTAGGGCACTTCCACTTATGGTCCTATAGATTAGGGAAATTATAATCAAAAAGACACAGCCACCCCAAAGTTTGGGACGGCTGTGTTTACAAGAACCTCGTTGACAGTACAAGTTCAATATCACAGAAAGCGAAAAATGGATAAAGTTGCGGTACTTACGTACAATGCAATATCACTCAGCAATGAAATCTATGTCATCAGTCCCGTAGCAGCATAATGAGTGGATTCAGGTACGATGATTCTAAGTGAAATAAGTCACACAGAAAAAGAAACATCATAAGATGTCACTAATACACGGAATTTAAACTTGGCTACACAGGAACTGAATTTCAAAACAGAACAGGGTCTCAAATGTAGAAAACCAACTTATGCTTGCTTAAGGGGAAAGGTGAGTTGGGGTGCTGCATAAAACCAGAGATTGAAATTAGCACAGATACCGCTCCATAAGCCAAATATGTAATAGACAAGAGCTACTCCTTGCTCAACGAAGTGGACTCAGCACCCCATATTAAACGCCTAAGAATATACCTGACTAGTAAGAATCTTAAAACCTATGGATTTATATGTCTCCGAAAGAGAATCAAGCGTGTGTACAGTGGCATAAACGCAGCAGTGATAGGATTGGTGAGGTTCGGTGAGCAAATGCAGACCCTTTGAAGTCATATTGCATGGTACCCATTCCATGGGTCTCAACTCTCCAGGTTTAAGGGATTCTTCCTTCAGCTAAAACATGCATGTGGAACCCAGAGTACGATCCACCGTGTGATCGGGAAACGTGTTCAAATGTGCCTCAGTTTTTGTCCCCTGGTACTCGGGTGCAACATTCCAGACGCTTTACTAACACTCTCCCCACTTGGAGAGTCAGTGCCTTTAACCTGCTGTTTGGCCCAGTTTGCAATTTCTGCGGAAAATGAACAGGAATAGGGAGAACCAATGAGAGACTAGCTGGAGTTGTCTGGACGGGCAAATTTAACTCTCATTTCCCACCAGGAAGAGGAATTAACCAAAGGCTCAGCGTGCCATGCCGGAACCACACTAGGGCCTGAAGCAATCCTGCGGTGTTGCGGTCAGCTCACAAGAAAGCGAGTTGAAGAAAGGAGCTCAGGGGCACTGTCATTCACAACCCTGCAGAGTTATAAATGACAGCTATCGTCCAAAAATATATTGAAGTAAGGCTGCCAAGAGGACTTGACAGCGGGGCAGAATTGCAGGAAACCGATTTCAGGAGGTAGACTGGAATTGCATGTAAAGCATAGGAAAAGAGGCAGAACGTCCACAATGATGCACTTGGCCAAAAAGGGCGTATGCGTTTTTTCCTGAATATATTCAGGAAAAAACGCATACGCCCTTTTTGGCCAACCAAGCAAGCTTGCAAAGGAAATCTGCACTACAATGAAGTCTCACTGCCCCCCGGTCAAAAGGGCCATCTGAAAAAAGTGTAAAATCCAGAAAGGCAGGACAGGCCATGGAGAACTGGGAGCCTTGTTATGCTGATGGGCGGGATGCAAATTGCCAACAGCCACTCTGGAGAAGTGTATGATGTTTCCTGAAACATCTAGAAAACAAAGCAACAGAGCCTAGGGCACTTCCACTTATGGTCCTATAGCTTAGGGAAATTATAATCAAAAAGACACAGCCACCCCAAAGTTTGGGACGGCTGTGTTTACAAGAACCTCATTTACGGTACAAGTTCAATATCACAGAAAGCGAAAAATGGATAAAGTTGTGGTACTTACGTACAATGCAGTATCACTCAGCAATGAAATCTATGTCATCAGTCCCGTAGCAGCATAATGAGTGGATTCAGGTACGATGATTCTAAGTGAAATAAGTCACACAGAAAAAGAAACATCATAAGATGTCACTAATACACGGAATTTAAACTTGGCTACACAGGAACTGAATTTCAAAACAGAACAGGGTCTCAAATGTAGAAAACCAACTTATGCTTGCTTAAGGGGAAAGGTGAGTTGGGGTGCTGCATAAAACCAGAGATTGAAATTAGCACAGATACCGCTCCATAAGCCAAATATGTAATAGACAAGAGCTACTCCTTGCTCAACGAAGTGGACTCAACACCCCATATTAAACGCCTAAGAATATACCTGACTAGTAAGAATCTTAAAACCTATGGATTTATATGTCTCCGAAAGAGAATCAAGCGTGTGTACAGTGGCATAAACGCAGCAGTGATAGGATTGGTGAGGTTCGGTGAGCAAATGCAGACCCTTTGAAGTCATATTGCATGGTACCCATTCCATGGGTCTCAACTCTCCAGGTTTAAGGGATTCTTCCTTCAGCTAAAACATGCATGTGGAACCCAGAGTACGATCCACCGTGTGATCGGGAAACGTGTTCAAATGTGTCTCAGTTTTCGTCCCCTGGTACTCGGGTGCAACCTTCCAGACGCTTTACTAACACTCTCCCCACTTGGAGAGTCAGTGCCTTTAACCTGCTGTTTGGCCCAGTTTGCAATTTCTGCGGAAAATGAACAGGAATAGGGAGAACCAATGAGAGACTAGCTGGAGGTTTCTGGACGGGCAAATTTAACTCTCATTTCCCACCAGGAAGAGGAATTAACCGAAGGCTCAGCGTGCCATGCCGGAACCACACTAGGGCCTGAAGCAATCCTGCGGTGTTGCGGCCAGCTCACAAGAAAGCGAGTTGAAGAAAGGAGCTCAGGGGCACTGTCATTCACAACCCTGCAGAGTTATAAATGACAGCTATCGTCCAAAAATATATTGAAGTAAGGCTGCCAAGAGGACTTGACAGCGGGGCAGAATTGCAGGAAACCGATTTCAGGAGGTAGACTGGAATTGCATGTAAAGCATAGGAAAAGAGGCAGAACGTCCACAATGATGCACTTGGCCAAAAAGGGCGTATGCGTTTTTTCCTGAATATATTCAGGAAAAAACGCATACGCCCTTTTTGGCCAACCAAGCAAGCTTGCAAAGGAAATCTGCACTACAATGAAGTCTCACTGCCCCCCGGTCAAAAGGGCCATCTGAAAAAAGTGTAAAATCCAGAAAGGCAGGACCGGCCATGGAGAACTGGGAGCCTTGTTATGCTGATGGGTGGGATGCAAATTGCCAACAGCCACTCTGGAGAAGTGTATGATGTTTCCTGAAACATCTAGAAAACAAAGCAACAGAGCCTAGGGCACTTCCACTTATGGTCCTATAGATTAGGGAAATTATAATCAAAAAGACACAGCCACCCCAAAGTTTGGGACGGCTGTGTTTACAAGAACCTCGTTGACAGTACAAGTTCAATATCACAGAAAGCGAAAAATGGATAAAGTTGCGGTACTTACGTACAATGCAATATCACTCAGCAATGAAATCTATGTCATCAGTCCCGTAGCAGCATAATGAGTGGATTCAGGTACGATGATTCTAAGTGAAATAAGTCACACAGAAAAAGAAACATCATAAGATGTCACTAATACATGGAATTTAAACTTGGCTACACAGGAACTGAATTTCAAAACAGAACAGGGTCTCAAATGTAGAAAACCAACTTATGCTTGCTTAAGGGGAAAGGTGAGTTGGGGTGCTGCATAAAACCAGAGATTGAAATTAGCACAGATACCGCTCCATAAGCCAAATATGTAATAGACAAGAGCTACTCCTTGCTCAACGAAGTGGACTCAGCACCCCATATTAAACGCCTAAGAATATACCTGACTAGTAAGAATCTTAAAACCTATGGATTTATATGTCTCCGAAAGAGAATCAAGCGTGTGTACAGTGGCATAAACGCAGCAGTGATAGGATTGGTGAGGTTCGGTGAGCAAATGCAGACCCTTTGAAGTCATATTGCATGGTACCCATTCCATGGGTCTCAACTCTCCAGGTTTAAGGGATTCTTCCTTCAGCTAAAACATGCATGTGGAACCCAGAGTACGATCCACTGTGTGATCGGGAAACGTGTTCAAATGTGTCTCAGTTTTCGTCCCCTGGTACTCGGGTGCAACATTCCAGACGCTTTACTAACACTCTCCCCACTTGGAGAGTCAATGCCTTTAACCTGCTGTTTGGCCCAGTTTGCAATTTCTGCGGAAAATGAACAGGAATAGGGAGAACCAATGAGAGACTAGCTGGAGTTGTCTGGACGGGCAAATTTAACTCTCATTTCCCACCAGGAAGAGAAATTAACCAAAGGCCCAGCGTGCCATGCCGGAACCACACTAGGGCCTGAAGCAATCCTGCGGTGTTGCGGCCAGCTCACAAGAAAGCGAGTTGAAGAAAGGAGCTCAGGGGCACTGTCATTCACAACCCTGCAGAGTTATAAATGACAGCTATCGTCCAAAAATATATTGAAGTAAGGCTGCCAAGAGGACTTGACAGCGGGGCAGAATTGCAGGAAACCGATTTCAGGAGGTAGACTGGAATTGCATGTAAAGCATAGGAAAAGAGGCAGAACGTCCACAATGATGCACTTGGCCAAAAAGGGCGTATGCGTTGTTTCCTGAATATATTCAGGAAAAAACGCATACGCCCTTTTTGGCCAACCAAGCAAGCTTGCAAAGGAAATCTGCACTACAATGAAGTCTCACTGCCCCCCGGTCAAAAGGGCCATCTGAAAAAAGTGTAAAATCCAGAAAGGCAGGACAGGCCATGGAGAACTGGGAGCCTTGTTATGCTGATGGGCGGGATGCAAATTGCCAACAGCCACTCTGGAGAAGTGTATGATGTTTCCTGAAACATCTAGAAAACAAAGCAACAGAGCCTAGGGCACTTCCACTTATGGTCCTATAGCTTAGGGAAATTATAATCAAAAAGACACAGCCACCCCAAAGTTTGGGACGGCTGTGTTTACAAGAACCTCATTTACGGTACAAGTTCAATATCACAGAAAGCGAAAAATGGATAAAGTTGTGGTACTTACGTACAATGCAGTATCACTCAGCAATGAAATCTATGTCATCAGTCCCGTAGCAGCATAATGAGTGGATTCAGGTACGATGATTCTAAGTGAAATAAGTCACACAGAAAAAGAAACATCATAAGATGTCACTAATACACGGAATTTAAACTTGGCTACACAGGAACTGAATTTCAAAACAGAACAGGGTCTCAAATGTAGAAAACCAACTTATGCTTGCTTAAGGGGAAAGGTGAGTTGGGGTGCTGCATAAAACCAGAGATTGAAATTAGCACAGATACCGCTCCATAAGCCAAATATGTAATAGACAAGAGCTACTCCTTGCTCAACGAAGTGGACTCAACACCCCATATTAAACGCCTAAGAATATACCTGACTAGTAAGAATCTTAAAACCTATGGATTTATATGTCTCCGAAAGAGAATCAAGCGTGTGTACAGTGGCATAAACGCAGCAGTGATAGGATTGGTGAGGTTCGGTGAGCAAATGCAGACCCTTTGAAGTCATATTGCATGGTACCCATTCCATGGGTCTCAACTCTCCAGGTTTAAGGGATTCTTCCTTCAGCTAAAACATGCATGTGGAACCCAGAGTACGATCCACCGTGTGATCGGGAAACGTGTTCAAATGTGTCTCAGTTTTCGTCCCCTGGTACTCGGGTGCAACATTCCAGACGCTTTACTAACACTCTCCCCACTTGGAGAGTCAGTGCTTTTAACCTGCTGTTTGGCCCAGTTTGCAATTTCTGCGGAAAATGAACAGGAATAGGGAGAACCAATAAGAGACTAGCTGGAGGTGTGTGGACGGGCAAATTTAACTCTCATTTCCCACCAGGAAGAGGAATTAACCGAAGGCTCAGCGTGCAATGCCGGAACCACACTAGGGCCTGAAGCAATCCTGCGGTGTTGCGGCCAGCTCACAAGAAAGCGAGTTGAAGAAAGGAGCTCAGGGGCACTGTCATTCACAACCCTGCAGAGTTATAAATGACAGCTATCGTCCAAAAATATATTGAAGTAAGGCTGCCAAGAGGACTTGACAGCGGGGCAGAATTGCAGGAAACCGATTTCAGGAGGTGGACTGGAATTGCATGTAAAGCATAGGAAAAGAGGCAGAACGTCCACAATGATGCACTTGGCCAAAAAGGGCGTATGCGTTTTTTCCTGAATATATTCAGGAAAAAACGCATACGCCCTTTTTGGCCAACCAAGCAAGCTTGCAAAGGAAATCTGCACTACAATGAAGTCTCACTACCCCCCGGTCAAAAGGGCCATCTGAAAAAAGTGTAAAATCCAGAAAGGCAGGACCGGCCATGGAGGACTGGGAGCCTTGTTATGCTGATGGGTGGGATGCAAATTGCCAACAGCCACTCTGGAGAAGTGTATGATGTTTCCTGAAACATCTAGAAAACAAAGCAACAGAGCCTAGGGCACTTCCACTTATGGTCCTATAGCTTAGGGAAATTATAATCAAAAAGACACAGCCACCCCAAAGTTTGGGACGGCTGTGTTTACAAGAACCTCGTTGACAGTACAAGTTCAATATCACAGAAAGCGAAAAATGGATAAAGTTGCGGTACTTACGTACAATGCAATATCACTCAGTAATGAAATCTATGTCATCAGTCCCATAGCAGCATAATGAGTGGATTCAGGTACGATGATTCTAAGTGAAATAAGTCACACAGAAAAAGAAACATCATAAGATGTCACTAATACACGGAATTTAAACTTGGCTACACAGGAACTGAATTTCAAAACAGAACAGGGTCTCAAATGTAGAAAACCAACTTATGCTTGCTTAAGGGGAAAGGTGAGTTGGGGTGCTGCATAAAACCAGAGATTGAAATTAGCACAGATACCGCTCCATAAGCCAAATATGTAATAGACAAGAGCTACTCCTTGCTCAACGAAGTGGACTCAGCACCCCATATTAAACGCCTAAGAATATACCTGACTAGTAAGAATCTTAAAACCTATGGATTTATATGTCTCCGAAAGAGAATCAAGCGTGTGTACAGTGGCATAAACGCAGCAGTGATAGGATTGGTGAGGTTCGGTGAGCAAATGCAGACCCTTTGAAGTCATATTGCATGGTACCCATTCCATGGGTCTCAACTCTCCAGGTTTAAGGGATTCTTCCTTCAGCTAAAACATGCATGTGGAACCCAGAGTACGATCCACCGTGTGATCGGGAAACGTGTTCAAATGTGCCTCAGTTTTTGTCCCCTGGTACTCGGGTGCAACATTCCAGACGCTTTACTAACACTCTCCCCACTTGGAGAGTCAGTGCCTTTAACCTGCTGTTTGGCCCAGTTTGCAATTTCTGCGGAAAATGAACAGGAATAGGGAGAACCAATGAGAGACTAGCTGGAGGTGTCTGGACGGGCAAATTTAACTCTCATTTCCCACCAGGAAGAGGAATTAACCAAAGGCTCAGCGTGCCATGCCGGAACCACACTAGGGCCTGAAGCAATCCTGCGGTGTTGCGGCCAGCTCACAAGAAAGCGAGTTGAAGAAAGGAGCTCAGGGGCACTGTCATTCACAACCCTGCAGAGTTATAAATGACAGCTATCGTCCAAAAATATATTGAAGTAAGGCTGCCAAGAGGACTTGACAGCGGGGCAGAATTGCAGGAAACCGATTTCAGGAGGTAGACTGGAATTGCATGTAAAGCATAGGAAAAGAGGCAGAACGTCCACAATGATGCACTTGGCCAAAAAGGGCGTATGCGTTTTTTCCTGAATATATTCAGGAAAAAACGCATACGCCCTTTTTGGCCAACCAAGCAAGCTTGCAAAGGAAATCTGCACTACAATGAAGTCTCACTGCCCCCCGGTCAAAAGGGCCATCTGAAAAAAGTGTAAAATCCAGAAAGGCAGGACAGGCCATGGAGAACTGGGAGCCTTGTTATGCTGATGGGCGGGATGCAAATTGCCAACAGCCACTCTGGAGAAGTGTATGATGTTTCCTGAAACATCTAGAAAACAAAGCAACAGAGCCTAGGGCACTTCCACTTATGGTCCTATAGCTTAGGGAAATTATAATCAAAAAGACACAGCCACCCCAAAGTTTGGGACGGCTGTGTTTACAAGAACCTCATTTACGGTACAAGTTCAATATCACAGAAAGCGAAAAATGGATAAAGTTGTGGTACTTACGTACAATGCAGTATCACTCAGCAATGAAATCTATGTCATCAGTCCCGTAGCAGCATAATGAGTGGATTCAGGTACGATGATTCTAAGTGAAATAAGTCACACAGAAAAAGAAACATCATAAGATGTCACTAATACACGGAATTTAAACTTGGCTACACAGGAACTGAATTTCAAAACAGAACAGGGTCTCAAATGTAGAAAACCAACTTATGCTTGCTTAAGGGGAAAGGTGAGTTGGGGTGCTGCATAAAACCAGAGATTGAAATTAGCACAGATACCGCTCCATAAGCCAAATATGTAATAGACAAGAGCTACTCCTTGCTCAACGAAGTGGACTCAGCACCCCATATTAAAGGCCTAAGAATATACCTGACTAGTAAGAATCTTAAAACCTATGGATTTATATGTCTCCGAAAGAGAATCAAGCGTGTGTACAGTGGCATAAACGCAGCAGTGATAGGATTGGTGAGGTTCGGTGAGCAAATGCAGACCCTTTGAAGTCATATTGCATGGTACCCATTCCATGGGTCTCAACTCTCCAGGTTTAAGGGATTCTTCCTTCAGCTAAAACATGCATGTGGAACCCAGAGTACGATCCACCGTGTGATCGGGAAACGTGTTCAAATGTGCCTCAGTTTTTGTCCCCTGGTACTCGGGTGCAACATTCCAGACGCTTTACTAACACTCTCCCCACTTGGAGAGTCAGTGCCTTTAACCTGCTGTTTGGCCCAGTTTGCAATTTCTGCGGAAAATGAACAGGAATAGGGAGAACCAATGAGAGACTAGCTGGAGGTGTCTGGACGGGCAAATTTAACTCTCATTTCCCACCAGGAAGAGGAATTAACCAAAGGCTCAGCGTGCCATGCCGGAACCACACTAGGGCCTGAAGCAATCCTGCGGTGTTGCGGCCAGCTCACAAGAAAGCGAGTTGAAGAAAGGAGCTCAGGGGCACTGTCATTCACAACCCTGCAGAGTTATAAATGACAGCTATCGTCCAAAAATATATTGAAGTAAGGCTGCCAAGAGGACTTGACAGCGGGGCAGAATTGCAGGAAACCGATTTCAGGAGGTAGACTGGAATTGCATGTAAAGCATAGGAAAAGAGGCAGAACGTCCACAATGATGCACTTGGCCAAAAAGGGCGTATGCGTTTTTTCCTGAATATATTCAGGAAAAAACGCATACGCCCTTTTTGGCCAACCAAGCAAGCTTGCAAAGGAAATCTGCACTACAATGAAGTCTCACTGCCCCCCGGTCAAAAGGGCCATCTGAAAAAAGTGTAAAATCCAGAAAGGCAGGACAGGCCATGGAGAACTGGGAGCCTTGTTATGCTGATGGGCGGGATGCAAATTGCCAACAGCCACTCTGGAGAAGTGTATGATGTTTCCTGAAACATCTAGAAAACAAAGCAACAGAGCCTAGGGCACTTCCACTTATGGTCCTATAGCTTAGGGAAATTATAATCAAAAAGACACAGCCACCCCAAAGTTTGGGACGGCTGTGTTTACAAGAACCTCATTTACGGTACAAGTTCAATATCACAGAAAGCGAAAAATGGATAAAGTTGTGGTACTTACGTACAATGCAGTATCACTCAGCAATGAAATCTATGTCATCAGTCCCGTAGCAGCATAATGAGTGGATTCAGGTACGATGATTCTAAGTGAAATAAGTCACACAGAAAAAGAAACATCATAAGATGTCACTAATACACGGAATTTAAACTTGGCTACACAGGAACTGAATTTCAAAACAGAACAGGGTCTCAAATGTAGAAAACCAACTTATGCTTGCTTAAGGGGAAAGGTGAGTTGGGGTGCTGCATAAAACCAGAGATTGAAATTAGCACAGATACCGCTCCATAAGCCAAATATGTAATAGACAAGAGCTACTCCTTGCTCAACGAAGTGGACTCAACACCCCATATTAAACGCCTAAGAATATACCTGACTAGTAAGAATCTTAAAACCTATGGATTTATATGTCTCCGAAAGAGAATCAAGCGTGTGTACAGTGGCATAAACGCAGCAGTGATAGGATTGGTGAGGTTCGGTGAGCAAATGCAGACCCTTTGAAGTCATATTGCATGGTACCCATTCCATGGGTCTCAACTCTCCAGGTTTAAGGGATTCTTCCTTCAGCTAAAACATGCATGTGGAACCCAGAGTACGATCCACCGTGTGATCGGGAAACGTGTTCAAATGTGTCTCAGTTTTCGTCCCCTGGTACTCGGGTGCAACCTTCCAGACGCTTTACTAACACTCTCCCCACTTGGAGAGTCAGTGCCTTTAACCTGCTGTTTGGCCCAGTTTGCAATTTCTGCGGAAAATGAACAGGAATAGGGAGAACCAATGAGAGACTAGCTGGAGGTTTCTGGACGGGCAAATTTAACTCTCATTTCCCACCAGGAAGAGGAATTAACCGAAGGCTCAGCGTGCCATGCCGGAACCACACTAGGGCCTGAAGCAATCCTGCGGTGTTGCGGCCAGCTCACAAGAAAGCGAGTTGAAGAAAGGAGCTCAGGGGCACTGTCATTCACAACCCTGCAGAGTTATAAATGACAGCTATCGTCCAAAAATATATTGAAGTAAGGCTGCCAAGAGGACTTGACAGCGGGGCAGAATTGCAGGAAACCGATTTCAGGAGGTAGACTGGAATTGCATGTAAAGCATAGGAAAAGAGGCAGAACGTCCACAATGATGCACTTGGCCAAAAAGGGCGTATGCGTTTTTTCCTGAATATATTCAGGAAAAAACGCATACGCCCTTTTTGGCCAACCAAGCAAGCTTGCAAAGGAAATCTGCACTACAATGAAGTCTCACTGCCCCCCGGTCAAAAGGGCCATCTGAAAAAAGTGTAAAATCCAGAAAGGCAGGACCGGCCATGGAGAACTGGGAGCCTTGTTATGCTGATGGGTGGGATGCAAATTGCCAACAGCCACTCTGGAGAAGTGTATGATGTTTCCTGAAACATCTAGAAAACAAAGCAACAGAGCCTAGGGCACTTCCACTTATGGTCCTATAGATTAGGGAAATTATAATCAAAAAGACACAGCCACCCCAAAGTTTGGGACGGCTGTGTTTACAAGAACCTCGTTGACAGTACAAGTTCAATATCACAGAAAGCGAAAAATGGATAAAGTTGCGGTACTTACGTACAATGCAATATCACTCAGCAATGAAATCTATGTCATCAGTCCCGTAGCAGCATAATGAGTGGATTCAGGTACGATGATTCTAAGTGAAATAAGTCACACAGAAAAAGAAACATCATAAGATGTCACTAATACATGGAATTTAAACTTGGCTACACAGGAACTGAATTTCAAAACAGAACAGGGTCTCAAATGTAGAAAACCAACTTATGCTTGCTTAAGGGGAAAGGTGAGTTGGGGTGCTGCATAAAACCAGAGATTGAAATTAGCACAGATACCGCTCCATAAGCCAAATATGTAATAGACAAGAGCTACTCCTTGCTCAACGAAGTGGACTCAGCACCCCATATTAAACGCCTAAGAATATACCTGACTAGTAAGAATCTTAAAACCTATGGATTTATATGTCTCCGAAAGAGAATCAAGCGTGTGTACAGTGGCATAAACGCAGCAGTGATAGGATTGGTGAGGTTCGGTGAGCAAATGCAGACCCTTTGAAGTCATATTGCATGGTACCCATTCCATGGGTCTCAACTCTCCAGGTTTAAGGGATTCTTCCTTCAGCTAAAACATGCATGTGGAACCCAGAGTACGATCCACCGTGTGATCGGGAAACGTGTTCAAATGTGCCTCAGTTTTTGTCCCCTGGTACTCGGGTGCAACATTCCAGACGCTTTACTAACACTCTCCCCACTTGGAGAGTCAGTGCCTTTAACCTGCTGTTTGGCCCAGTTTGCAATTTCTGCGGAAAATGAACAGGAATAGGGAGAACCAATGAGAGACTAGCTGGAGGTGTCTGGACGGGCAAATTTAACTCTCATTTCCCACCAGGAAGAGGAATTAACCAAAGGCTCAGCGTGCCATGCCGGAACCACACTAGGGCCTGAAGCAATCCTGCGGTGTTGCGGCCAGCTCACAAGAAAGCGAGTTGAAGAAAGGAGCTCAGGGGCACTGTCATTCACAACCCTGCAGAGTTATAAATGACAGCTATCGTCCAAAAATATATTGAAGTAAGGCTGCCAAGAGGACTTGACAGCGGGGCAGAATTGCAGGAAACCGATTTCAGGAGGTAGACTGGAATTGCATGTAAAGCATAGGAAAAGAGGCAGAACGTCCACAATGATGCACTTGGCCAAAAAGGGCGTATGCGTTTTTTCCTGAATATATTCAGGAAAAAACGCATACGCCCTTTTTGGCCAACCAAGCAAGCTTGCAAAGGAAATCTGCACTACAATGAAGTCTCACTGCCCCCCGGTCAAAAGGGCCATCTGAAAAAAGTGTAAAATCCAGAAAGGCAGGACAGGCCATGGAGAACTGGGAGCCTTGTTATGCTGATGGGCGGGATGCAAATTGCCAACAGCCACTCTGGAGAAGTGTATGATGTTTCCTGAAACATCTAGAAAACAAAGCAACAGAGCCTAGGGCACTTCCACTTATGGTCCTATAGCTTAGGGAAATTATAATCAAAAAGACACAGCCACCCCAAAGTTTGGGACGGCTGTGTTTACAAGAACCTCATTTACGGTACAAGTTCAATATCACAGAAAGCGAAAAATGGATAAAGTTGTGGTACTTACGTACAATGCAGTATCACTCAGCAATGAAATCTATGTCATCAGTCCCGTAGCAGCATAATGAGTGGATTCAGGTACGATGATTCTAAGTGAAATAAGTCACACAGAAAAAGAAACATCATAAGATGTCACTAATACACGGAATTTAAACTTGGCTACACAGGAACTGAATTTCAAAACAGAACAGGGTCTCAAATGTAGAAAACCAACTTATGCTTGCTTAAGGGGAAAGGTGAGTTGGGGTGCTGCATAAAACCAGAGATTGAAATTAGCACAGATACCGCTCCATAAGCCAAATATGTAATAGACAAGAGCTACTCCTTGCTCAACAAAGTGGACTCAACACCCCATATTAAACGCCTAAGAATATACCTGACTAGTAAGAATCTTAAAACCTATGGATTTATATGTCTCCGAAAGAGAATCAAGCGTGTGTACAGTGGCATAAACGCAGCAGTGATAGGATTGGTGAGGTTCGGTGAGCAAATGCAGACCCTTTGAAGTCATATTGCATGGTACCCATTCCATGGGTCTCAACTCTCCAGGTTTAAGGGATTCTTCCTTCAGCTAAAACATGCATGTGGAACCCAGAGTACGATCCACCGTGTGATCGGGAAACGTGTTCAAATGTGTCTCAGTTTTCGTCCCCTGGTACTCGGGTGCAACATTCCAGACGCTTTACTAACACTCTCCCCACTTGGAGAGTCAGTGCTTTTAACCTGCTGTTTGGCCCAGTTTGCAATTTCTGCGGAAAATGAACAGGAATAGGGAGAACCAATAAGAGACTAGCTGGAGGTGTGTGGACGGGCAAATTTAACTCTCATTTCCCACCAGGAAGAGGAATTAACCGAAGGCTCAGCGTGCAATGCCGGAACCACACTAGGGCCTGAAGCAATCCTGCGGTGTTGCGGCCAGCTCACAAGAAAGCGAGTTGAAGAAAGGAGCTCAGGGGCACTGTCATTCACAACCCTGCAGAGTTATAAATGACAGCTATCGTCCAAAAATATATTGAAGTAAGGCTGCCAAGAGGACTTGACAGCGGGGCAGAATTGCAGGAAACCGATTTCAGGAGGTGGACTGGAATTGCATGTAAAGCATAGGAAAAGAGGCAGAACGTCCACAATGATGCACTTGGCCAAAAAGGGCGTATGCGTTTTTTCCTGAATATATTCAGGAAAAAACGCATACGCCCTTTTTGGCCAACCAAGCAAGCTTGCAAAGGAAATCTGCACTACAATGAAGTCTCACTACCCCCCGGTCAAAAGGGCCATCTGAAAAAAGTGTAAAATCCAGAAAGGCAGGACAGGCCATGGAGAACTGGGAGCCTTGTTATGCTGATGGGCGGGATGCAAATTGCCAACAGCCACTCTGGAGAAGTGTATGATGTTTCCTGAAACATCTAGAAAACAAAGCAACAGAGCCTAGGGCACTTCCACTTATGGTCCTATAGATTAGGGAAATTATAATCAAAAAGACACAGCCACCCCAAAGTTTGGGACGGCTGTGTTTACAAGAACCTCGTTGACAGTACAAGTTCAATATCACAGAAAGCGAAAAATGGATAAAGTTGCGGTACTTACGTACAATGCAATATCACTCAGCAATGAAATCTATGTCATCAGTCCCGTAGCAGCATAATGAGTGGATTCAGGTACGATGATTCTAAGTGAAATAAGTCACACAGAAAAAGAAACATCATAAGATGTCACTAATACACGGAATTTAAACTTGGCTACACAGGAACTGAATTTCAAAACAGAACAGGGTCTCAAATGTAGAAAACCAACTTATGCTTGCTTAAGGGGAAAGGTGAGTTGGGGTGCTGCATAAAACCAGAGATTGAAATTAGCACAGATACCGCTCCATAAGCCAAATATGTAATAGACAAGAGCTACTCCTTGCTCAACGAAGTGGACTCAGCACCCCATATTAAACGCCTAAGAATATACCTGACTAGTAAGAATCTTAAAACCTATGGATTTATATGTCTCCGAAAGAGAATCAAGCGTGTGTACAGTGGCATAAACGCAGCAGTGATAGCATTGGTGAGGTTCGGTGAGCAAATGCAGACCCTTTGAAGTCATATTGCATGGTACCCATTCCATGGGTCTCAACTCTCCAGGTTTAAGGGATTCTTCCTTCAGCTAAAACATGCATGTGGAACCCAGAGTACGATCCACCGTGTGATCGGGAAACGTGTTCAAATGTGTCTCAGTTTTCGTCCCCTGGTACTCGGGTGCAACATTCCAGACGCTTTACTAACACTCTCCCCACTTGGAGAGTCAGTGCCTTTAACCTGCTGTTTGGCCCAGTTTGCAATTTCTGCGGAAAATGAACAGGAATAGGGAGAACCAATGAGAGACTAGCTGGAGTTGTCTGGACGGGCAAATTTAACTCTCATTTCCCACCAGGAAGAGGAATTAACCAAAGGCTCAGCGTGCCATGCCGGAACCACACTAGGGCCTGAAGCAATCCTGCGGTGTTGCGGCCAGCTCACAAGAAAGCGAGTTGAAGAAAGGAGCTCAGGGGCACTGTCATTCACAACCCTGCAGAGTTATAAATGACAGCTATCGTCCAAAAATATATTGAAGTAAGGCTGCCAAGAGGACTTGACAGCGGGGCAGAATTGCAGGAAACCGATTTCAGGAGGTAGACTGGAATTGCATGTAAAGCATAGGAAAAGAGGCAGAACGTCCACAATGATGCACTTGGCCAAAAAGGGCGTATGCGTTTTTTCCTGAATATATTCAGGAAAAAACGCATACGCCCTTTTTGGCCAACCAAGCAAGCTTGCAAAGGAAATCTGCACTACAATGAAGTCTCACTGCCCCCCGGTCAAAAGGGCCATCTGAAAAAAGTGTAAAATCCAGAAAGGCAGGACAGGCCATGGAGAACTGGGAGCCTTGTTATGCTGATGGGCGGGATGCAAATTGCCAACAGCCACTCTGGAGAAGTGTATGATGTTTCCTGAAACATCTAGAAAACAAAGCAACAGAGCCTAGGGCACTTCCACTTATGGTCCTATAGCTTAGGGAAATTATAATCAAAAAGACACAGCCACCCCAAAGTTTGGGACGGCTGTGTTTACAAGAACCTCATTTACGGTACAAGTTCAATATCACAGAAAGCGAAAAATGGATAAAGTTGTGGTACTTACGTACAATGCAGTATCACTCAGCAATGAAATCTATGTCATCAGTCCCGTAGCAGCATAATGAGTGGATTCAGGTACGATGATTCTAAGTGAAATAAGTCACACAGAAAAAGAAACATCATAAGATGTCACTAATACACGGAATTTAAACTTGGCTACACAGGAACTGAATTTCAAAACAGAACAGGGTCTCAAATGTAGAAAACCAACTTATGCTTGCTTAAGGGGAAAGGTGAGTTGGGGTGCTGCATAAAACCAGAGATTGAAATTAGCACAGATACCGCTCCATAAGCCAAATATGTAATAGACAAGAGCTACTCCTTGCTCAACGAAGTGGACTCAGCACCCCATATTAAAGGCCTAAGAATATACCTGACTAGTAAGAATCTTAAAACCTATGGATTTATATGTCTCCGAAAGAGAATCAAGCGTGTGTACAGTGGCATAAACGCAGCAGTGATAGCATTGGTGAGGTTCGGTGAGCAAATGCAGACCCTTTGAAGTCATATTGCATGATACCCATTCCATGGGTCTCAACTCTCCAGGTTTAAGGGATTCTTCCTTCAGCTAAAACATGCATGTGGAACCCAGAGTACGATCCACCGTGTGATCGGGAAACGTGTTCAAATGTGTCTCAGTTTTCGTCCCCTGGTACTCGGGTGCAACATTCCAGACGCTTTACTAACACTCTCCCCACTTGGAGAGTCAGTGCCTTTAACCTGCTGTTTGGCCCAGTTTGCAATTTCTGCGGAAAATGAACAGGAATAGGGAGAACCAATGAGAGACTAGCTGGAGGTGTCTGGACGGGCAAATTTAACTCTCATTTCCCACCAGGAAGAGGAATTAACCGAAGGCTCAGCGTGCCATGCCGGAACCACACTAGGGCCTGAAGCAATCCTGCGGTGTTGCGGCCAGCTCACAAGAAAGCGAGTTGAAGAAAGGAGCTCAGGGGCACTGTCATTCACAACCCTGCAGAGTTATAAATGACAGCTATCGTCCAAAAATATATTGAAGTAAGGCTGCCAAGAGGACTTGACAGCGGGGCAGAATTGCAGGAAACCGATTTCAGGAGGTAGACTGGAATTGCATGTAAAGCATAGGAAAAGAGGCAGAACGTCCACAAAGATGCACTTGGCCAAAAAGGGCGTATGCGTTTTTTCCTGAATATATTCAGGAAAAAACGCATACGCCCTTTTTGGCCAACCAAGCAAGCTTGCAAAGGAAATCTGCACTACAATGAAGTCTCACTGCCCCCCGGTCAAAAGGGCCATCTGAAAAAAGTGTAAAATCCAGAAAAGCAGGACAGGCCATGGAGAACTGGGAGCCTTGTTATGCTGATGGGCGGGATGCAAATTGCCAACAGCCACTCTGGAGAAGTGTATGATGTTTCCTGAAACATCTAGAAAACAAAGCAACAGAGCCTAGGGCACTTCCACTTATGGTCCTATAGCTTAGGGAAATTATAATCAAAAAGAAACAGCCACCCCAAAGTTTGGGACGGCTGTGTTTACAAGAACCTCGTTTACGGTACAAGTTCAATATCACAGAAAGCGAAAAATGGATAAAGTTGTGGTACTTACGTACAATGCAGTATCACTCAGCAATGAAATCTATGTCATCAGTCCCGTAGCAGCATAATGAGTGGATTCAGGTACGATGATTCTAAGTGAAATAAGTCACACAGAAAAAGAAACATCATAAGATGTCACTAATACACGGAATTTAAACTTGGCTACACAGGAACTGAATTTCAAAACAGAACAGGGTCTCAAATGTAGAAAACCAACTTATGCTTGCTTAAGGGGAAAGGTGAGTTGGGGTGCTGCATAAAACCAGAGATTGAAATTAGCACAGATACCGCTCCATAAGCCAAATATGTAATAGACAAGAGCTACTCCTTGCTCAAATAAGTGGACTCAGCACCCCATATTAAACGCCTAAGAATATACCTGACTAGTAAGAATCTTAAAACCTATGGATTTATATGTCTCCGAAAGAGAATCAAGCGTGTGTACAGTGGCATAAACGCAGCAGTGATAGGATTGGTGAGGTTCGGTGAGCAAATGCAGACCCTTTGAAGTCATATTGCATGGTACCCATTCCATGGGTCTCAACTCTCCAGGTTTAAGGGATTCTTCCTTCAGCTAAAACATGCATGTGGAACCCAGAGTACGATCCACCGTGTGATCGGGAAACGTGTTCAAATGTGTCTCAGTTTTCGTCCCCTGGTACTCGGGTGCAACATTCCAGACGCTTTACTAACACTCTCCCCACTTGGAGAGTCAGTGCTTTTAACCAGCTGTTTGGCCCAGTTTGCAATTTCTGCGGAAAATGAACAGGAATAGGGAGAACCAATAAGAGACTAGCTGGAGGTGTCTGGACGGGCAAATTTAACTCTCATTTCCCACCAGGAAGAGGAATTAACCAAAGGCTCAGCGTGCCATACCGGAACCACACTAGGGCCTGAAGCAATCCTGCGGTGTTGCGGCCAGCTCACAAGAAAGCGAGTTGAAGAAAGGAGCTCAGGGGCACTGTCATTCACAACCCTGCAGAGTTATAAATGACAGCTATCGTCCAAAAATATATTGAAGTAAGGCTGCCAAGAGGACTTGACAGCGGGGCAGAATTGCAGGAAACCGATTTCAGGAGGTAGACTGGAATTGCATGTAAAGCATAGGAAAAGAGGCAGAACGTCCACAATGATGCACTTGGCCAAAAAGGGCGTATGCGATTTTTCCTGAATATATTCAGGAAAAAACGCATACGCCCTTTTTGGCCAACCAAGCAAGCTTGCAAAGGAAATCTGCACTACAATGAAGTCTCACTGCCCCCCGGTCAAAAGGGCCATCTGAAAAAAGTGTAAAATCCAGAAAGGCAGGACAGGCCATGGAGAACTGGGAGCCTTGTTATGCTGATGGGCGGGATGCAAATTGCCAACAGCCACTCTGGAGAAGTGTATGATGTTTCCTGAAACATCTAGAAAACAAAGCAACAGAGCCTAGGGCACTTCCACTTATGGTCCTATAGATTAGGGAAATTATAATCAAAAAGACACAGCCACCCCAAAGTTTGGGACGGCTGTGTTTACAAGAACCTCGTTGACAGTACAAGTTCAATATCACAGAAAGCGAAAAATGGATAAAGTTGCGGTACTTACGTACAATGCAATATCACTCAGCAATGAAATCTATGTCATCAGTCCCGTAGCAGCATAATGAGTGGATTCAGGTACGATGATTCTAAGTGAAATAAGTCACACAGAAAAAGAAACATCATAAGATGTCACTAATACACGGAATTTAAACTTGGCTACACAGGAACTGAATTTCAAAACAGAACAGGGTCTCAAATGTAGAAAACCAACTTATGCTTGCTTAAGGGGAAAGGTGAGTTGGGGTGCTGCATAAAACCAGAGATTGAAATTAGCACAGATACCGCTCCATAAGCCAAATATGTAATAGACAAGAGCTACTCCTTGCTCAACGAAGTGGACTCAGCACCCCATATTAAACGCCTAAGAATATACCTGACTAGTAAGAATCTTAAAACCTATGGATTTATATGTCTCCGAAAGAGAATCAAGCGTGTGTACAGTGGCATAAACGCAGCAGTGATAGGATTGGTGAGGTTTGGTGAGCAAATGCAGACCCTTTGAAGTCATATTGCATGGTACCCATTCCATGGGTCTCAACTCTCCAGGTTTAAGGGATTCTTCCTTCAGCTAAAACATGCATGTGGAACCCAGAGTACGATCCACCGTGTGATCGGGAAACGTGTTCAAATGTGTCTCAGTTTTTGTCCCCTGGTACTCGGGTGCAACATTCCAGACGCTTTACTAACACTCTCCCCACTTGGAGAGTCAGTGCCTTTAACCTGCTGTTTGGCCCAGTTTGCAATTTCTGCGGAAAATGAACAGGAATAGGGAGTACCAATGAGAGACTAGCTGGAGTTGTCTGGACGGGCAAATTTAACTCTCATTTCCCACCAGGAAGAGGAATTAACCAAAGGCTCAGCGTGCCATGCCGGAACCACACTAGGGCCTGAAGCAATCCTGCGGTGTTGCGGTCAGCTCACAAGAAAGCGAGTTGAAGAAAGGAGCTCAGGGGCACTGTCATTCACAACCCTGCAGAGTTATAAATGACAGCTATCGTCCAAAAATATATTGAAGTAAGGCTGCCAAGAGGACTTGACAGCGGGGCAGAATTGCAGGAAACCGATTTCAGGAGGTAGACTGGAATTGCATGTAAAGCGTAGGAAAAGAGGCAGAACGTCCACAATGATGCACTTGGCCAAAAAGGGCGTATGCGTTTTTTCCTGAATATATTCAGGAAAAAACGCATACGCCCTTTTTGGCCAACCAAGCAAGCTTGCAAAGGAAATCTGCACTACAATGAAGTCTCACTGCCCCCCGGTCAAAAGGGCCATCTGAAAAAAGTGTAAAATCCAGAAAGGCAGGACAGGCCATGGAGAACTGGGAGCCTTGTTATGCTGATGGGCGGGATGCAAATTGCCAACAGCCACTCTGGAGAAGTGTATGATGTTTCCTGAAACATCTAGAAAACAAAGCAACAGAGCCTAGGGCACTTCCACTTATGGTCCTATAGCTTAGGGAAATTATAATCAAAAAGACACAGCCACCCCAAAGTTTGGGACGGCTGTGTTTACAAGAACCTCATTTACGGTACAAGTTCAATATCACAGAAAGCGAAAAATGGATAAAGTTGTGGTACTTACGTACAATGCAGTATCACTCAGCAATGAAATCTATGTCATCAGTCCCGTAGCAGCATAATGAGTGGATTCAGGTACGATGATTCTAAGTGAAATAAGTCACACAGAAAAAGAAACATCATAAGATGTCACTAATACACGGAATTTAAACTTGGCTACACAGGAACTGAATTTCAAAACAGAACAGGGTCTCAAATGTAGAAAACCAACTTAT
The DNA here is from genome assembly GCF_964270905.1 of Leucopleurus acutus. Classification (NCBI taxonomy): domain Eukaryota; kingdom Metazoa; phylum Chordata; class Mammalia; order Artiodactyla; family Delphinidae; genus Leucopleurus; species Leucopleurus acutus. Next base: position 456,974 of record NW_028139130.1, on the reverse strand, counting down.
GCTTGCTTAAGGGGAAAGGTGAGTTGGGGTGCTGCATAAAACCAGAGATTGAAATTAGCACAGATACCGCTCCATAAGCCAAATATGTAATAGACAAGAGCTACTCCTTGCTCAACGAAGTGGACTCAGCACCCCATATTAAACGCCTAAGAATATACCTGACTAGTAAGAATCTTAAAACCTATGGATTTATATGTCTCCGAAAGAGAATCAAGCGTGTGTACAGTGGCATAAACGCAGCAGTGATAGGATTGGTGAGGTTCGGTGAGCAAATGCAGACCCTTTGAAGTCATATTGCATGGTACCCATTCCATGGGTCTCAACTCTCCAGGTTTAAGGGATTCTTCCTTCAGCTAAAACATGCATGTGGAACCCAGAGTACGATCCACCGTGTGATCGGGAAACGTGTTCAAATGTGTCTCAGTTTTCGTCCCCTGGTACTCGGGTGCAACATTCCAGACGCTTTACTAACACTCTCCCCACTTGGAGAGTCAGTGCTTTTAACCAGCTGTTTGGCCCAGTTTGCAATTTCTGCGGAAAATGAACAGGAATAGGGAGAACCAATAAGAGACTAGCTGGAGGTGTCTGGACGGGCAAATTTAACTCTCATTTCCCACCAGGAAGAGGAATTAACCAAAGGCTCAGCGTGCCATACCGGAACCACACTAGGGCCTGAAGCAATCCTGCGGTGTTGCGGCCAGCTCACAAGAAAGCGAGTTGAAGAAAGGAGCTCAGGGGCACTGTCATTCACAGCCCTGCAGAGTTATAAATGACAGCTATCGTCCAAAAATATATTGAAGTAAGGCTGCCAAGAGGACTTGACAGCGGGGCAGAATTGCAGGAAACCGATTTCAGGAGGTAGACTGGAATTGCATGTAAAGCATAGGAAAAGAGGCAGAACGTCCACAATGATGCACTTGGCCAAAAAGGGCGTATGCGTTTTTTCCTGAATATATTCAGGAAAAAACGCATACGCCCTTTTTGGCCAACCAAGCAAGCTTGCAAAGGAAATCTGCACTACAATGAAGTCTCACTGCCCCCCGGTCAAAAGGGCCATCTGAAAAAAGTGTAAAATCCAGAAAGGCAGGACAGGCCATGGAGAACTGGGAGCCTTGTTATGCTGATGGGCGGGATGCAAATTGCCAACAGCCACTCTGGAGAAGTGTATGATGTTTCCTGAAACATCTAAAAAACAAAGCAACAGAGCCTAGGGCACTTCCACTTATGGTCCTATAGCTTAGGGAAATTATAATCAGAAAGACACAGCCACCCCAAAGTTTGGGACGGCTGTGTTTACAAGAACCTCGTTTACGGTACAAGTTCAATATCACAGAAAGCGAAAAATGGATAAAGTTGTGGTACTTAGGTACAATGCAGTATCACTCAGCAATGAAATCTATGTCATCAGTCCCGTAGCAGCATAATGAGCGGATTCAGGTACGATGATTCTAAGTGAAATAAGTCACACAGAAAAAGAAACATCATAAGATGTCACTAATACACGGAATTTAAACCTGGCTACACAGGAACTGAATTTCAAAACAGAACAGGGTCTCAAATGTAGAAAACCAACTTATGCTTGCTTAAGGGGAAAGGTGAGTTGGGGTGCTGCATAAAACCAGAGATTGAAATTAGCACAGATACCGCTCCATAAGCCAAATATGTAATAGACAAGAGCTACTCCTTGCTCAACGAAGTGGACTCAGCACCCCATATTAAACGCCTAAGAATATACCTGACTAGTAAGAATCTTAAAACCTATGGATTTATATGTCTCCGAAAGAGAATCAAGCGTGTGTACAGTGGCATAAACGCAGCAGTGATAGGATTGGTGAGGTTCGGTGAGCAAATGCAGACCCTTTGAAGTCATATTGCATGGTACCCATTCCATGGGTCTCAACTCTCCAGGTTTAAGGGATTCTTCCTTCAGCTAAAACATGCATGTGGAACCCAGAGTACGATCCACCGTGTGATCGGGAAACGTGTTCAAATGTGTCTCAGTTTTCGTCCCCTGGTACTCGGGTGCAACATTCCAGACGCTTTACTAACACTCTCCCCACTTGGAGAGTCAGTGCCTTTAACCTGCTGTTTGGCCCAGTTTGCAATTTCTGCGGAAAATGAACAGGAATAGGGAGAACCAATGAGAGACTAGCTGGAGGTGTCTGGACGGGCAAATTTAACTCTCATTTCCCACCAGGAAGAGGAATTAACCGAAGGCTCAGCGTGCCATGCCGGAACCACACTAGGGCCTGAAGCAATCCTGCGGTGTTGCGGCCAGCTCACAAGAAAGCGAGTTGAAGAAAGGAGCTCAGGGGCACTGTCATTCACAACCCTGCAGAGTTATACATGACAGCTATCGTCCAAAAATATATTGAAGTAAGGCTGCCAAGAGGACTTGACAGCGGGGCAGAATTGCAGGAAACCGATTTCAGGAGGTAGACTGGAATTGCATGTAAAGCACAGGAAAAGAGGCAGAACGTCCACAATGATGCACTTGGCCAAAAAGGGCGTATGCGTTTTTACCTGAATATATTCAGGAAAAAACGCATACGCCCTTTTTGGCCAACCAAGCAAGCTTGCAAAGGAAATCTGCACTACAATGAAGTCTCACTGCCCCCCGGTCAAAAGGGCCATCTGAAAAAAGTGTAAAATCCAGAAAGGCAGGACAGGCCATGGAGAACTGGGAGCCTTGTTATGCTGATGGGCGGGATGCAAATTGCCAACAGCCACTCTGGAGAAGTGTATGATGTTTCCTGAAACATCTAGAAAACAAAGCAACAGAGCCTAGGGCACTTCCACTTACGGTCCTATAGCTTAGGGAAATTATAATCAAAAAGACACAGCCACCCCAAAGTTTGGGACGGCTGTGTTTACAAGAACCTCGTTTACGGTACAAGTTCAATATCACAGAAAGCGAAAAATGGATAAAGTTGCGGTACTTAGGTACAATGCAATATCACTCAGCAATGAAATCTATGTCATCAGTCCCATAGCAGCATAATGAGTGGATTCAGGTACGATGATTCTAAGTGAAATAAGTCACACAGAAAAAGAAACATCATAAGATGTCACTAATACACGGAATTTAAACTTGGCTACACAGGAACTGAATTTCAAAACAGAACAGGGTCTCAAATGTAGAAAACCAACTTATGCTTGCTTAAGGGGAAAGGTGAGTTGGGGTGCTGCATAAAACCAGAGATTGAAATTAGCACAGATACCGCTCCATAAGCCAAATATGTCATAGACAAGAGCTACTCCTTGCTCAACGAAGTGGACTCAGCACCCCATATTAAACGCCTAAGAATATACCTGACTAGTAAGAATCTTAAAACCTATGGATTTATATGTCTCCGAAAGAGAATCAAGCGTGTATACAGTGGCATAAACGCAGCAGTGATAGGATTGGTGAGGTTCGGTGAGCAAATGCAGACCCTTTGAAGTCATATTGCATGGTACCCATTCCATGGGTCTCAACTCTCCAGGTTTAAGGGATTCTTCCTTCAGCTAAAACATGCATGTGGAACCCAGAGTACGATCCACCGTGTGATCGGGAAACGTGTTCAAATGTGTCTCAGTTTTCGTCCCCTGGTACTCGGGTGCAACATTCCAGACGCTTTACTAACACTCTCCCCACTTGGAGAGTCAGTGCCTTTAACCTGCTGTTTGGCCCAGTTTGCAATTTCTGTGGAAAATGAACAGGAATAGGGAGAACCAATGAGAGACTAGCTGGAGGTGTCTGGACGGGCAAATTTAACTCTCATTTCCCACCAGGAAGAGGAATTAACCAAAGGCTCAGCGTGCCATGCCGGAACCACACTAGGGCCTGAAGCAATCCTGCGGTGTTGCGGCCAGCTCACAAGAAAGCGAGTTGAAGAAAGGAGCTCAGGGGCACTGTCATTCACAGCCCTGCAGAGTTATAAATGACAGCTATCGTCCAAAAATATATTGAAGTAAGGCTGCCAAGAGGACTTGACAGCGGGGCAGAATTGCAGGAAACCGATTTCAGGAGGTAGACTGGAATTGCATGTAAAGCATAGGAAAAGAGGCAGAACGTCCACAATGATGCACTTGGCCAAAAAGGGCGTATGCGTTTTTTCCTGAATATATTCAGGAAAAAACGCATACGCCCTTTTTGGCCAACCAAGCAAGCTTGCAAAGGAAATCTGCACTACAATGAAGTCTCACTGCCCCCCGGTCAAAAGGGCCATCTGAAAAAAGTGTAAAATCCAGAAAGGCAGGACAGGCCATGGAGAACTGGGAGCCTTGTTATGCTGATGGGCGGGATGCAAATTGCCAACAGCCACTCTGGAGAAGTGTATGATGTTTCCTGAAACATCTAAAAAACAAAGCAACAGAGCCTAGGGCACTTCCACTTATGGTCCTATAGCTTAGGGAAATTATAATCAGAAAGACACAGCCACCCCAAAGTTTGGGACGGCTGTGTTTACAAGAACCTCGTTTACGGTACAAGTTCAATATCACAGAAAGCGAAAAATGGATAAAGTTGTGGTACTTAGGTACAATGCAGTATCACTCAGCAATGAAATCTATGTCATCAGTCCCGTAGCAGCATAATGAGCGGATTCAGGTACGATGATTCTAAGTGAAATAAGTCACACAGAAAAAGAAACATCATAAGATGTCACTAATACACGGAATTTAAACCTGGCTACACAGGAACTGAATTTCAAAACAGAACAGGGTCTCAAATGTAGAAAACCAACTTATGCTTGCTTAAGGGGAAAGGTGAGTTGGGGTGCTGCATAAAACCAGAGATTGAAATTAGCACAGATACCGCTCCATAAGCCAAATATGTAATAGACAAGAGCTACTCCTTGCTCAACGAAGTGGACTCAGCACCCCATATTAAACGCCTAAGAATATACCTGACTAGTAAGAATCTTAAAACCTATGGATTTATATGTCTCCGAAAGAGAATCAAGCGTGTGTACAGTGGCATAAACGCAGCAGTGATAGGATTGGTGAGGTTCGGTGAGCAAATGCAGACCCTTTGAAGTCATATTGCATGGTACCCATTCCATGGGTCTCAACTCTCCAGGTTTAAGGGATTCTTCCTTCAGCTAAAACATGCATGTGGAACCCAGAGTACGATCCACCGTGTGATCGGGAAACGTGTTCAAATGTGTCTCAGTTTTCGTCCCCTGGTACTCGGGTGCAACATTCCAGACGCTTTACTAACACTCTCCCCACTTGGAGAGTCAGTGCCTTTAACCTGCTGTTTGGCCCAGTTTGCAATTTCTGCGGAAAATGAACAGGAATAGGGAGAACCAATGAGAGACTAGCTGGAGGTGTCTGGACGGGCAAATTTAACTCTCATTTCCCACCAGGAAGAGGAATTAACCGAAGGCTCAGCGTGCCATGCCGGAACCACACTAGGGCCTGAAGCAATCCTGCGGTGTTGCGGCCAGCTCACAAGAAAGCGAGTTGAAGAAAGGAGCTCAGGGGCACTGTCATTCACAACCCTGCAGAGTTATACATGACAGCTATCGTCCAAAAATATATTGAAGTAAGGCTGCCAAGAGGACTTGACAGCGGGGCAGAATTGCAGGAAACCGATTTCAGGAGGTAGACTGGAATTGCATGTAAAGCACAGGAAAAGAGGCAGAACGTCCACAATGATGCACTTGGCCAAAAAGGGCGTATGCGTTTTTACCTGAATATATTCAGGAAAAAACGCATACGCCCTTTTTGGCCAACCAAGCAAGCTTGCAAAGGAAATCTGCACTACAATGAAGTCTCACTGCCCCCCGGTCAAAAGGGCCATCTGAAAAAAGTGTAAAATCCAGAAAGGCAGGACAGGCCATGGAGAACTGGGAGCCTTGTTATGCTGATGGGCGGGATGCAAATTGCCAACAGCCACTCTGGAGAAGTGTATGATGTTTCCTGAAACATCTAGAAAACAAAGCAACAGAGCCTAGGGCACTTCCACTTATGGTGCTATAGCTTAGGGAAATTATAATCAAAAAGACACAGCCACCCCAAAGTTTGGGACGGCTGTGTTTACAAGAACCTCGTTTACGGTACAAGTTCAATATCACAGAAAGCGAAAAATGGATAAAGTTGTGGTACTTACGTACAATGCAGTATCACTCAGCAATGAAATCTATGTCATCAGTCCCGTAGCAGCATAATGAGTGGATTCAGGTACGATGATTCTAAGTGAAATAAGTCACACAGAAAAAGAAACATCATAAGATGTCACTAATACACGGAATTTAAACTTGGCTACACAGGAACTGAATTTCAAAACAGAACAGGGTCTCAAATGTAGAAAACCAACTTATGCTTGCTTAAGGGGAAAGGTGAGTTGGGGTGCTGCATAAAACCAGAGATTGAAATTAGCACAGATACCGCTCCATAAGCCAAATATGTAATAGACAAGAGCTACTCCTTGCTCAACGAAGTGGACTCAGCACCCCATATTAAACGCCTAAGAATATACCTGACTAGTAAGAATCTTAAAACCTATGGATTTATATGTCTCCGAAAGAGAATCAAGCGTGTGTACAGTGGCATAAACGCAGCAGTGATAGGATTGGTGAGGTTCGGTGAGCAAATGCAGACCCTTTGAAGTCATATTGCATGGTACCCATTCCATGGGTCTCAACTCTCCAGGTTTAAGGGATTCTTCCTTCAGCTAAAACATGCATGTGGAACCCAGAGTACGATCCACCGTGTGATCGGGAAACGTGTTCAAATGTGTCTGAGTTTTCGTCCCCTGGTACTCGGGTGCAACATTCCAGACGCTTTACTAACACTCTCCCCACTTGGAGAGTCAGTGCTTTTAACCAGCTGTTTGGCCCAGTTTGCAATTTCTGCGGAAAATGAACAGGAATAGGGAGAACCAATAAGAGACTAGCTGGAGGTGTCTGGACGGGCAAATTTAACTCTCATTTCCCACCAGGAAGAGGAATTAACCAAAGGCTCAGCGTGCCATACCGGAACCACACTAGGGCCTGAAGCAATCCTGCGGTGTTGCGGCCAGCTCACAAGAAAGCGAGTTGAAGAAAGGAGCTCAGGGGCACTGTCATTCACAGCCCTGCAGAGTTATAAATGACAGCTATCGTCCAAAAATATATTGAAGTAAGGCTGCCAAGAGGACTTGACAGCGGGGCAGAATTGCAGGAAACCGATTTCAGGAGGTAGACTGGAATTGCATGTAAAGCATAGGAAAAGAGGCAGAACGTCCACAATGATGCACTTGGCCAAAAAGGGCGTATGCGTTTTTTCCTGAATATATTCAGGAAAAAACGCATACGCCCTTTTTGGCCAACCAAGCAAGCTTGCAAAGGAAATCTGCACTACAATGAAGTCTCACTGCCCCCCGGTCAAAAGGGCCATCTGAAAAAAGTGTAAAATCCAGAAAGGCAGGACAGGCCATGGAGAACTGGGAGCCTTGTTATGCTGATGGGCGGGATGCAAATTGCCAACAGCCACTCTGGAGAAGTGTATGATGTTTCCTGAAACATCTAAAAAACAAAGCAACAGAGCCTAGGGCACTTCCACTTATGGTCCTATAGCTTAGGGAAATTATAATCAGAAAGACACAGCCACCCCAAAGTTTGGGACGGCTGTGTTTACAAGCACCTCGTTTACGGTACAAGTTCAATATCACAGAAAGCGAAAAATGGATAAAGTTGTGGTACTTAGGTACAATGCAGTATCACTCAGCAATGAAATCTATGTCATCAGTCCCGTAGCAGCATAATGAGCGGATTCAGGTACGATGATTCTAAGTGAAATAAGTCACACAGAAAAAGAAACATCATAAGATGTCACTAATACACGGAATTTAAACCTGGCTACACAGGAACTGAATTTCAAAACAGAACAGGGTCTCAAATGTAGAAAACCAACTTATGCTTGCTTAAGGGGAAAGGTGAGTTGGGGTGCTGCATAAAACCAGAGATTGAAATTAGCACAGATACCGCTCCATAAGCCAAATATGTAATAGACAAGAGCTACTCCTTGCTCAACGAAGTGGACTCAGCACCCCATATTAAACGCCTAAGAATATACCTGACTAGTAAGAATCTTAAAACCTATGGATTTATATGTCTCCGAAAGAGAATCAAGCGTGTGTACAGTGGCATAAACGCAGCAGTGATAGGATTGGTGAGGTTCGGTGAGCAAATGCAGACCCTTTGAAGTCATATTGCATGGTACCCATTCCATGGGTCTCAACTCTCCAGGTTTAAGGGATTCTTCCTTCAGCTAAAACATGCATGTGGAACCCAGAGTACGATCCACCGTGTGATCGGGAAACGTGTTCAAATGTGTCTCAGTTTTCGTCCCCTGGTACTCGGGTGCAACATTCCAGACGCTTTACTAACACTCTCCCCACTTGGAGAGTCAGTGCCTTTAACCTGCTGTTTGGCCCAGTTTGCAATTTCTGCGGAAAATGAACAGGAATAGGGAGAACCAATGAGAGACTAGCTGGAGGTGTCTGGACGGGCAAATTTAACTCTCATTTCCCACCAGGAAGAGGAATTAACCGAAGGCTCAGCGTGCCATGCCGGAACCACACTAGGGCCTGAAGCAATCCTGCGGTGTTGCGGCCAGCTCACAAGAAAGCGAGTTGAAGAAAGGAGCTCAGGGGCACTGTCATTCACAACCCTGCAGAGTTATACATGACAGCTATCGTCCAAAAATATATTGAAGTAAGGCTGCCAAGAGGACTTGACAGCGGGGCAGAATTGCAGGAAACCGATTTCAGGAGGTAGACTGGAATTGCATGTAAAGCACAGGAAAAGAGGCAGAACGTCCACAATGATGCACTTGGCCAAAAAGGGCGTATGCGTTTTTACCTGAATATATTCAGGAAAAAACGCATACGCCCTTTTTGGCCAACCAAGCAAGCTTGCAAAGGAAATCTGCACTACAATGAAGTCTCACTGCCCCCCGGTCAAAAGGGCCATCTGAAAAAAGTGTAAAATCCAGAAAAGCAGGACAGGCCATGGAGAACTGGGAGCCTTGTTATGCTGATGGGCGGGATGCAAATTGCCAACAGCCACTCTGGAGAAGTGTATGATGTTTCCTGAAACATCTAGAAAACAAAGCAACAGAGCCTAGGGCACTTCCACTTACGGTCCTATAGCTTAGGGAAATTATAATCAAAAAGACACAGCCACCCCAAAGTTTGGGACGGCTGTGTTTACAAGAACCTCGTTTACGGTACAAGTTCAATATCACAGAAAGCGAAAAATGGATAAAGTTGTGGTACTTAGGTACAATGCAATATCACTCAGCAATGAAATCTATGTCATCAGTCCCGTAGCAGCATAATGAGTGGATTCAGGTACGATGATTCTAAGTGAAATAAGTCACACAGAAAAAGAAACATCATAAGATGTCACTAATACACGGAATTTAAACTTGGCTACACAGGAACTGAATTTCAAAACAGAACAGGGTCTCAAATGTAGAAAACCAACTTATGCTTGCTTAAGGGGAAAGGTGAGTTGGGGTGCTGCATAAAACCAGAGATTGAAATTAGCACAGATACCGCTCCATAAGCCAAATATGTAATAGACAAGAGCTACTCCTTGCTCAACGAAGTGGACTCAGCACCCCATATTAAACGCCTAAGAATATACCTGACTAGTAAGAATGTTAAAACCTATGGATTTATATGTCTCCGAAAGAGAATCAAGCGTGTATACAGTGGCATAAACGCAGCAGTGATAGGATTGGTGAGGTTTGGTGAGCAAATGCAGACCCTTTGAAGTCATATTGCATGGTACCCATTCCATGGGTCTCAACTCTCCAGGTTTAAGGGATTCTTCCTTCAGCTAAAACATGCATGTGGAACCCAGAGTACGATCCACCGTGTGATCGGGAAACGTGTTCAAATGTGTCTCAGTTTTCGTCCCCTGGTACTCGGGTGCAACATTCCAGACGCTTTACTAACACTCTCCCCACTTGGAGAGTCAGTGCCTTTAACCTGCTGTTTGGCCCAGTTTGCAATTTCTGTGGAAAATGAACAGGAATAGGGAGAACCAATGAGAGACTAGCTGGAGGTGTCTGGACGGGCAAATTTAACTCTCATTTCCCACCAGGAAGAGGAATTAACCAAAGGCTCAGCGTGCCATGCCGGAACCACACTAGGGCCTGAAGCAATCCTGCGGTGTTGCGGCCAGCTCACAAGAAAGCGAGTTGAAGAAAGGAGCTCAGGGGCACTGTCATTCACAGCCCTGCAGAGTTATAAATGACAGCTATCGTCCAAAAATATATTGAAGTAAGGCTGCCAAGAGGACTTGACAGCGGGGCAGAATTGCAGGAAACCGATTTCAGGAGGTAGACTGGAATTGCATGTAAAGCATAGGAAAAGAGGCAGAACGTCCACAATGATGCACTTGGCCAAAAAGGGCGTATGCGTTTTTTCCTGAATATATTCAGGAAAAAACGCATACGCCCTTTTTGGCCAACCAAGCAAGCTTGCAAAGGAAATCTGCACTACAATGAAGTCTCACTGCCCCCCGGTCAAAAGGGCCATCTGAAAAAAGTGTAAAATCCAGAAAGGCAGGACAGGCCATGGAGAACTGGGAGCCTTGTTATGCTGATGGGCGGGATGCAAATTGCCAACAGCCACTCTGGAGAAGTGTATGATGTTTCCTGAAACATCTAAAAAACAAAGCAACAGAGCCTAGGGCACTTCCACTTATGGTCCTATAGCTTAGGGAAATTATAATCAGAAAGACACAGCCACCCCAAAGTTTGGGACGGCTGTGTTTACAAGAACCTCGTTTACGGTACAAGTTCAATATCACAGAAAGCGAAAAATGGATAAAGTTGTGGTACTTAGGTACAATGCAGTATCACTCAGCAATGAAATCTATGTCATCAGTCCCGTAGCAGCATAATGAGCGGATTCAGGTACGATGATTCTAAGTGAAATAAGTCACACAGAAAAAGAAACATCATAAGATGTCACTAATACACGGAATTTAAACCTGGCTACACAGGAACTGAATTTCAAAACAGAACAGGGTCTCAAATGTAGAAAACCAACTTATGCTTGCTTAAGGGGAAAGGTGAGTTGGGGTGCTGCATAAAACCAGAGATTGAAATTAGCACAGATACCGCTCCATAAGCCAAATATGTAATAGACAAGAGCTACTCCTTGCTCAACGAAGTGGACTCAGCACCCCATATTAAACGCCTAAGAATATACCTGACTAGTAAGAATCTTAAAACCTATGGATTTATATGTCTCCGAAAGAGAATCAAGCGTGTGTACAGTGGCATAAACGCAGCAGTGATAGGATTGGTGAGGTTCGGTGAGCAAATGCAGACCCTTTGAAGTCATATTGCATGGTACCCATTCCATGGGTCTCAACTCTCCAGGTTTAAGGGATTCTTCCTTCAGCTAAAACATGCATGTGGAACCCAGAGTACGATCCACCGTGTGATCGGGAAACGTGTTCAAATGTGTCTCAGTTTTCTTCCCCTGGTACTCGGGTGCAACATTCCAGACGCTTTACTAACACTCTCCCCACTTGGAGAGTCAGTGCCTTTAACCTGCTGTTTGGCCCAGTTTGCAATTTCTGCGGAAAATGAACAGGAATAGGGAGAACCAATGAGACACTAGCTGGAGGTGTCTGGACGGGCAAATTTAACTCTCATTTCCCACCAGGAAGAGGAATTAACCAAAGGCTCAGCGTGCCATGCCGGAACCACACTAGGGCCTGAAGCAATCCTGCGGTGTTGCGGCCAGCTCACAAGAAAGCGAGTTGAAGAAAGGAGCTCAGGGGCACTGTCATTCACAGCCCTGCAGAGTTATAAATGACAGCTATCATCCACAAATATATTGAAGTAAGGCTGCCAAGAGGATTTGACAGCGGGGCAGAATTGCAGGAAACCGATTTCAGGAGGTAGACTGGAATTGCATGTAAAGCATAGGAAGAGGCAGAACGTCCACAATGATGCACTTGGCCAAAAAGGGCGTATGCGTTTTTTCCTGAATATATTCAGGAAAAAACGCATACGCCCTTTTTGGCCAACCAAGCAAGCTTGCAAAGGAAATCTGCACTACAATGAAGTCTCACTGCCCCCCGGTCAAAAGGGCCATCTGAAAAAAGTGTAAAATCCAGAAAGGCAGGACAGGCCATGGAGAACTGGGAGCCTTGTTATGCTGATGGGCGGGATGCAAATTGCCAACAGCCACTCTGGAGAAGTGTATGATGTTTCCTGAAACATCTAAAAAACAAAGCAACAGAGCCTAGGGCACTTCCACTTATGGTCCTATAGCTTAGGGAAATTATAATCAGAAAGACACAGCCACCCCAAAGTTTGGGACGGCTGTGTTTACAAGAACCTCGTTTACGGTACAAGTTCAATATCACAGAAAGCGAAAAATGGATAAAGTTGTGGTACTTAGGTACAATGCAGTATCACTCAGCAATGAAATCTATGTCATCAGTCCCGTAGCAGCATAATGAGCGGATTCAGGTACGATGATTCTAAGTGAAATAAGTCACACAGAAAAAGAAACATCATAAGATGTCACTAATACACGGAATTTAAACCTGGCTACACAGGAACTGAATTTCAAAACAGAACAGGGTCTCAAATGTAGAAAACCAACTTATGCTTGCTTAAGGGGAAAGGTGAGTTGGGGTGCTGCATAAAACCAGAGATTGAAATTAGCACAGATACCGCTCCATAAGCCAAATATGTAATAGACAAGAGCTACTCCTTGCTCAACGAAGTGGACTCAGCACCCCATATTAAACGCCTAAGAATATACCTGACTAGTAAGAATCTTAAAACCTATGGATTTATATGTCTCCGAAAGAGAATCAAGCGTGTGTACAGTGGCATAAACGCAGCAGTGATAGGATTGGTGAGGTTCGGTGAGCAAATGCAGACCCTTTGAAGTCATATTGCATGGTACCCATTCCATGGGTCTCAACTCTCCAGGTTTAAGGGATTCTTCCTTCAGCTAAAACATGCATGTGGAACCCAGAGTACGATCCACCGTGTGATCGGGAAACGTGTTCAAATGTGTCTCAGTTTTCGTCCCCTGGTACTCGGGTGCAACATTCCAGACGCTTTACTAACACTCTCCCCACTTGGAGAGTCAGTGCCTTTAACCTGCTGTTTGGCCCAGTTTGCAATTTCTGCGGAAAATGAACAGGAATAGGGAGAACCAATGAGAGACTAGCTGGAGGTGTCTGGACGGGCAAATTTAACTCTCATTTCCCACCAGGAAGAGGAATTAACCGAAGGCTCAGCGTGCCATGCCGGAACCACACTAGGGCCTGAAGCAATCCTGCGGTGTTGCGGCCAGCTCACAAGAAAGCGAGTTGAAGAAAGGAGCTCAGGGGCACTGTCATTCACAACCCTGCAGAGTTATACATGACAGCTATCGTCCAAAAATATATTGAAGTAAGGCTGCCAAGAGGACTTGACAGCGGGGCAGAATTGCAGGAAACCGATTTCAGGAGGTAGACTGGAATTGCATGTAAAGCACAGGAAAAGAGGCAGAACGTCCACAATGATGCACTTGGCCAAAAAGGGCGTATGCGTTTTTACCTGAATATATTCAGGAAAAAACGCATACGCCCTTTTTGGCCAACCAAGCAAGCTTGCAAAGGAAATCTGCACTACAATGAAGTCTCACTGCCCCCCGGTCAAAAGGGCCATCTGAAAAAAGTGTAAAATCCAGAAAAGCAGGACAGGCCATGGAGAACTGGGAGCCTTGTTATGCTGATGGGCGGGATGCAAATTGCCAACAGCCACTCTGGAGAAGTGTATGATGTTTCCTGAAACATCTAGAAAACAAAGCAACAGAGCCTAGGGCACTTCCACTTACGGTCCTATAGCTTAGGGAAATTATAATCAAAAAGACACAGCCACCCCAAAGTTTGGGACGGCTGTGTTTACAAGAACCTCGTTTACGGTACAAGTTCAATATCACAGAAAGCGAAAAATGGATAAAGTTGTGGTACTTAGGTACAATGCAATATCACTCAGCAATGAAATCTATGTCATCAGTCCCGTAGCAGCATAATGAGTGGATTCAGGTACGATGATTCTAAGTGAAATAAGTCACACAGAAAAAGAAACATCATAAGATGTCACTAATACACGGAATTTAAACTTGGCTACACAGGAACTGAATTTCAAAACAGAACAGGGTCTCAAATGTAGAAAACCAACTTATGCTTGCTTAAGGGGAAAGGTGAGTTGGGGTGCTGCATAAAACCAGAGATTGAAATTAGCACAGATACCGCTCCATAAGCCAAATATGTAATAGACAAGAGCTACTCCTTGCTCAACGAAGTGGACTCAGCACCCCATATTAAACGCCTAAGAATATACCTGACTAGTAAGAATGTTAAAACCTATGGATTTATATGTCTCCGAAAGAGAATCAAGCGTGTATACAGTGGCATAAACGCAGCAGTGATAGGATTGGTGAGGTTCGGTGAGCAAATGCAGACCCTTTGAAGTCATATTGCATGGTACCCATTCCATGGGTCTCAACTCTCCAGGTTTAAGGGATTCTTCCTTCAGCTAAAACATGCATGTGGAACCCAGAGTACGATCCACCGTGTGATCGGGAAACGTGTTCAAATGTGTCTCAGTTTTCGTCCCCTGGTACTCGGGTGCAACATTCCAGACGCTTTACTAACACTCTCCCCACTTGGAGAGTCAGTGCCTTTAACCTGCTGTTTGGCCCAGTTTGCAATTTCTGTGGAAAATGAACAGGAATAGGGAGAACCAATGAGAGACTAGCTGGAGGTGTCTGGACGGGCAAATTTAACTCTCATTTCCCACCAGGAAGAGGAATTAACCAAAGGCTCAGCGTGCCATGCCGGAACCACACTAGGGCCTGAAGCAATCCTGCGGTGTTGCGGCCAGCTCACAAGAAAGCGAGTTGAAGAAAGGAGCTCAGGGGCACTGTCATTCACAGCCCTGCAGAGTTATAAATGACAGCTATCGTCCAAAAATATATTGAAGTAAGGCTGCCAAGAGGACTTGACAGCGGGGCAGAATTGCAGGAAACCGATTTCAGGAGGTAGACTGGAATTGCATGTAAAGCATAGGAAAAGAGGCAGAACGTCCACAATGATGCACTTGGCCAAAAAGGGCGTATGCGTTTTTTCCTGAATATATTCAGGAAAAAACGCATACGCCCTTTTTGGCCAACCAAGCAAGCTTGCAAAGGAAATCTGCACTACAATGAAGTCTCACTGCCCCCCGGTCAAAAGGGCCATCTGAAAAAAGTGTAAAATCCAGAAAGGCAGGACAGGCCATGGAGAACTGGGAGCCTTGTTATGCTGATGGGCGGGATGCAAATTGCCAACAGCCACTCTGGAGAAGTGTATGATGTTTCCTGAAACATCTAAAAAACAAAGCAACAGAGCCTAGGGCACTTCCACTTATGGTCCTATAGCTTAGGGAAATTATAATCAGAAAGACACAGCCACCCCAAAGTTTGGGACGGCTGTGTTTACAAGAACCTCGTTGACGGTACAAGTTCAATATCACAGAAAGCGAAAAATGGATAAAGTTGTGGTACTTAGGTACAATGCAGTATCACTCAGCAATGAAATCTATGTCATCAGTCCCGTAGCAGCATAATGAGCGGATTCAGGTACGATGATTCTAAGTGAAATAAGTCACACAGAAAAAGAAACATCATAAGATGTCACTAATACACGGAATTTAAACCTGGCTACACAGGAACTGAATTTCAAAACAGAACAGGGTCTCAAATGTAGAAAACCAACTTATGCTTGCTTAAGGGGAAAGGTGAGTTGGGGTGCTGCATAAAACCAGAGATTGAAATTAGCACAGATACCGCTCCATAAGCCAAATATGTAATAGACAAGAGCTACTCCTTGCTCAACGAAGTGGACTCAGCACCCCATATTAAACGCCTAAGAATATACCTGACTAGTAAGAATCTTAAAACCTATGGATTTATATGTCTCCGAAAGAGAATCAAGCGTGTGTACAGTGGCATAAACGCAGCAGTGATAGGATTGGTGAGGTTCGGTGAGCAAATGCAGACCCTTTGAAGTCATATTGCATGGTACCCATTCCATGGGTCTCAACTCTCCAGGTTTAAGGGATTCTTCCTTCAGCTAAAACATGCATGTGGAACCCAGAGTACGATCCACCGTGTGATCGGGAAACGTGTTCAAATGTGTCTCAGTTTTCGTCCCCTGGTACTCGGGTGCAACATTCCAGACGCTTTACTAACACTCTCCCCACTTGGAGAGTCAGTGCCTTTAACCTGCTGTTTGGCCCAGTTTGCAATTTCTGCGGAAAATGAACAGGAATAGGGAGAACCAATGAGAGACTAGCTGGAGGTGTCTGGACGGGCAAATTTAACTCTCATTTCCCACCAGGAAGAGGAATTAACCGAAGGCTCAGCGTGCCATGCCGGAACCACACTAGGGCCTGAAGCAATCCTGCGGTGTTGCGGCCAGCTCACAAGAAAGCGAGTTGAAGAAAGGAGCTCAGGGGCACTGTCATTCACAACCCTGCAGAGTTATACATGACAGCTATCGTCCAAAAATATATTGAAGTAAGGCTGCCAAGAGGACTTGACAGCGGGGCAGAATTGCAGGAAACCGATTTCAGGAGGTAGACTGGAATTGCATGTAAAGCACAGGAAAAGAGGCAGAACGTCCACAATGATGCACTTGGCCAAAAAGGGCGTATGCGTTTTTACCTGAATATATTCAGGAAAAAACGCATACGCCCTTTTTGGCCAACCAAGCAAGCTTGCAAAGGAAATCTGCACTACAATGAAGTCTCACTGCCCCCCGGTCAAAAGGGCCATCTGAAAAAAGTGTAAAATCCAGAAAAGCAGGACAGGCCATGGAGAACTGGGAGCCTTGTTATGCTGATGGGCGGGATGCAAATTGCCAACAGCCACTCTGGAGAAGTGTATGATGTTTCCTGAAACATCTAGAAAACAAAGCAACAGAGCCTAGGGCACTTCCACTTACGGTCCTATAGCTTAGGGAAATTATAATCAAAAAGACACAGCCACCCCAAAGTTTGGGACGGCTGTGTTTACAAGAACCTCGTTTACGGTACAAGTTCAATATCACAGAAAGCGAAAAATGGATAAAGTTGTGGTACTTAGGTACAATGCAATATCACTCAGCAATGAAATCTATGTCATCAGTCCCGTAGCAGCATAATGAGTGGATTCAGGTACGATGATTCTAAGTGAAATAAGTCACACAGAAAAAGAAACATCATAAGATGTCACTAATACACGGAATTTAAACTTGGCTACACAGGAACTGAATTTCAAAACAGAACAGGGTCTCAAATGTAGAAAACCAACTTATGCTTGCTTAAGGGGAAAGGTGAGTTGGGGTGCTGCATAAAACCAGAGATTGAAATTAGCACAGATACCGCTCCATAAGCCAAATATGTAATAGACAAGAGCTACTCCTTGCTCAACGAAGTGGACTCAGCACCCCATATTAAACGCCTAAGAATATACCTGACTAGTAAGAATGTTAAAACCTATGGATTTATATGTCTCCGAAAGAGAATCAAGCGTGTATACAGTGGCATAAACGCAGCAGTGATAGGATTGGTGAGGTTCGGTGAGCAAATGCAGACCCTTTGAAGTCATATTGCATGGTACCCATTCCATGGGTCTCAACTCTCCAGGTTTAAGGGATTCTTCCTTCAGCTAAAACATGCATGTGGAACCCAGAGTACGATCCACCGTGTGATCGGGAAACGTGTTCAAATGTGTCTCAGTTTTCGTCCCCTGGTACTCGGGTGCAACATTCCAGACGCTTTACTAACACTCTCCCCACTTGGAGAGTCAGTGCCTTTAACCTGCTGTTTGGCCCAGTTTGCAATTTCTGTGGAAAATGAACAGGAATAGGGAGAACCAATGAGAGACTAGCTGGAGGTGTCTGGACGGGCAAATTTAACTCTCATTTCCCACCAGGAAGAGGAATTAACCAAAGGCTCAGCGTGCCATGCCGGAACCACACTAGGGCCTGAAGCAATCCTGCGGTGTTGCGGCCAGCTCACAAGAAAGCGAGTTGAAGAAAGGAGCTCAGGGGCACTGTCATTCACAGCCCTGCAGAGTTATAAATGACAGCTATTGTCCAAAAATATATTGAAGTAAGGCTGCCAAGAGGACTTGACAGCGGGGCAGAATTGCAGGAAACCGATTTCAGGAGGTAGACTGGAATTGCATGTAAAGCATAGGAAAAGAGGCAGAACGTCCACAATGATGCACTTGGCCAAAAAGGGCGTATGCGTTTTTTCCTGAATATATTCAGGAAAAAACGCATACGCCCTTTTTGGCCAACCAAGCAAGCTTGCAAAGGAAATCTGCACTACAATGAAGTCTCACTGCCCCCCGGTCAAAAGGGCCATCTGAAAAAAGTGTAAAATCCAGAAAGGCAGGACAGGCCATGGAGAACTGGGAGCCTTGTTATGCTGATGGGCGGGATGCAAATTGCCAACAGCCACTCTGGAGAAGTGTATGATGTTTCCTGAAACATCTAAAAAACAAAGCAACAGAGCCTAGGGCACTTCCACTTATGGTCCTATAGCTTAGGGAAATTGTAATCAGAAAGACACAGCCACCCCAAAGTTTGGGACGGCTGTGTTTACAAGAACCTCGTTGACGGTACAAGTTCAATATCACAGAAAGCGAAAAATGGATAAAGTTGTGGTACTTAGGTACAATGCAGTATCACTCAGCAATGAAATCTATGTCATCAGTCCCGTAGCAGCATAATGAGCGGATTCAGGTACGATGATTCTAAGTGAAATAAGTCACACAGAAAAAGAAACATCATAAGATGTCACTAATACACGGAATTTAAACCTGGCTACACAGGAACTGAATTTCAAAACAGAACAGGGTCTCAAATGTAGAAAACCAACTTATGCTTGCTTAAGGGGAAAGGTGAGTTGGGGTGCTGCATAAAACCAGAGATTGAAATTAGCACAGATACCGCTCCATAAGCCAAATATGTAATAGACAAGAGCTACTCCTTGCTCAACGAAGTGGACTCAGCACCCCATATTAAACGCCTAAGAATATACCTGACTAGTAAGAATCTTAAAACCTATGGATTTATATGTCTCCGAAAGAGAATCAAGCGTGTGTACAGTGGCATAAACGCAGCAGTGATAGGATTGGTGAGGTTCGGTGAGCAAATGCAGACCCTTTGAAGTCATATTGCATGGTACCCATTCCATGGGTCTCAACTCTCCAGGTTTAAGGGATTCTTCCTTCAGCTAAAACATGCATGTGGAACCCAGAGTACGATCCACCGTGTGATCGGGAAACGTGTTCAAATGTGTCTCAGTTTTCGTCCCCTGGTACTCGGGTGCAACATTCCAGACGCTTTACTAACACTCTCCCCACTTGGAGAGTCAGTGCCTTTAACCTGCTGTTTGGCCCAGTTTGCAATTTCTGCGGAAAATGAACAGGAATAGGGAGAACCAATGAGAGACTAGCTGGAGGTGTCTGGACGGGCAAATTTAACTCTCATTTCCCACCAGGAAGAGGAATTAACCAAAGGCTCAGCGTGCCATGCCGGAACCACACTAGGGCCTGAAGCAATCCTGCGGTGTTGCGGCCAGCTCACAAGAAAGCGAGTTGAAGAAAGGAGCTCAGGGGCACTGTCATTCACAACCCTGCAGAGTTATACATGACAGCTATCGTCCAAAAATATATTGAAGTAAGGCTGCCAAGAGGACTTGACAGCGGGGCAGAATTGCAGGAAACCGATTTCAGGAGGTAGACTGGAATTGCATGTAAAGCACAGGAAAAGAGGCAGAACGTCCACAATGATGCACTTGGCCAAAAAGGGCGTATGCGTTTTTACCTGAATATATTCAGGAAAAAACGCATACGCCCTTTTTGGCCAACCAAGCAAGCTTGCAAAGGAAATCTGCACTACAATGAAGTCTCACTGCCCCCCGGTCAAAAGGGCCATCTGAAAAAAGTGTAAAATCCAGAAAGGCAGGACAGGCCATGGAGAACTGGGAGCCTTGTTATGCTGATGGGCGGGATGCAAATTGCCAACAGCCACTCTGGAGAAGTGTATGATGTTTCCTGAAACATCTAGAAAACAAAGCAACAGAGCCTAGGGCACTTCCACTTATGGTCCTATAGCTTAGGGAAATTATAATCAAAAAGACACAGCCACCCCAAAGTTTGGGACGGCTGTGTTTACAAGAACCTCGTTTACGGTACAAGTTCAATATCACAGAAAGCGAAAAATGGATAAAGTTGTGGTACTTAGGTACAATGCAATATCACTCAGCAATGAAATCTATGTCATCAGTCCCGTAGCAGCATAATGAGTGGATTCAGGTACGATGATTCTAAGTGAAATAAGTCACACAGAAAAAGAAACATCATAAGATGTCACTAATACACGGAATTTAAACTTGGCTACACAGGAACTGAATTTCAAAACAGAACAGGGTCTCAAATGTAGAAAACCAACTTATGCTTGCTTAAGGGGAAAGGTGAGTTGGGGTGCTGCATAAAACCAGAGATTGAAATTAGCACAGATACCGCTCCATAAGCCAAATATGTAATAGACAAGAGCTACTCCTTGCTCAACGAAGTGGACTCAGCACCCCATATTAAACGCCTAAGAATATACCTGACTAGTAAGAATGTTAAAACCTATGGATTTATATGTCTCCGAAAGAGAATCAAGCGTGTATACAGTGGCATAAACGCAGCAGTGATAGGATTGGTGAGGTTCGGTGAGCAAATGCAGACCCTTTGAAGTCATATTGCATGGTACCCATTCCATGGGTCTCAACTCTCCAGGTTTAAGGGATTCTTCCTTCAGCTAAAACATGCATGTGGAACCCAGAGTACGATCCACCGTGTGATCGGGAAACGTGTTCAAATGTGTCTCAGTTTTCTTCCCCTGGTACTCGGGTGCAACATTCCAGACGCTTTACTAACACTCTCCCCACTTGGAGAGTCAGTGCCTTTAACCTGCTGTTTGGCCCAGTTTGCAATTTCTGCGGAAAATGAACAGGAATAGGGAGAACCAATGAGACACTAGCTGGAGGTGTCTGGACGGGCAAATTTAACTCTCATTTCCCACCAGGAAGAGGAATTAACCAAAGGCTCAGCGTGCCATGCCGGAACCACACTAGGGCCTGAAGCAATCCTGCGGTGTTGCGGCCAGCTCACAAGAAAGCGAGTTGAAGAAAGGAGCTCAGGGGCACTGTCATTCACAGCCCTGCAGAGTTATAAATGACAGCTATCATCCACAAATATATTGAAGTAAGGCTGCCAAGAGGACTTGACAGCGGGGCAGAATTGCAGGAAACCGATTTCAGGAGGTAGACTGGAATTGCATGTAAAGCATAGGAAAAGAGGCAGAACGTCCACAATGATGCACTTGGCCAAAAAGGGCGTATGCGTTTTTTCCTGAATATATTCAGGAAAAAACGCATACGCCCTTTTTGGCCAACCAAGCAAGCTTGCAAAGGAAATCTGCACTACAATGAAGTCTCACTGCCCCCCGGTCAAAAGGGCCATCTGAAAAAAGTGTAAAATCCAGAAAGGCAGGACAGGCCATGGAGAACTGGGAGCCTTGTTATGCTGATGGGCGGGATGCAAATTGCCAACAGCCACTCTGGAGAAGTGTATGATGTTTCCTGAAACATCTAAAAAACAAAGCAACAGAGCCTAGGGCACTTCCACTTATGGTCCTATAGCTTAGGGAAATTATAATCAGAAAGACACAGCCACCCCAAAGTTTGGGACGGCTGTGTTTACAAGAACCTCGTTGACGGTACAAGTTCAATATCACAGAAAGCGAAAAATGGATAAAGTTGTGGTACTTAGGTACAATGTAGTATCACTCAGCAATGAAATCTATGTCATCTGTCCCGTAGCAGCATAATGAGCGGATTCAGGTACGATGATTCTAAGTGAAATAAGTCACACAGAAAAAGAAACATCATAAGATGTCACTAATACACGGAATTTAAACTTGGCTACACAGGAACTGAATTTCAAAACAGAACAGGGTCTCAAATGTAGAAAACCAACTTATGCTTGCTTAAGGGGAAAGGTGAGTTGGGGTGCTGCATAAAACCAGAGATTGAAATTAGCACAGATACCGCTCCATAAGCCAAATATGTAATAGACAAGAGCTACTCCTTGCTCAACGAAGTGGACTCAGCACCCCATATTAAACGCCTAAGAATATACCTGACTAGTAAGAATCTTAAAACCTATGGATTTATATGTCTCCGAAAGAGAATCAAGCGTGTGTACAGTGGCATAAACGCAGCAGTGATAGGATTTGTGAGGTTCGGTGAGCAAATGCAGACCCTTTGAAGTCATATTGCATGGTACCCATTCCATGGGTCTCAACTCTCCAGGTTTAAGGGATTCTTCCTTCAGCTAAAACATGCATGTGGAACCCAGAGTACGATCCACCGTGTGATCGGGAAACGTGTTCAAATGTGTCTCAGTTTTCGTCCCCTGGTACTCGGGTGCAACATTCCAGACGCTTTACTAACACTCTCCCCACTTGGAGAGTCAGTGCTTTTAACCAGCTGTTTGGCCCAGTTTGCAATTTCTGCGGAAAATGAACAGGAATAGGGAGAACCAATAAGAGACTAGCTGGAGGTGTCTGGACGGGCAAATTTAACTCTCATTTCCCACCAGGAAGAGGAATTAACCAAAGGCTCAGCGTGCCATACCGGAACCACACTAGGGCCTGAAGCAATCCTGCGGTGTTGCGGCCAGCTCACAAGAAAGCGAGTTGAAGAAAGGAGCTCAGGGGCACTGTCATTCACAACCCTGCAGAGTTATAAATGACAGCTATCGTCCAAAAATATATTGAAGTAAGGCTGCCAAGAGGACTTGACAGCGGGGCAGAATTGCAGGAAACCGATTTCAGGAGGTAGACTGGAATTGCATGTAAAGCATAGGAAAAGAGGCAGAACGTCCACAATGATGCACTTGGCCAAAAAGGGCGTATGCGATTTTTCCTGAATATATTCAGGAAAAAACGCATACGCCCTTTTTGGCCAACCAAGCAAGCTTGCAAAGGAAATCTGCACTACAATGAAGTCTCACTGCCCCCCGGTCAAAAGGGCCATCTGAAAAAAGTGTAAAATCCAGAAAGGCAGGACAGGCCATGGAGAACTGGGAGCCTTGTTATGCTGATGGGCGGGATGCAAATTGCCAACAGCCACTCTGGAGAAGTGTATGATGTTTCCTGAAACATCTAGAAAACAAAGCAACAGAGCCTAGGGCACTTCCACTTATGGTCCTATAGATTAGGGAAATTATAATCAAAAAGACACAGCCACCCCAAAGTTTGGGACGGCTGTGTTTACAAGAACCTCGTTGACAGTACAAGTTCAATATCACAGAAAGCGAAAAATGGATAAAGTTGCGGTACTTACGTACAATGCAATATCACTCAGCAATGAAATCTATGTCATCAGTCCCGTAGCAGCATAATGAGTGGATTCAGGTACGATGATTCTAAGTGAAATAAGTCACACAGAAAAAGAAACATCATAAGATGTCACTAATACACGGAATTTAAACTTGGCTACACAGGAACTGAATTTCAAAACAGAACAGGGTCTCAAATGTAGAAAACCAACTTATGCTTGCTTAAGGGGAAAGGTGAGTTGGGGTGCTGCATAAAACCAGAGATTGAAATTAGCACAGATACCGCTCCATAAGCCAAATATGTAATAGACAAGAGCTACTCCTTGCTCAACGAAGTGGACTCAACACCCCATATTAAACGCCTAAGAATATACCTGACTAGTAAGAATCTTAAAACCTATGGATTTATATGTCTCCGAAAGAGAATCAAGCGTGTGTACAGTGGCATAAACGCAGCAGTGATAGGATTGGTGAGGTTCGGTGAGCAAATGCAGACCCTTTGAAGTCATATTGCATGGTACCCATTCCATGGGTCTCAACTCTCCAGGTTTAAGGGATTCTTCCTTCAGCTAAAACATGCATGTGGAACCCAGAGTACGATCCACCGTGTGATCGGGAAACGTGTTCAAATGTGTCTCAGTTTTCGTCCCCTGGTACTCGGGTGCAACATTCCAGACGCTTTACTAACACTCTCCCCACTTGGAGAGTCAGTGCCTTTAACCTGCTGTTTGGCCCAGTTTGCAATTTCTGCGGAAAATGAACAGGAATAGGGAGAACCAATGAGAGACTAGCTGGAGGTGTCTGGACGGGCAAATTTAACTCTCATTTCCCACCAGGAAGAGGAATTAACCGAAGGCTCAGCGTGCCATGCCGGAACCACACTAGGGCCTGAAGCAATCCTGCGGTGTTGCGGCCAGCTCACAAGAAAGCGAGTTGAAGAAAGGAGCTCAGGGGCACTGTCATTCACAACCCTGCAGAGTTATAAATGACAGCTATCGTCCAAAAATATATTGAAGTAAGGCTGCCAAGAGGACTTGACAGCGGGGCAGAATTGCAGGAAACCGATTTCAGGAGGTAGACTGGAATTGCATGTAAAGCATAGGAAAAGAGGCAGAACGTCCACAAAGATGCACTTGGCCAAAAAGGGCGTATGCGTTTTTTCCTGAATATATTCAGGAAAAAACGCATACGCCCTTTTTGGCCAACCAAGCAAGCTTGCAAAGGAAATCTGCACTACAATGAAGTCTCACTGCCCCCCGGTGAAAAGGGCCATCTGAAAAAAGTGTAAAATCCAGAAAAGCAGGACAGGCCATGGAGAACTGGGAGCCTTGTTATGCTGATGGGCGGGATGCAAATTGCCAACAGCCACTCTGGAGAAGTGTATGATGTTTCCTGAAACATCTAGAAAACAAAGCAACAGAGCCTAGGGCACTTCCACTTATGGTGCTATAGCTTAGGGAAATTATAATCAAAAAGACACAGCCACCCCAAAGTTTGGGACGGCTGTGTTTACAAGAACCTCGTTTACGGTACAAGTTCAATATCACAGAAAGCGAAAAATGGATAAAGTTTTGGTACTTACGTACAATGCAGTATCACTCAGCAATGAAATCTATGTCATCAGTCCCGTAGCAGCATAATGAGTGGATTCAGGTACGATGATTCTAAGTGAAATAAGTCACACAGAAAAAGAAACATCATAAGATGTCACTAATACACGGAATTTAAACTTGGCTACACAGGAACTGAATTTCAAAACAGAACAGGGTCTCAAATGTAGAAAACCAACTTATGCTTGCTTAAGGGGAAAGGTGAGTTGGGGTGCTGCATAAAACCAGAGATTGAAATTAGCACAGATACCGCTCCATAAGCCAAATATGTAATAGACAAGAGCTACTCCTTGCTCAACGAAGTGGACTCAGCACCCCATATTAAACGCCTAAGAATATACCTGACTAGTAAGAATCTTAAAACCTATGGATTTATATGTCTCCGAAAGAGAATCAAGCGTGTGTACAGTGGCATAAACGCAGCAGTGATAGGATTGGTGAGGTTCGGTGAGCAAATGCAGACCCTTTGAAGTCATATTGCATGGTACCCATTCCATGGGTCTCAACTCTCCAGGTTTAAGGGATTCTTCCTTCAGCTAAAACATGCATGTGGAACCCAGAGTACGATCCACCGTGTGATCGGGAAACGTGTTCAAATGTGTCTCAGTTTTCGTCCCCTGGTACTCGGGTGCAACATTCCAGACGCTTTACTAACACTCTCCCCACTTGGAGAGTCAGTGCTTTTAACCAGCTGTTTGGCCCAGTTTGCAATTTCTGCGGAAAATGAACAGGAATAGGGAGAACCAATAAGAGACTAGCTGGAGGTGTCTGGACGGGCAAATTTAACTCTCATTTCCCACCAGGAAGAGGAATTAACCAAAGGCTCAGCGTGCCATACCGGAACCACACTAGGGCCTGAAGCAATCCTGCGGTGTTGCGGCCAGCTCACAAGAAAGCGAGTTGAAGAAAGGAGCTCAGGGGCACTGTCATTCACAGCCCTGCAGAGTTATAAATGACAGCTATCGTCCAAAAATATATTGAAGTAAGGCTGCCAAGAGGACTTGACAGCGGGGCAGAATTGCAGGAAACCGATTTCAGGAGGTAGACTGGAATTGCATGTAAAGCATAGGAAAAGAGGCAGAACGTCCACAATGATGCACTTGGCCAAAAAGGGCGTATGCGTTTTTTCCTGAATATATTCAGGAAAAAACGCATACGCCCTTTTTGGCCAACCAAGCAAGCTTGCAAAGGAAATCTGCACTACAATGAAGTCTCACTGCCCCCCGGTCAAAAGGGCCATCTGAAAAAAGTGTAAAATCCAGAAAGGCAGGACAGGCCATGGAGAACTGGGAGCCTTGTTATGCTGATGGGCGGGATGCAAATTGCCAACAGCCACTCTGGAGAAGTGTATGATGTTTCCTGAAACATCTAAAAAACAAAGCAACAGAGCCTAGGGCACTTCCACTTATGGTCCTATAGCTTAGGGAAATTATAATCAGAAAGACACAGCCACCCCAAAGTTTGGGACGGCTGTGTTTACAAGAACCTCGTTTACGGTACAAGTTCAATATCACAGAAAGCGAAAAATGGATAAAGTTGTGGTACTTAGGTACAATGCAGTATCACTCAGCAATGAAATCTATGTCATCAGTCCCGTAGCAGCATAATGAGCGGATTCAGGTACGATGATTCTAAGTGAAATAAGTCACACAGAAAAAGAAACATCATAAGATGTCACTAATACACGGAATTTAAACCTGGCTACACAGGAACTGAATTTCAAAACAGAACAGGGTCTCAAATGTAGAAAACCAACTTATGCTTGCTTAAGGGGAAAGGTGAGTTGGGGTGCTGCATAAAACCAGAGATTGAAATTAGCACAGATACCGCTCCATAAGCCAAATATGTCATAGACAAGAGCTACTCCTTGCTCAACGAAGTGGACACAACACCCCATATTAAACGCCTAAGAATATACCTGACTAGTAGGAATCTTAAAACCTATGGATTTATATGTCTCCGAAAGAGAATCAAGCGTGTGTACAGTGGCATAAACGCAGCAGTGATAGGATTGGTGAGGTTCGGTGAGCAAATGCAGACCCTTTGAAGTCATATTGCATGGTACCCATTCCATGGGTCTCAACTCTCCAGGTTTAAGGGATTCTTCCTTCAGCTAAAACATGCATGTGGAACCCAGAGTACGATCCACCGTGTGATCGGGAAACGTGTTCAAATGTGTCTCAGTTTTCGTCCCCTGGTACTCGGGTGCAACATTCCAGACGCTTTACTAACACTCTCCCCACTTGGAGAGTCAGTGCTTTTAACCAGCTGTTTGGCCCAGTTTGCAATTTCTGCGGAAAATGAACAGGAATAGGGAGAACCAATAAGAGACTAGCTGGAGGTGTCTGGACGGGCAAATTTAACTCTCATTTCCCACCAGGAAGAGGAATTAACCAAAGGCTCAGCGTGCCATACCGGAACCACACTAGGGCCTGAAGCAATCCTGCGGTGTTGCGGCCAGCTCACAAGAAAGCGAGTTGAAGAAAGGAGCTCAGGGGCACTGTCATTCACAGCCCTGCAGAGTTATAAATGACAGCTATCGTCCAAAAATATATTGAAGTAAGGCTGCCAAGAGGACTTGACAGCGGGGCAGAATTGCAGGAAACCGATTTCAGGAGGTAGACTGGAATTGCATGTAAAGCATAGGAAAAGAGGCAGAACGTCCACAATGATGCACTTGGCCAAAAAGGGCGTATGCGTTTTTTCCTGAATATATTCAGGAAAAAACGCATACGCCCTTTTTGGCCAACCAAGCAAGCTTGCAAAGGAAATCTGCACTACAATGAAGTCTCACTGCCCCCCGGTCAAAAGGGCCATCTGAAAAAAGTGTAAAATCCAGAAAAGCAGGACAGGCCATGGAGAACTGGGAGCCTTGTTATGCTGATGGGCGGGATGCAAATTGCCAACAGCCACTCTGGAGAAGTGTATGATGTTTCCTGAAACATCTAGAAAACAAAGCAACAGAGCCTAGGGCACTTCCACTTATGGTGCTATAGCTTAGGGAAATTATAATCAAAAAGACACAGCCACCCCAAAGTTTGGGACGGCTGTGTTTACAAGAACCTCGTTTACGGTACAAGTTCAATATCACAGAAAGCGAAAAATGGATAAAGTTTTGGTACTTACGTACAATGCAGTATCACTCAGCAATGAAATCTATGTCATCAGTCCCGTAGCAGCATAATGAGTGGATTCAGGTACGATGATTCTAAGTGAAATAAGTCACACAGAAAAAGAAACATCATAAGATGTCACTAATACACGGAATTTAAACTTGGCTACACAGGAACTGAATTTCAAAACAGAACAGGGTCTCAAATGTAGAAAACCAACTTATGCTTGCTTAAGGGGAAAGGTGAGTTGGGGTGCTGCATAAAACCAGAGATTGAAATTAGCACAGATACCGCTCCATAAGCCAAATATGTAATAGACAAGAGCTACTCCTTGCTCAACGAAGTGGACTCAGCACCCCATATTAAACGCCTAAGAATATACCTGACTAGTAAGAATCTTAAAACCTATGGATTTATATGTCTCCGAAAGAGAATCAAGCGTGTGTACAGTGGCATAAACGCAGCAGTGATAGGATTGGTGAGGTTCGGTGAGCAAATGCAGACCCTTTGAAGTCATATTGCATGGTACCCATTCCATGGGTCTCAACTCTCCAGGTTTAAGGGATTCTTCCTTCAGCTAAAACATGCATGTGGAACCCAGAGTACGATCCACCGTGTGATCGGGAAACGTGTTCAAATGTGTCTCAGTTTTCGTCCCCTGGTACTCGGGTGCAACATTCCAGACGCTTTACTAACACTCTCCCCACTTGGAGAGTCAGTGCTTTTAACCAGCTGTTTGGCCCAGTTTGCAATTTCTGCGGAAAATGAACAGGAATAGGGAGAACCAATAAGAGACTAGCTGGAGGTGTCTGGACGGGCAAATTTAACTCTCATTTCCCACCAGGAAGAGGAATTAACCAAAGGCTCAGCGTGCCATACCGGAACCACACTAGGGCCTGAAGCAATCCTGCGGTGTTGCGGCCAGCTCACAAGAAAGCGAGTTGAAGAAAGGAGCTCAGGGGCACTGTCATTCACAGCCCTGCAGAGTTATAAATGACAGCTATCGTCCAAAAATATATTGAAGTAAGGCTGCCAAGAGGACTTGACAGCGGGGCAGAATTGCAGGAAACCGATTTCAGGAGGTAGACTGGAATTGCATGTAAAGCATAGGAAAAGAGGCAGAACGTCCACAATGATGCACTTGGCCAAAAAGGGCGTATGCGTTTTTTCCTGAATATATTCAGGAAAAAACGCATACGCCCTTTTTGGCCAACCAAGCAAGCTTGCAAAGGAAATCTGCACTACAATGAAGTCTCACTGCCCCCCGGTCAAAAGGGCCATCTGAAAAAAGTGTAAAATCCAGAAAGGCAGGACAGGCCATGGAGAACTGGGAGCCTTGTTATGCTGATGGGCGGGATGCAAATTGCCAACAGCCACTCTGGAGAAGTGTATGATGTTTCCTGAAACATCTAAAAAACAAAGCAACAGAGCCTAGGGCACTTCCACTTATGGTCCTATAGCTTAGGGAAATTATAATCAGAAAGACACAGCCACCCCAAAGTTTGGGACGGCTGTGTTTACAAGAACCTCGTTTACGGTACAAGTTCAATATCACAGAAAGCGAAAAATGGATAAAGTTGTGGTACTTAGGTACAATGCAGTATCACTCAGCAATGAAATCTATGTCATCAGTCCCGTAGCAGCATAATGAGCGGATTCAGGTACGATGATTCTAAGTGAAATAAGTCACACAGAAAAAGAAACATCATAAGATGTCACTAATACACGGAATTTAAACCTGGCTACACAGGAACTGAATTTCAAAACAGAACAGGGTCTCAAATGTAGAAAACCAACTTATGCTTGCTTAAGGGGAAAGGTGAGTTGGGGTGCTGCATAAAACCAGAGATTGAAATTAGCACAGATACCGCTCCATAAGCCAAATATGTCATAGACAAGAGCTACTCCTTGCTCAACGAAGTGGACACAACACCCCATATTAAACGCCTAAGAATATACCTGACTAGTAGGAATCTTAAAACCTATGGATTTATATGTCTCCGAAAGAGAATCAAGCGTGTGTACAGTGGCATAAACGCAGCAGTGATAGGATTGGTGAGGTTCGGTGAGCAAATGCAGACCCTTTGAAGTCATATTGCATGGTACCCATTCCATGGGTCTCAACTCTCCAGGTTTAAGGGATTCTTCCTTCAGCTAAAACATGCATGTGGAACCCAGAGTACGATCCACCGTGTGATCGGGAAACGTGTTCAAATGTGTCTCAGTTTTCGTCCCCTGGTACTCGGGTGCAACATTCCAGACGCTTTACTAACACTCTCCCCACTTGGAGAGTCAGTGCTTTTAACCAGCTGTTTGGCCCAGTTTGCAATTTCTGCGGAAAATGAACAGGAATAGGGAGAACCAATAAGAGACTAGCTGGAGGTGTCTGGACGGGCAAATTTAACTCTCATTTCCCACCAGGAAGAGGAATTAACCAAAGGCTCAGCGTGCCATACCGGAACCACACTAGGGCCTGAAGCAATCCTGCGGTGTTGCGGCCAGCTCACAAGAAAGCGAGTTGAAGAAAGGAGCTCAGGGGCACTGTCATTCACAGCCCTGCAGAGTTATAAATGACAGCTATCGTCCAAAAATATATTGAAGTAAGGCTGCCAAGAGGACTTGACAGCGGGGCAGAATTGCAGGAAACCGATTTCAGGAGGTAGACTGGAATTGCATGTAAAGCATAGGAAAAGAGGCAGAACGTCCACAATGATGCACTTGGCCAAAAAGGGCGTATGCGTTTTTTCCTGAATATATTCAGGAAAAAACGCATACGCCCTTTTTGGCCAACCAAGCAAGCTTGCAAAGGAAATCTGCACTACAATGAAGTCTCACTGCCCCCCGGTCAAAAGGGCCATCTGAAAAAAGTGTAAAATCCAGAAAGGCAGGACAGGCCATGGAGAACTGGGAGCCTTGTTATGCTGATGGGCGGGATGCAAATTGCCAACAGCCACTCTGGAGAAGTGTATGATGTTTCCTGAAACATCTAAAAAACAAAGCAACAGAGCCTAGGGCACTTCCACTTATGGTCCTATAGCTTAGGGAAATTATAATCAGAAAGACACAGCCACCCCAAAGTTTGGGACGGCTGTGTTTACAAGAACCTCGTTTACGGTACAAGTTCAATATCACAGAAAGCGAAAAATGGATAAAGTTGTGGTACTTAGGTACAATGCAGTATCACTCAGCAATGAAATCTATGTCATCAGTCCCGTAGCAGCATAATGAGCGGATTCAGGTACGATGATTCTAAGTGAAATAAGTCACACAGAAAAAGAAACATCATAAGATGTCACTAATACACGGAATTTAAACCTGGCTACACAGGAACTGAATTTCAAAACAGAACAGGGTCTCAAATGTAGAAAACCAACTTATGCTTGCTTAAGGGGAAAGGTGAGTTGGGGTGCTGCATAAAACCAGAGATTGAAATTAGCACAGATACCGCTCCATAAGCCAAATATGTAATAGACAAGAGCTACTCCTTGCTCAACGAAGTGGACACAACACCCCATATTAAACGCCTAAGAATATACCTGACTAGTAGGAATCTTAAAACCTATGGATTTATATGTCTCCGAAAGAGAATCAAGCGTGTGTACAGTGGCATAAACGCAGCAGTGATAGGATTGGTGAGGTTCGGTGAGCAAATGCAGACCCTTTGAAGTCATATTGCATGGTACCCATTCCATGGGTCTCAACTCTCCAGGTTTAAGGGATTCTTCCTTCAGCTAAAACATGCATGTGGAACCCAGAGTACGATCCACCGTGTGATCAGGAAACGTGTTCAAATGTGTCTCAGTTTTCGTCCCCTGGTACTCGGGTGCAACATTCCAGACGCTTCACTAACACTCTCCCCACTTGGAGAGTCAGTGCCTTTAACCTGCTGTTTGGCCCAGTTTGCAATTTCTGCGGAAAATGAACAAGAATAGGGAGAACCAATGAGAGACTAGCTGGAGGTGTCTGGACGGGCAAATTTAACTCTCATTTCCCACCAGGAAGAGGAATTAACCAAAGGCTCAGCGTGCCATGCCGGAACCACACTAGGGCCTGAAGCAATCCTGCGGTGTTGCGGCCAGCTCACAAGAAAGCGAGTTGAAGAAAGGAGCTCAGGGGCACTGTCATTCACAACCCTGCAGAGTTATAAATGACAGCTATCGTCCAAAAATATATTGAAGTAAGGCTGCCAAGAGGACTACACAGCGGGGCAGAATTGCAGGAAACCGATTTCAGGAGGTAGACTGGAATTGCATGTAAAGCATAGGAAAAGAGGCAGAACGTCCACAATGATGCACTTGGCCAAAAAGGGCGTATGCGTTTTTTCCTGAATATATTCAGGAAAAAACGCATACGCCCTTTTTGGCCAACCAAGCAAGCTTGCAAAGGAAATCTGCACTACAATGAAGTCTCACTGCCCCCCGGTCAAAAGGGCCATCTGAAAAAAGTGTAAAATCCAGAAAGGCAGGACAGGCCATGGAGAACTGGGAGCCTTGTTATGCTGATGGGCGGGATGCAAATTGCCAACAGCCACTCTGGAGAAGTGTATGATGTTTCCTGAAACATCTAAAAAACAAAGCAACAGAGCCTAGGGCACTTCCACTTATGGTCCTATAGCTTAGGGAAATTATAATCAAAAAGACACAGCCACCCCAAAGTTTGGGATGGCTGTGTTTACAAGAACCTCGTTGACGGTAAAGTTCAATATCACAGAAAGCGAAAAATGGATAAAGTTGTGGTACTTACGTACAATGCAGTATCACTCAGCAATGAAATCTATGTCATCAGTCCCGTAGCAGCATAATGAGTGGATTCATGTACGATGATTCTAAGTGAAATAAGTCACACAGAAAAAGAAACATCATAAGATGTCACTAATACACGGAATTTAAACTTGGCTACACAGGAACTGAATTTCAAAACAGAACAGGGTCTCAAATGTAGAAAACCAACTTATGCTTGCTTAAGGGGAAAGGTGAGTTGGGGTGCTGCATAAAACCAGAGATTGAAATTAGCACAGATACCGCTCCATAAGCCAAATATGTAATAGACAAGAGCTACTCCTTGCTCAACGAAGTGGACTCAACACCCCATATTAAACGCCTAAGAATATACCTGACTAGTAAGAATCTTAAAACCTATGGATTTATATGTCTCCGAAAGAGAATCGAGCGTGTGTACAGTGGCATAAACGCAGCAGTGATAGGATTGGTGAGGTTCGGTGAGCAAATGCAGACCCTTTGAAGTCATATTGCATGGTACCCATTCCATGGGTCTCAACTCTCCAGGTTTAAGGGATTCTTCCTTCAGCTAAAACATGCATGTGGAACCCAGAGTACGATCCACCGTGTGATCGGGAAACGTGTTCAAATGTGTCTCAGTTTTCGTCCCCTGGTACTCAGGTGCAACATTCCAGACGCTTTACCAACACTCTCCCCACTTGGAGAGTCAGTGCCTTTAACCTGCTGTTTGGCCCAGTTTGCAATTTCTGCGGAAAATGAACAGGAATAGGGAGAACCAATGAGAGACTAGCTGGAGGTGTCTGGACGGGCAAATTGAACTCTCATTTCCCACCAGGAAGAGGAATTAACCAAAGGCTCAGCGTGCCATGCCGGAACCACACTAGGGCCTGAAGCAATCCTGCGGTGTTGCGGCCAGCTCACAAGAGAGCGAGTTGAAGAAAGGAGCTCAGGGGCACTGTCATTCACAACCCTGCAGAGTTATAAATGACAGCTATCGTCCAAAAATATATTGAAGTAAGGCTGCCAAGAGGACTACACAGCGGGGCAGAATTGCAGGAAACCGATTTCAGGAGGTAGACTGGAATTGCATGTAAAGCATAGGAAAAGAGGCAGAACGTCCACAATGATGCACTTGGCCAAAAAGGGCGTATGCGTTTTTTCCTGAATATATTCAGGAAAAAACGCATACGCCCTTTTTGGCCAACCAAGCAAGCTTGCAAAGGAAATCTGCACTACAATGAAGTCTCACTGCCCCCCGGTCAAAAGGGCCATCTAAAAAAAGTGTAAAATCCAGAAAGGCAGGACAGGCCATGGAGAACTGGGAGCCTTGTTATGCTGATGGGCGGGATGCAAATTGCCAACAGCCACTCTGGAGAAGTGTATGATGTTTCCTGAAACATCTAAAAAACAAAGCAACAGAGCCTAGGGCACTTCCACTTATGGTCCTATAGCTTAGGGAAATTATAATCAGAAAGACACAGCCACCCCAAAGTTTGGGACGGCTGTGTTTACAAGAACCTCGTTGACGGTACAAGTTCAATATCACAGAAAGCGAAAAATGGATAAAGTTGTGGTACTTAGGTACAATGCAGTATCACTCAGCAATGAAATCTATGTCATCAGTCCCGTAGCAGCATAATGAGCGGATTCAGGTACGATGATTCTAAGTGAAATAAGTCACACAGAAAAAGAAACATCATAAGATGTCACTAATACACGGAATTTAAACCTGGCTACACAGGAACTGAATTTCAAAACAGAACAGGGTCTCAAATGTAGAAAACCAACTTATGCTTGCTTAAGGGGAAAGGTGAGTTGGGGTGCTGCATAAAACCAGAGATTGAAATTAGCACAGATACCGCTCCATAAGCCAAATATGTAATAGACAAGAGCTACTCCTTGCTCAACGAAGTGGACTCAGCACCCCATATTAAACGC
This sequence comes from Leucopleurus acutus, assembly GCF_964270905.1. Taxonomy (NCBI): domain Eukaryota; kingdom Metazoa; phylum Chordata; class Mammalia; order Artiodactyla; family Delphinidae; genus Leucopleurus; species Leucopleurus acutus. The sequence goes on along the minus strand of NW_028139130.1, from coordinate 422,137 downwards.
CTAAGAATATACCTGACTAGTAAGAATCTTAAAACCTATGGATTTATATGTCTCCGAAAGAGAATCAAGCGTGTGTACAGTGGCATAAACGCAGCAGTGATAGGATTGGTGAGGTTCGGTGAGCAAATGCAGACCCTTTGAAGTCATATTGCATGGTACCCATTCCATGGGTCTCAACTCTCCAGGTTTAAGGGATTCTTCCTTCAGCTAAAACATGCATGTGGAACCCAGAGTACGATCCACCGTGTGATCGGGAAACGTGTTCAAATGTGTCTCAGTTTTCGTCCCCTGGTACTCGGGTGCAACATTCCAGACGCTTTACTAACACTCTCCCCACTTGGAGAGTCAGTGCCTTTAACCTGCTGTTTGGCCCAGTTTGCAATTTCTGCGGAAAATGAACAGGAATAGGGAGAACCAATGAGAGACTAGCTGGAGGTGTCTGGACGGGCAAATTTAACTCTCATTTCCCACCAGGAAGAGGAATTAACCGAAGGCTCAGCGTGCCATGCCGGAACCACACTAGGGCCTGAAGCAATCCTGCGGTGTTGCGGCCAGCTCACAAGAAAGCGAGTTGAAGAAAGGAGCTCAGGGGCACTGTCATTCACAACCCTGCAGAGTTATACATGACAGCTATCGTCCAAAAATATATTGAAGTAAGGCTGCCAAGAGGACTTGACAGCGGGGCAGAATTGCAGGAAACCGATTTCAGGAGGTAGACTGGAATTGCATGTAAAGCACAGGAAAAGAGGCAGAACGTCCACAATGATGCACTTGGCCAAAAAGGGCGTATGCGTTTTTACCTGAATATATTCAGGAAAAAACGCATACGCCCTTTTTGGCCAACCAAGCAAGCTTGCAAAGGAAATCTGCACTACAATGAAGTCTCACTGCCCCCCGGTCAAAAGGGCCATCTGAAAAAAGTGTAAAATCCAGAAAAGCAGGACAGGCCATGGAGAACTGGGAGCCTTGTTATGCTGATGGGCGGGATGCAAATTGCCAACAGCCACTCTGGAGAAGTGTATGATGTTTCCTGAAACATCTAGAAAACAAAGCAACAGAGCCTAGGGCACTTCCACTTACGGTCCTATAGCTTAGGGAAATTATAATCAAAAAGACACAGCCACCCCAAAGTTTGGGACGGCTGTGTTTACAAGAACCTCGTTTACGGTACAAGTTCAATATCACAGAAAGCGAAAAATGGATAAAGTTGTGGTACTTAGGTACAATGCAATATCACTCAGCAATGAAATCTATGTCATCAGTCCCGTAGCAGCATAATGAGTGGATTCAGGTACGATGATTCTAAGTGAAATAAGTCACACAGAAAAAGAAACATCATAAGATGTCACTAATACACGGAATTTAAACTTGGCTACACAGGAACTGAATTTCAAAACAGAACAGGGTCTCAAATGTAGAAAACCAACTTATGCTTGCTTAAGGGGAAAGGTGAGTTGGGGTGCTGCATAAAACCAGAGATTGAAATTAGCACAGATACCGCTCCATAAGCCAAATATGTAATAGACAAGAGCTACTCCTTGCTCAACGAAGTGGACTCAGCACCCCATATTAAACGCCTAAGAATATACCTGACTAGTAAGAATGTTAAAACCTATGGATTTATATGTCTCCGAAAGAGAATCAAGCGTGTATACAGTGGCATAAACGCAGCAGTGATAGGATTGGTGAGGTTCGGTGAGCAAATGCAGACCCTTTGAAGTCATATTGCATGGTACCCATTCCATGGGTCTCAACTCTCCAGGTTTAAGGGATTCTTCCTTCAGCTAAAACATGCATGTGGAACCCAGAGTACGATCCACCGTGTGATCGGGAAACGTGTTCAAATGTGTCTCAGTTTTCGTCCCCTGGTACTCGGGTGCAACATTCCAGACGCTTTACTAACACTCTCCCCACTTGGAGAGTCAGTGCCTTTAACCTGCTGTTTGGCCCAGTTTGCAATTTCTGCGGAAAATGAACAGGAATAGGGAGAACCAATGAGAGACTAGCTGGAGGTGTCTGGACGGGCAAATTTAACTCTCATTTCCCACCAGGAAGAGGAATTAACCAAAGGCTCAGCGTGCCATGCCGGAACCACACTAGGGCCTGAAGCAATCCTGCGGTGTTGCGGCCAGCTCACAAGAAAGCGAGTTGAAGAAAGGAGCTCAGGGGCACTGTCATTCACAGCCCTGCAGAGTTATAAATGACAGCTATCGTCCAAAAATATATTGAAGTAAGGCTGCCAAGAGGACTTGACAGCGGGGCAGAATTGCAGGAAACCGATTTCAGGAGGTAGACTGGAATTGCATGTAAAGCATAGGAAAAGAGGCAGAACGTCCACAATGATGCACTTGGCCAAAAAGGGCGTATGCGTTTTTTCCTGAATATATTCAGGAAAAAACGCATACGCCCTTTTTGGCCAACCAAGCAAGCTTGCAAAGGAAATCTGCACTACAATGAAGTCTCACTGCCCCCCGGTCAAAAGGGCCATCTGAAAAAAGTGTAAAATCCAGAAAGGCAGGACAGGCCATGGAGAACTGGGAGCCTTGTTATGCTGATGGGCGGGATGCAAATTGCCAACAGCCACTCTGGAGAAGTGTATGATGTTTCCTGAAACATCTAAAAAACAAAGCAACAGAGCCTAGGGCACTTCCACTTATGGTCCTATAGCTTAGGGAAATTATAATCAGAAAGACACAGCCACCCCAAAGTTTGGGACGGCTGTGTTTACAAGAACCTCGTTTACGGTACAAGTTCAATATCACAGAAAGCGAAAAATGGATAAAGTTGTGGTACTTAGGTACAATGCAGTATCACTCAGCAATGAAATCTATGTCATCAGTCCCGTAGCAGCATAATGAGCGGATTCAGGTACGATGATTCTAAGTGAAATAAGTCACACAGAAAAAGAAACATCATAAGATGTCACTAATACACGGAATTTAAACCTGGCTACACAGGAACTGAATTTCAAAACAGAACAGGGTCTCAAATGTAGAAAACCAACTTATGCTTGCTTAAGGGGAAAGGTGAGTTGGGGTGCTGCATAAAACCAGAGATTGAAATTAGCACAGATACCGCTCCATAAGCCAAATATGTAATAGACAAGAGCTACTCCTTGCTCAACGAAGTGGACTCAGCACCCCATATTAAACGCCTAAGAATATACCTGACTAGTAAGAATCTTAAAACCTATGGATTTATATGTCTCCGAAAGAGAATCAAGCGTGTGTACAGTGGCATAAACGCAGCAGTGATAGGATTGGTGAGGTTCGGTGAGCAAATGCAGACCCTTTGAAGTCATATTGCATGGTACCCATTCCATGGGTCTCAACTCTCCAGGTTTAAGGGATTCTTCCTTCAGCTAAAACATGCATGTGGAACCCAGAGTACGATCCACCGTGTGATCGGGAAACGTGTTCAAATGTGTCTCAGTTTTCGTCCCCTGGTACTCGGGTGCAACATTCCAGACGCTTTACTAACACTCTCCCCACTTGGAGAGTCAGTGCCTTTAACCTGCTGTTTGGCCCAGTTTGCAATTTCTGCGGAAAATGAACAGGAATAGGGAGAACCAATGAGACACTAGCTGGAGGTGTCTGGACGGGCAAATTTAACTCTCATTTCCCACCAGGAAGAGGAATTAACCAAAGGCTCAGCGTGCCATGCCGGAACCACACTAGGGCCTGAAGCAATCCTGCGGTGTTGCGGCCAGCTCACAAGAAAGCGAGTTGAAGAAAGGAGCTCAGGGGCACTGTCATTCACAACCCTGCAGAGTTATACATGACAGCTATCGTCCAAAAATATATTGAAGTAAGGCTGCCAAGAGGACTTGACAGCGGGGCAGAATTGCAGGAAACCGATTTCAGGAGGTAGACTGGAATTGCATGTAAAGCACAGGAAAAGAGGCAGAACGTCCACAATGATGCACTTGGCCAAAAAGGGCGTATGCGTTTTTACCTGAATATATTCAGGAAAAAACGCATACGCCCTTTTTGGCCAACCAAGCAAGCTTGCAAAGGAAATCTGCACTACAATGAAGTCTCACTGCCCCCCGGTCAAAAGGGCCATCTGAAAAAAGTGTAAAATCCAGAAAGGCAGGACAGGCCATGGAGAACTGGGAGCCTTGTTATGCTGATGGGCGGGATGCAAATTGCCAACAGCCACTCTGGAGAAGTGTATGATGTTTCCTGAAACATCTAGAAAACAAAGCAACAGAGCCTAGGGCACTTCCACTTATGGTCCTATAGCTTAGGGAAATTATAATCAAAAAGACACAGCCACCCCAAAGTTTGGGACGGCTGTGTTTACAAGAACCTCGTTTACGGTACAAGTTCAATATCACAGAAAGCGAAAAATGGATAAAGTTGTGGTACTTAGGTACAATGCAATATCACTCAGCAATGAAATCTATGTCATCAGTCCCGTAGCAGCATAATGAGTGGATTCAGGTACGATGATTCTAAGTGAAATAAGTCACACAGAAAAAGAAACATCATAAGATGTCACTAATACACGGAATTTAAACTTGGCTACACAGGAACTGAATTTCAAAACAGAACAGGGTCTCAAATGTAGAAAACCAACTTATGCTTGCTTAAGGGGAAAGGTGAGTTGGGGTGCTGCATAAAACCAGAGATTGAAATTAGCACAGATACCGCTCCATAAGCCAAATATGTAATAGACAAGAGCTACTCCTTGCTCAACGAAGTGGACTCAGCACCCCATATTAAACGCCTAAGAATATACCTGACTAGTAAGAATGTTAAAACCTATGGATTTATATGTCTCCGAAAGAGAATCAAGCGTGTATACAGTGGCATAAACGCAGCAGTGATAGGATTGGTGAGGTTCGGTGAGCAAATGCAGACCCTTTGAAGTCATATTGCATGGTACCCATTCCATGGGTCTCAACTCTCCAGGTTTAAGGGATTCTTCCTTCAGCTAAAACATGCATGTGGAACCCAGAGTACGATCCACCGTGTGATCGGGAAACGTGTTCAAATGTGTCTCAGTTTTCTTCCCCTGGTACTCGGGTGCAACATTCCAGACGCTTTACTAACACTCTCCCCACTTGGAGAGTCAGTGCCTTTAACCTGCTGTTTGGCCCAGTTTGCAATTTCTGCGGAAAATGAACAGGAATAGGGAGAACCAATGAGACACTAGCTGGAGGTGTCTGGACGGGCAAATTTAACTCTCATTTCCCACCAGGAAGAGGAATTAACCAAAGGCTCAGCGTGCCATGCCGGAACCACACTAGGGCCTGAAGCAATCCTGCGGTGTTGCGGCCAGCTCACAAGAAAGCGAGTTGAAGAAAGGAGCTCAGGGTCACTGTCATTCACAGCCCTGCAGAGTTATAAATGACAGCTATCGTCCAAAAATATATTGAAGTAAGGCTGCCAAGAGGACTTGACAGCGGGGCAGAATTGCAGGAAACCGATTTCAGGAGGTAGACTGGAATTGCATGTAAAGCACAGGAAAAGAGGCAGAACGTCCACAATGATGCACTTGGCCAAAAAGGGCGTATGCGTTTTTACCTGAATATATTCAGGAAAAAACGCATACGCCCTTTTTGGCCAACCAAGCAAGCTTGCAAAGGAAATCTGCACTACAATGAAGTCTCACTGCCCCCCGGTCAAAAGGGCCATCTGAAAAAAGTGTAAAATCCAGAAAGGCAGGACAGGCCATGGAGAACTGGGAGCCTTGTTATGCTGATGGGCGGGATGCAAATTGCCAACAGCCACTCTGGAGAAGTGTATGATGTTTCCTGAAACATCTAGAAAACAAAGCAACAGAGCCTAGGGCACTTCCACTTATGGTCCTATAGCTTAGGGAAATTATAATCAAAAAGACACAGCCACCCCAAAGTTTGGGACGGCTGTGTTTACAAGAACCTCGTTTACGGTACAAGTTCAATATCACAGAAAGCGAAAAATGGATAAAGTTGTGGTACTTAGGTACAATGCAATATCACTCAGCAATGAAATCTATGTCATCAGTCCCGTAGCAGCATAATGAGTGGATTCAGGTACGATGATTCTAAGTGAAATAAGTCACACAGAAAAAGAAACATCATAAGATGTCACTAATACACGGAATTTAAACTTGGCTACACAGGAACTGAATTTCAAAACAGAACAGGGTCTCAAATGTAGAAAACCAACTTATGCTTGCTTAAGGGGAAAGGTGAGTTGGGGTGCTGCATAAAACCAGAGATTGAAATTAGCACAGATACCGCTCCATAAGCCAAATATGTAATAGACAAGAGCTACTCCTTGCTCAACGAAGTGGACTCAGCACCCCATATTAAACGCCTAAGAATATACCTGACTAGTAAGAATGTTAAAACCTATGGATTTATATGTCTCCGAAAGAGAATCAAGCGTGTATACAGTGGCATAAACGCAGCAGTGATAGGATTGGTGAGGTTCGGTGAGCAAATGCAGACCCTTTGAAGTCATATTGCATGGTACCCATTCCATGGGTCTCAACTCTCCAGGTTTAAGGGATTCTTCCTTCAGCTAAAACATGCATGTGGAACCCAGAGTACGATCCACCGTGTGATCGGGAAACGTGTTCAAATGTGTCTCAGTTTTCTTCCCCTGGTACTCGGGTGCAACATTCCAGACGCTTTACTAACACTCTCCCCACTTGGAGAGTCAGTGCCTTTAACCTGCTGTTTGGCCCAGTTTGCAATTTCTGCGGAAAATGAACAGGAATAGGGAGAACCAATGAGACACTAGCTGGAGGTGTCTGGACGGGCAAATTTAACTCTCATTTCCCACCAGGAAGAGGAATTAACCAAAGGCTCAGCGTGCCATGCCGGAACCACACTAGGGCCTGAAGCAATCCTGCGGTGTTGCGGCCAGCTCACAAGAAAGCGAGTTGAAGAAAGGAGCTCAGGGGCACTGTCATTCACAGCCCTGCAGAGTTATAAATGACAGCTATCATCCACAAATATATTGAAGTAAGGCTGCCAAGAGGACTTGACAGCGGGGCAGAATTGCAGGAAACCGATTTCAGGAGGTAGACTGGAATTGCATGTAAAGCATAGGAAAAGAGGCAGAACGTCCACAATGATGCACTTGGCCAAAAAGGGCGTATGCGTTTTTTCCTGAATATATTCAGGAAAAAACGCATACGCCCTTTTTGGCCAACCAAGCAAGCTTGCAAAGGAAATCTGCACTACAATGAAGTCTCACTGCCCCCCGGTCAAAAGGGCCATCTGAAAAAAGTGTAAAATCCAGAAAGGCAGGACAGGCCATGGAGAACTGGGAGCCTTGTTATGCTGATGGGCGGGATGCAAATTGCCAACAGCCACTCTGGAGAAGTGTATGATGTTTCCTGAAACATCTAAAAAACAAAGCAACAGAGCCTAGGGCACTTCCACTTATGGTCCTATAGCTTAGGGAAATTATAATCAGAAAGACACAGCCACCCCAAAGTTTGGGACGGCTGTGTTTACAAGAACCTCGTTGACGGTACAAGTTCAATATCACAGAAAGCGAAAAATGGATAAAGTTGTGGTACTTAGGTACAATGTAGTATCACTCAGCAATGAAATCTATGTCATCTGTCCCGTAGCAGCATAATGAGCGGATTCAGGTACGATGATTCTAAGTGAAATAAGTCACACAGAAAAAGAAACATCATAAGATGTCACTAATACACGGAATTTAAACTTGGCTACACAGGAACTGAATTTCAAAACAGAACAGGGTCTCAAATGTAGAAAACCAACTTATGCTTGCTTAAGGGGAAAGGTGAGTTGGGGTGCTGCATAAAACCAGAGATTGAAATTAGCACAGATACCGCTCCATAAGCCAAATATGTAATAGACAAGAGCTACTCCTTGCTCAACGAAGTGGACTCAGCACCCCATATTAAACGCCTAAGAATATACCTGACTAGTAAGAATCTTAAAACCTATGGATTTATATGTCTCCGAAAGAGAATCAAGCGTGTGTACAGTGGCATAAACGCAGCAGTGATAGGATTGGTGAGGTTCGGTGAGCAAATGCAGACCCTTTGAAGTCATATTGCATGGTACCCATTCCATGGGTCTCAACTCTCCAGGTTTAAGGGATTCTTCCTTCAGCTAAAACATGCATGTGGAACCCAGAGTACGATCCACCGTGTGATCGGGAAACGTGTTCAAATGTGTCTCAGTTTTCGTCCCCTGGTACTCGGGTGCAACATTCCAGACGCTTTACTAACACTCTCCCCACTTGGAGAGTCAGTGCCTTTAACCTGCTGTTTGGCCCAGTTTGCAATTTCTGCGGAAAATGAACAGGAATAGGGAGAACCAATGAGAGACTAGCTGGAGGTGTCTGGACGGGCAAATTTAACTCTCATTTCCCACCAGGAAGAGGAATTAACCAAAGGCTCAGCGTGCAATGCCGGAACCACACTAGGGCCTGAAGCAATCCTGCGGTGTTGCGGCCAGCTCACAAGAAAGCGAGTTGAAGAAAGGAGCTCAGGGGCACTGTCATTCACAACCCTGCAGAGTTATACATGACAGCTATCGTCCAAAAATATATTGAAGTAAGGCTGCCAAGAGGACTTGACAGCGGGGCAGAATTGCAGGAAACCGATTTCAGGAGGTAGACTGGAATTGCATGTAAAGCATAGGAAAAGAGGCAGAACGTCCACAATGATGCACTTGGCCAAAAAGGGCGTATGCGTTTTTTCCTGAATATATTCAGGAAAAAACGCATACGCCCTTTTTGGCCAACCAAGCAAGCTTGCAAAGGAAATCTGCACTACAATGAAGTCTCACTGCCCCCCGGTCAAAAGGGCCATCTGAAAAAAGTGTAAAATCCAGAAAGGCAGTACAGGCCATGGAGAACTGGGAGCCTTGTTATGCTGATGGGCGGGATGAAAATTGCCAACAGCCACTCTGGAGAAGTGTATGATGTTTCCTGAAACATCTAGAAAACAAAGCAACAGAGCCTAGGGCACTTCCACTTATGGTCCTATAGCTTAGGGAAATTATAATCAAAAAGACACAGCCACCCCAAAGTTTGGGACGGCTGTGTTTACAAGAACCTCGTTTACGGTACAAGTTCAATATCACAGAAAGCGAAAAATGGATAAAGTTGTGGTACTTAGGTACAATGCAATATCACTCAGCAATGAAATCTATGTCATCAGTCCCGTAGCAGCATAATGAGCGGATTCAGGTACGATGATTCTAAGTGAAATAAGTCCCACAGAAAAAGAAACATCATAAGATGTCACTAATACACGGAATTTAAACTTGGCTACACAGGAACTGAATTTCAAAACAGAACAGGGTCTCAAATGTAGAAAACCAACTTATGCTTGCTTAAGGGGAAAGGTGAGTTGGGGTGCTGCATAAAACCAGAGATTGAAATTAGCACAGATACCGCTCCATAAGCCAAATATTTAATAGACAAGAGCTACTCCTTGCTCAACGAAGTGGACTCAGCACCCCATATTAAACGCCTAAGAATATACCTGACTAGTAAGAATCTTAAAACCTATGGATTTATATGTCTCCGAAAGAGAATCAAGCGTGTGTACAGTGGCATAAACGCAGCAGTGATAGGATTGGTGAGGTTCGGTGAGCAAATGCAGACCCTTTGAAGTCATATTGCATGGTACCCATTCCATGGGTCTCAACTCTCCAGGTTTAAGGGATTCTTCCTTCAGCTAAAACATGCATGTGGAACCCAGAGTACGATCCACCGTGTGATCGGGAAACGTGTTCAAATGTGTCTCAGTTTTCGTCCCCTGGTACTCGGGTGCAACATTCCAGACGCTTTACTAACACTCTCCCCACTTGGAGAGTCAGTGCCTTTAACCTGCTGTTTGGCCCAGTTTGCAATTTCTGCGGAAAATGAACAGGAATAGGGAGAACCAATGAGAGACTAGCTGGAGGTGTCTGGACGGGCAAATTTAACTCTCATTTCCCACCAGGAAGAGGAATTAACCAAAGGCTCAGCGTGCCATGCCGGAACCACACTAGGGCCTGAAGCAATCCTGCGGTGTTGCGGCCAGCTCACAAGAAAGCGAGTTGAAGAAAGGAGCTCAGGGGCACTGTCATTCACAACCCTGCAGAGTTATACATGACAGCTATCGTCCAAAAATATATTGAAGTAAGGCTGCCAAGAGGACTTGACAGCGGGGCAGAATTGCAGGAAACCGATTTCAGGAGGTAGACTGGAATTGCATGTAAAGCACAGGAAAAGAGGCAGAACGTCCACAATGATGCACTTGGCCAAAAAGGGCGTATGCGTTTTTACCTGAATATATTCAGGAAAAAACGCATACGCCCTTTTTGGCCAACCAAGCAAGCTTGCAAAGGAAATCTGCACTACAATGAAGTCTCACTGCCCCCCGGTCAAAAGGGCCATCTGAAAAAAGTGTAAAATCCAGAAAGGCAGGACAGGCCATGGAGAACTGGGAGCCTTGTTATGCTGATGGGCGGGATGCAAATTGCCAACAGCCACTCTGGAGAAGTGTATGATGTTTCCTGAAACATCTAGAAAACAAAGCAACAGAGCCTAGGGCACTTCCACTTATGGTCCTATAGCTTAGGGAAATTATAATCAAAAAGACACAGCCACCCCAAAGTTTGGGACGGCTGTGTTTACAAGAACCTCGTTGACGGTACAAGTTCAATATCACAGAAAGCGAAAAATGGATAAAGTTGTGGTACTTAGGTACAATGCAATATCACTCAGCAATGAAATCTATGTCATCAGTCCCGTAGCAGCATAATGAGTGGATTCAGGTACGATGATTCTAAGTGAAATAAGTCACACAGAAAAAGAAACATCATAAGATGTCACTAATACACGGAATTTAAACTTGGCTACACAGGAACTGAATTTCAAAACAGAACAGGGTCTCAAATGTAGAAAACCAACTTATGCTTGCTTAAGGGGAAAGGTGAGTTGGGGTGCTGCATAAAACCAGAGATTGAAATTAGCACAGATACCGCTCCATAAGCCAAATATGTAATAGACAAGAGCTACTCCTTGCTCAACAAAGTGGACTCAACACCCCATATTAAACGCCTAAGAATATACCTGACTAGTAAGAATCTTAAAACCTATGGATTTATATGTCTCCGAAAGAGAATCAAGCGTGTGTACAGTGGCATAAACGCAGCAGTGATAGGATTGGTGAGGTTCGGTGAGCAAATGCAGACCCTTTGAAGTCATATTGCATGGTACCCATTCCATGGGTCTCAACTCTCCAGGTTTAAGGGATTCTTCCTTCAGCTAAAACATGCATGTGGAACCCAGAGTACGATCCACCGTGTGATCGGGAAACGTGTTCAAATGTGTCTCAGTTTTCGTCCCCTGGTACTCGGGTGCAACATTCCAGACGCTTTACTAACACTCTCCCCACTTGGAGAGTCAGTGCTTTTAACCTGCTGTTTGGCCCAGTTTGCAATTTCTGCGGAAAATGAACAGGAATAGGGAGAACCAATGAGAGACTAGCTGGAGGTGTCTGGACGGGCAAATTTAACTCTCATTTCCCACCAGGAAGAGGAATTAACCGAAGGCTCAGCGTGCCATACCGGAACCACACTAGGGCCTGAAGCAATCCTGCGGTGTTGCGGCCAGCTCACAAGAAAGCGAGTTGAAGAAAGGAGCTCAGGGGCACTGTCATTCACAACCCTGCAGAGTTATAAATGACAGCTATCGTCCAAAAATATATTGAAGTAAGGCTGCCAAGAGGACTTGACAGCGGGGCAGAATTGCAGGAAACCGATTTCAGGAGGTAGACTGGAATTGCATGTAAAGCATAGGAAAAGAGGCAGAACGTCCACAATGATGCACTTGGCCAAAAAGGGCGTATGCGTTTTCTCCTGAATATATTCAGGAAAAAACGCATACGCCCTTTTTGGCCAACCAAGCAAGCTTGCAAAGGAAATCTGCACTACAATGAAGTCTCACTGCCCCCCGGTCAAAAGGGCCATCTGAAAAAAGTGTAAAATCCAAAAAGGCAGGACAGGCCATGGAGAACTGGGAGCCTTGTTATGCTGATGGGTGGGATGCAAATTGCCAACAGCCACTCTGGAGAAGTGTATGATGTTTCCTGAAACATCTAGAAAACAAAGCAACAGAGCATAGGGCACTTCCACTTATGGTCCTATAGATTAGGGAAATTATAATCAAAAAGACACAGCCACCCCAAAGTTTGGGACGGCTGTGTTTACAAGAACCTCGTTTACGGTACAAGTTCAATATCACAGAAAGCGAAAAATGGATAAAGTTGCGGTACTTACGTACAATGCAATATCACTCAGCAATGAAATCTATGTCATCAGTCCCGTAGCAGCATAATGAGTGGATTCAGGTACGATGATTCTAAGTGAAATAAGTCACACAGAAAAAGAAACATCATAAGATGTCACTAATACACGGAATTTAAACTTGGCTACACAGGAACTGAATTTCAAAACAGAACAGGGTCTCAAATGTAGAAAACCAACTTATGCTTGCTTAAGGGGAAAGGTGAGTTGGGGTGCTGCATAAAACCAGAGATTGAAATTAGCACAGATACCGCTCCATAAGCCAAATATGTAATAGACAAGAGCTACTCCTTGCTCAACGAAGTGGACTCAGCACCCCATATTAAACGCCTAAGAATATACCTGACTAGTAAGAATCTTAAAACCTATGGATTTATATGTCTCCGAAAGAGAATCAAGCGTGTGTACAGTGGCATAAACGCAGCAGTGATAGGATTGGTGAGGTTCGGTGAGCAAATGCAGACCCTTTGAAGTCATATTGCATGGTACCCATTCCATGGGTCTCAACTCTCCAGGTTTAAGGGATTCTTCCTTCAGCTAAAACATGCATGTGGAACCCAGAGTACGATCCACCGTGTGATCGGGAAACGTGTTCAAATGTGTCTCAGTTTTCGTCCCCTGGTACTCGGGTGCAACATTCCAGACGCTTTACTAACACTCTCCCCACTTGGAGAGTCAGTGCTTTTAACCTGCTGTTTGGCCCAGTTTGCAATTTCTGCGGAAAATGAACAGGAATAGGGAGAACCAATGAGAGACTAGCTGGAGGTGTCTGGACGGGCAAATTTAACTCTCATTTCCCACCAGGAAGAGGAATTAACCGAAGGCTCAGCGTGCCATACCGGAACCACACTAGGGCCTGAAGCAATCCTGCGGTGTTGCGGCCAGCTCACAAGAAAGCGAGTTGAAGAAAGGAGCTCAGGGGCACTGTCATTCACAACCCTGCAGAGTTATAAATGACAGCTATCGTCCAAAAATATATTGAAGTAAGGCTGCCAAGAGGACTTGACAGCGGGGCAGAATTGCAGGAAACCGATTTCAGGAGGTAGACTGGAATTGCATGTAAAGCATAGGAAAAGAGGCAGAACGTCCACAATGATGCACTTGGCCAAAAAGGGCGTATGCGTTTTTTCCTGAATATATTCAGGAAAAAACGCATACGCCCTTTTTGGCCAACCAAGCAAGCTTGCAAAGGAAATCTGCACTACAATGAAGTCTCACTGCCCCCCGGTCAAAAGGGCCATCTGAAAAAAGTGTAAAATCCAGAAAGGCAGGACAGGCCATGGAGAACTGGGAGCCTTGTTATGCTGATGGGTGGGATGCAAATTGCCAACAGCCACTCTGGAGAAGTGTATGATGTTTCCTGAAACATCTAGAAAACAAAGCAACAGAGCCTAGGGCACTTCCACTTATGGTCCTATAGCTTAGGGAAATTATAATCAAAAAGACACAGCCACCCCAAAGTTTGGGACGGCTGTGTTTACAAGAACCTCGTTTACGGTACAAGTTCAATATCACAGAAAGCGAAAAATGGATAAAGTTGCGGTACTTACGTACAATGCAATATCACTCAGCAATGAAATCTATGTCATCAGTCCCGTAGCAGCATAATGAGTGGATTCAGGTACGATGATTCTAAGTGAAATAAGTCACACAGAAAAAGAAACATCATAAGATGTCACTAATACACGGAATTTAAACTTGGCTACACAGGAACTGAATTTCAAAACAGAACAGGGTCTCAAATGTAGAAAACCAACTTATGCTTGCTTAAGGGGAAAGGTGAGTTGGGGTGCTGCATAAAACCAGAGATTGAAATTAGCACAGATACCGCTCCATAAGCCAAATATGTAATAGACAAGAGCTACTCCTTGCTCAACGAAGTGGACTCAGCACCCCATATTAAACGCCTAAGAATATACCTGACTAGTAAGAATCTTAAAACCTATGGATTTATATGTCTCCGAAAGAGAATCAAGCGTGTGTACAGTGGCATAAACGCAGCAGTGATAGGATTGGTGAGGTTCGGTGAGCAAATGCAGACCCTTTGAAGTCATATTGCATGGTACCCATTCCATGGGTCTCAACTCTCCAGGTTTAAGGGATTCTTCCTTCAGCTAAAACATGCATGTGGAACCCAGAGTACGATCCACCGTGTGATCGGGAAACGTGTTCAAATGTGTCTCAGTTTTCGTCCCCTGGTACTCGGGTGCAACATTCCAGACGCTTTACTAACACTCTCCCCACTTGGAGAGTCAGTGCTTTTAACCTGCTGTTTGGCCCAGTTTGCAATTTCTGCGGAAAATGAACAGGAATAGGGAGAACCAATGAGAGACTAGCTGGAGGTGTCTGGACGGGCAAATTTAACTCTCATTTCCCACCAGGAAGAGGAATTAACCAAAGGCTCAGCGTGCCATACCGGAACCACACTAGGGCCTGAAGCAATCCTGCGGTGTTGCGGCCAGCTCACAAGAAAGCGAGTTGAAGAAAGGAGCTCAGGGGCACTGTCATTCACAACCCTGCAGAGTTATAAATGACAGCTATCGTCCAAAAATATATTGAAGTAAGGCTGCCAAGAGGACTTGACAGCGGGGCAGAATTGCAGGAAACCGATTTCAGGAGGTAGACTGGAATTGCATGTAAAGCATAGGAAAAGAGGCAGAACGTCCACAATGATGCACTTGGCCAAAAAGGGCGTATGCGTTTTTTCCTGAATATATTCAGGAAAAAACGCATACGCCCTTTTTGGCCAACCAAGCAAGCTTGCAAAGGAAATCTGCACTACAATGAAGTCTCACTGCCCCCCTGTCAAAAGGGCCATCTGAAAAAAGTGTAAAATCCAGAAAGGCAGGACAGGCCATGGAGAACTGGGAGCCTTGTTATGCTGATGGGTGGGATGCAAATTGCCAACAGCCACTCTGGAGAAGTGTATGATGTTTCCTGAAACATCTAGAAAACAAAGCAACAGAGCCTAGGGCACTTCCACTTATGGTCCTATAGATTAGGGAAATTATAATCAAAAAGACACAGCCACCCCAAAGTTTGGGACGGCTATGTTTACAAGAACCTCATTTATGGTACAAGTTCAATATCACAGAAAGCGAAAAATGGATAAAGTTGCGGTACTTACGTACAATGCAATATCACTCAGCAATGAAATCTATGTCATCAGTCCCGTAGCAGCATAATGAGTGGATTCAGGTACGATGATTCTAAGTGAAATAAGTCACACAGAAAAAGAAACATCATAAGATGTCACTAATACACGGAATTTAAACTTGGCTACACAGGAACTGAATTTCAAAACAGAACAGGGTCTCAAATGTAGAAAACCAACTTATGCTTGCTTAAGGGGAAAGGTGAGTTGGGGTGCTGCATAAAACCAGAGATTGAAATTAGCACAGATACCGCTCCATAAGCCAAATATGTAATAGACAAGAGCTACTCCTTGCTCAACAAAGTGGACTCAACACCCCATATTAAACGCCTAAGAATATACCTGACTAGTAAGAATCTTAAAACCTATGGATTTATATGTCTCCGAAAGAGAATCAAGCGTGTGTACAGTGGCATAAACGCAGCAGTGATAGGATTGGTGAGGTTCGGTGAGCAAATGCAGACCCTTTGAAGTCATATTGCATGGTACCCATTCCATGGGTCTCAACTCTCCAGGTTTAAGGGATTCTTCCTTCAGCTAAAACATGCATGTGGAACCCAGAGTACGATCCACCGTGTGATCGGGAAACGTGTTCAAATGTGTCTCAGTTTTCGTCCCCTGGTACTCGGGTGCAACATTCCAGACGCTTTACTAACACTCTCCCCACTTGGAGAGTCAGTGCTTTTAACCTGCTGTTTGGCCCAGTTTGCAATTTCTGCGGAAAATGAACAGGAATAGGGAGAACCAATGAGAGACTAGCTGGAGGTGTCTGGACGGGCAAATTTAACTCTCATTTCCCACCAGGAAGAGGAATTAACCGAAGGCTCAGCGTGCCATACCGGAACCACACTAGGGCCTGAAGCAATCCTGCGGTGTTGCGGCCAGCTCACAAGAAAGCGAGTTGAAGAAAGGAGCTCAGGGGCACTGTCATTCACAACCCTGCAGAGTTATAAATGACAGCTATCGTCCAAAAATATATTGAAGTAAGGCTGCCAAGAGGACTTGACAGCGGGGCAGAATTGCAGGAAACCGATTTCAGGAGGTAGACTGGAATTGCATGTAAAGCATAGGAAAAGAGGCAGAACGTCCACAATGATGCACTTGGCCAAAAAGGGCGTATGCGTTTTCTCCTGAATATATTCAGGAAAAAACGCATACGCCCTTTTTGGCCAACCAAGCAAGCTTGCAAAGGAAATCTGCACTACAATGAAGTCTCACTGCCCCCCGGTCAAAAGGGCCATCTGAAAAAAGTGTAAAATCCAAAAAGGCAGGACAGGCCATGGAGAACTGGGAGCCTTGTTATGCTGATGGGTGGGATGCAAATTGCCAACAGCCACTCTGGAGAAGTGTATGATGTTTCCTGAAACATCTAGAAAACAAAGCAACAGAGCATAGGGCACTTCCACTTATGGTCCTATAGATTAGGGAAATTATAATCAAAAAGACACAGCCACCCCAAAGTTTGGGACGGCTGTGTTTACAAGAACCTCGTTTACGGTACAAGTTCAATATCACAGAAAGCGAAAAATGGATAAAGTTGCGGTACTTACGTACAATGCAATATCACTCAGCAATGAAATCTATGTCATCAGTCCCGTAGCAGCATAATGAGCGGATTCAGGTACGATGATTCTAAGTGAAATAAGTCACACAGAAAAAGAAACATCATAAGATGTCACTAATACACGGAATTTAAACTTGGCTACACAGGAACTGAATTTCAAAACAGAACAGGGTCTCAAATGTAGAAAACCAACTTATGCTTGCTTAAGGGGAAAGGTGAGTTGGGGTGCTGCATAAAACCAGAGATTGAAATTAGCACAGATACCGCTCCATAAGCCAAATATGTAATAGACAAGAGCTACTCCTTGCTCAACGAAGTGGACTCAGCACCCCATATTAAACGCCTAAGAATATACCTGACTAGTAAGAATCTTAAAACCTATGGATTTATATGTCTCCGAAAGAGAATCAAGCGTGTGTACAGTGGCATAAACGCAGCAGTGATAGGATTGGTGAGGTTCGGTGAGCAAATGCAGACCCTTTGAAGTCATATTGCATGGTACCCATTCCATGGGTCTCAACTCTCCAGGTTTAAGGGATTCTTCCTTCAGCTAAAACATGCATGTGGAACCCAGAGTACGATCCACCGTGTGATCGGGAAACGTGTTCAAATGTGTCTCAGTTTTCGTCCCCTGGTACTCGGGTGCAACATTCCAGACGCTTTACTAACACTCTCCCCACTTGGAGAGTCAGTGCCTTTAACCTGCTGTTTGGCCCAGTTTGCAATTTCTGCGGAAAATGAACAGGAATAGGGAGAACCAATGAGAGACTAGCTGGAGGTGTCTGGACGGGCAAATTTAACTCTCATTTCCCACCAGGAAGAGGAATTAACCAAAGGCTCAGCGTGCAATGCCGGAACCACACTAGGGCCTGAAGCAATCCTGCGGTGTTGCGGCCAGCTCACAAGAAAGCGAGTTGAAGAAAGGAGCTCAGGGGCACTGTCATTCACAACCCTGCAGAGTTATACATGACAGCTATCGTCCAAAAATATATTGAAGTAAGGCTGCCAAGAGGACTTGACAGCGGGGCAGAATTGCAGGAAACCGATTTCAGGAGGTAGACTGGAATTGCATGTAAAGCATAGGAAAAGAGGCAGAACGTCCACAATGATGCACTTGGCCAAAAAGGGCGTATGCGTTTTTTCCTGAATATATTCAGGAAAAAACGCATACGCCCTTTTTGGCCAACCAAGCAAGCTTGCAAAGGAAATCTGCACTACAATGAAGTCTCACTGCCCCCCGGTCAAAAGGGCCATCTGAAAAAAGTGTAAAATCCAGAAAGGCAGTACAGGCCATGGAGAACTGGGAGCCTTGTTATGCTGATGGGCGGGATGAAAATTGCCAACAGCCACTCTGGAGAAGTGTATGATGTTTCCTGAAACATCTAGAAAACAAAGCAACAGAGCCTAGGGCACTTCCACTTATGGTCCTATAGCTTAGGGAAATTATAATCAAAAAGACACAGCCACCCCAAAGTTTGGGACGGCTGTGTTTACAAGAACCTCGTTTACGGTACAAGTTCAATATCACAGAAAGCGAAAAATGGATAAAGTTGTGGTACTTAGGTACAATGCAATATCACTCAGCAATGAAATCTATGTCATCAGTCCCGTAGCAGCATAATGAGCGGATTCAGGTACGATGATTCTAAGTGAAATAAGTCCCACAGAAAAAGAAACATCATAAGATGTCACTAATACACGGAATTTAAACTTGGCTACACAGGAACTGAATTTCAAAACAGAACAGGGTCTCAAATGTAGAAAACCAACTTATGCTTGCTTAAGGGGAAAGGTGAGTTGGGGTGCTGCATAAAACCAGAGATTGAAATTAGCACAGATACCGCTCCATAAGCCAAATATTTAATAGACAAGAGCTACTCCTTGCTCAACGAAGTGGACTCAGCACCCCATATTAAACGCCTAAGAATATACCTGACTAGTAAGAATCTTAAAACCTATGGATTTATATGTCTCCGAAAGAGAATCAAGCGTGTGTACAGTGGCATAAACGCAGCAGTGATAGGATTGGTGAGGTTCGGTGAGCAAATGCAGACCCTTTGAAGTCATATTGCATGGTACCCATTCCATGGGTCTCAACTCTCCAGGTTTAAGGGATTCTTCCTTCAGCTAAAACATGCATGTGGAACCCAGAGTACGATCCACCGTGTGATCGGGAAACGTGTTCAAATGTGTCTCAGTTTTCGTCCCCTGGTACTCGGGTGCAACATTCCAGACGCTTTACTAACACTCTCCCCACTTGGAGAGTCAGTGCCTTTAACCTGCTGTTTGGCCCAGTTTGCAATTTCTGCGGAAAATGAACAGGAATAGGGAGAACCAATGAGAGACTAGCTGGAGGTGTCTGGACGGGCAAATTTAACTCTCATTTCCCACCAGGAAGAGGAATTAACCAAAGGCTCAGCGTGCCATGCCGGAACCACACTAGGGCCTGAAGCAATCCTGCGGTGTTGCGGCCAGCTCACAAGAAAGCGAGTTGAAGAAAGGAGCTCAGGGGCACTGTCATTCACAACCCTGCAGAGTTATACATGACAGCTATCGTCCAAAAATATATTGAAGTAAGGCTGCCAAGAGGACTTGACAGCGGGGCAGAATTGCAGGAAACCGATTTCAGGAGGTAGACTGGAATTGCATGTAAAGCACAGGAAAAGAGGCAGAACGTCCACAATGATGCACTTGGCCAAAAAGGGCGTATGCGTTTTTACCTGAATATATTCAGGAAAAAACGCATACGCCCTTTTTGGCCAACCAAGCAAGCTTGCAAAGGAAATCTGCACTACAATGAAGTCTCACTGCCCCCCGGTCAAAAGGGCCATCTGAAAAAAGTGTAAAATCCAGAAAGGCAGGACAGGCCATGGAGAACTGGGAGCCTTGTTATGCTGATGGGCGGGATGCAAATTGCCAACAGCCACTCTGGAGAAGTGTATGATGTTTCCTGAAACATCTAGAAAACAAAGCAACAGAGCCTAGGGCACTTCCACTTATGGTCCTATAGCTTAGGGAAATTATAATCAAAAAGACACAGCCACCCCAAAGTTTGGGACGGCTGTGTTTACAAGAACCTCGTTGACGGTACAAGTTCAATATCACAGAAAGCGAAAAATGGATAAAGTTGTGGTACTTAGGTACAATGCAATATCACTCAGCAATGAAATCTATGTCATCAGTCCCGTAGCAGCATAATGAGTGGATTCAGGTACGATGATTCTAAGTGAAATAAGTCACACAGAAAAAGAAACATCATAAGATGTCACTAATACACGGAATTTAAACTTGGCTACACAGGAACTGAATTTCAAAACAGAACAGGGTCTCAAATGTAGAAAACCAACTTATGCTTGCTTAAGGGGAAAGGTGAGTTGGGGTGCTGCATAAAACCAGAGATTGAAATTAGCACAGATACCGCTCCATAAGCCAAATATGTAATAGACAAGAGCTACTCCTTGCTCAACAAAGTGGACTCAACACCCCATATTAAACGCCTAAGAATATACCTGACTAGTAAGAATCTTAAAACCTATGGATTTATATGTCTCCGAAAGAGAATCAAGCGTGTGTACAGTGGCATAAACGCAGCAGTGATAGGATTGGTGAGGTTCGGTGAGCAAATGCAGACCCTTTGAAGTCATATTGCATGGTACCCATTCCATGGGTCTCAACTCTCCAGGTTTAAGGGATTCTTCCTTCAGCTAAAACATGCATGTGGAACCCAGAGTACGATCCACCGTGTGATCGGGAAACGTGTTCAAATGTGTCTCAGTTTTCGTCCCCTGGTACTCGGGTGCAACATTCCAGACGCTTTACTAACACTCTCCCCACTTGGAGAGTCAGTGCTTTTAACCTGCTGTTTGGCCCAGTTTGCAATTTCTGCGGAAAATGAACAGGAATAGGGAGAACCAATGAGAGACTAGCTGGAGGTGTCTGGACGGGCAAATTTAACTCTCATTTCCCACCAGGAAGAGGAATTAACCGAAGGCTCAGCGTGCCATACCGGAACCACACTAGGGCCTGAAGCAATCCTGCGGTGTTGCGGCCAGCTCACAAGAAAGCGAGTTGAAGAAAGGAGCTCAGGGGCACTGTCATTCACAACCCTGCAGAGTTATAAATGACAGCTATCGTCCAAAAATATATTGAAGTAAGGCTGCCAAGAGGACTTGACAGCGGGGCAGAATTGCAGGAAACCGATTTCAGGAGGTAGACTGGAATTGCATGTAAAGCATAGGAAAAGAGGCAGAACGTCCACAATGATGCACTTGGCCAAAAAGGGCGTATGCGTTTTCTCCTGAATATATTCAGGAAAAAACGCATACGCCCTTTTTGGCCAACCAAGCAAGCTTGCAAAGGAAATCTGCACTACAATGAAGTCTCACTGCCCCCCGGTCAAAAGGGCCATCTGAAAAAAGTGTAAAATCCAAAAAGGCAGGACAGGCCATGGAGAACTGGGAGCCTTGTTATGCTGATGGGTGGGATGCAAATTGCCAACAGCCACTCTGGAGAAGTGTATGATGTTTCCTGAAACATCTAGAAAACAAAGCAACAGAGCATAGGGCACTTCCACTTATGGTCCTATAGATTAGGGAAATTATAATCAAAAAGACACAGCCACCCCAAAGTTTGGGACGGCTGTGTTTACAAGAACCTCGTTTACGGTACAAGTTCAATATCACAGAAAGCGAAAAATGGATAAAGTTGCGGTACTTACGTACAATGCAATATCACTCAGCAATGAAATCTATGTCATCAGTCCCGTAGCAGCATAATGAGTGGATTCAGGTACGATGATTCTAAGTGAAATAAGTCACACAGAAAAAGAAACATCATAAGATGTCACTAATACACGGAATTTAAACTTGGCTACACAGGAACTGAATTTCAAAACAGAACAGGGTCTCAAATGTAGAAAACCAACTTATGCTTGCTTAAGGGGAAAGGTGAGTTGGGGTGCTGCATAAAACCAGAGATTGAAATTAGCACAGATACCGCTCCATAAGCCAAATATGTAATAGACAAGAGCTACTCCTTGCTCAACGAAGTGGACTCAGCACCCCATATTAAACGCCTAAGAATATACCTGACTAGTAAGAATCTTAAAACCTATGGATTTATATGTCTCCGAAAGAGAATCAAGCGTGTGTACAGTGGCATAAACGCAGCAGTGATAGGATTGGTGAGGTTCGGTGAGCAAATGCAGACCCTTTGAAGTCATATTGCATGGTACCCATTCCATGGGTCTCAACTCTCCAGGTTTAAGGGATTCTTCCTTCAGCTAAAACATGCATGTGGAACCCAGAGTACGATCCACCGTGTGATCGGGAAACGTGTTCAAATGTGTCTCAGTTTTCGTCCCCTGGTACTCGGGTGCAACATTCCAGACGCTTTACTAACACTCTCCCCACTTGGAGAGTCAGTGCTTTTAACCTGCTGTTTGGCCCAGTTTGCAATTTCTGCGGAAAATGAACAGGAATAGGGAGAACCAATGAGAGACTAGCTGGAGGTGTCTGGACGGGCAAATTTAACTCTCATTTCCCACCAGGAAGAGGAATTAACCGAAGGCTCAGCGTGCCATACCGGAACCACACTAGGGCCTGAAGCAATCCTGCGGTGTTGCGGCCAGCTCACAAGAAAGCGAGTTGAAGAAAGGAGCTCAGGGGCACTGTCATTCACAACCCTGCAGAGTTATAAATGACAGCTATCGTCCAAAAATATATTGAAGTAAGGCTGCCAAGAGGACTTGACAGCGGGGCAGAATTGCAGGAAACCGATTTCAGGAGGTAGACTGGAATTGCATGTAAAGCATAGGAAAAGAGGCAGAACGTCCACAATGATGCACTTGGCCAAAAAGGGCGTATGCGTTTTTTCCTGAATATATTCAGGAAAAAACGCATACGCCCTTTTTGGCCAACCAAGCAAGCTTGCAAAGGAAATCTGCACTACAATGAAGTCTCACTGCCCCCCGGTCAAAAGGGCCATCTGAAAAAAGTGTAAAATCCAGAAAGGCAGGACAGGCCATGGAGAACTGGGAGCCTTGTTATGCTGATGGGTGGGATGCAAATTGCCAACAGCCACTCTGGAGAAGTGTATGATGTTTCCTGAAACATCTAGAAAACAAAGCAACAGAGCCTAGGGCACTTCCACTTATGGTCCTATAGCTTAGGGAAATTATAATCAAAAAGACACAGCCACCCCAAAGTTTGGGACGGCTGTGTTTACAAGAACCTCGTTTACGGTACAAGTTCAATATCACAGAAAGCGAAAAATGGATAAAGTTGCGGTACTTACGTACAATGCAATATCACTCAGCAATGAAATCTATGTCATCAGTCCCGTAGCAGCATAATGAGTGGATTCAGGTACGATGATTCTAAGTGAAATAAGTCACACAGAAAAAGAAACATCATAAGATGTCACTAATACACGGAATTTAAACTTGGCTACACAGGAACTGAATTTCAAAACAGAACAGGGTCTCAAATGTAGAAAACCAACTTATGCTTGCTTAAGGGGAAAGGTGAGTTGGGGTGCTGCATAAAACCAGAGATTGAAATTAGCACAGATACCGCTCCATAAGCCAAATATGTAATAGACAAGAGCTACTCCTTGCTCAACGAAGTGGACTCAGCACCCCATATTAAACGCCTAAGAATATACCTGACTAGTAAGAATCTTAAAACCTATGGATTTATATGTCTCCGAAAGAGAATCAAGCGTGTGTACAGTGGCATAAACGCAGCAGTGATAGGATTGGTGAGGTTCGGTGAGCAAATGCAGACCCTTTGAAGTCATATTGCATGGTACCCATTCCATGGGTCTCAACTCTCCAGGTTTAAGGGATTCTTCCTTCAGCTAAAACATGCATGTGGAACCCAGAGTACGATCCACCGTGTGATCGGGAAACGTGTTCAAATGTGTCTCAGTTTTCGTCCCCTGGTACTCGGGTGCAACATTCCAGACGCTTTACTAACACTCTCCCCACTTGGAGAGTCAGTGCTTTTAACCTGCTGTTTGGCCCAGTTTGCAATTTCTGCGGAAAATGAACAGGAATAGGGAGAACCAATGAGAGACTAGCTGGAGGTGTCTGGACGGGCAAATTTAACTCTCATTTCCCACCAGGAAGAGGAATTAACCAAAGGCTCAGCGTGCCATACCGGAACCACACTAGGGCCTGAAGCAATCCTGCGGTGTTGCGGCCAGCTCACAAGAAAGCGAGTTGAAGAAAGGAGCTCAGGGGCACTGTCATTCACAACCCTGCAGAGTTATAAATGACAGCTATCGTCCAAAAATATATTGAAGTAAGGCTGCCAAGAGGACTTGACAGCGGGGCAGAATTGCAGGAAACCGATTTCAGGAGGTAGACTGGAATTGCATGTAAAGCATAGGAAAAGAGGCAGAACGTCCACAATGATGCACTTGGCCAAAAAGGGCGTATGCGTTTTTTCCTGAATATATTCAGGAAAAAACGCATACGCCCTTTTTGGCCAACCAAGCAAGCTTGCAAAGGAAATCTGCACTACAATGAAGTCTCACTGCCCCCCTGTCAAAAGGGCCATCTGAAAAAAGTGTAAAATCCAGAAAGGCAGGACAGGCCATGGAGAACTGGGAGCCTTGTTATGCTGATGGGTGGGATGCAAATTGCCAACAGCCACTCTGGAGAAGTGTATGATGTTTCCTGAAACATCTAGAAAACAAAGCAACAGAGCCTAGGGCACTTCCACTTATGGTCCTATAGATTAGGGAAATTATAATCAAAAAGACACAGCCACCCCAAAGTTTGGGACGGCTATGTTTACAAGAACCTCATTTATGGTACAAGTTCAATATCACAGAAAGCGAAAAATGGATAAAGTTGCGGTACTTACGTACAATGCAATATCACTCAGCAATGAAATCTATGTCATCAGTCCCGTAGCAGCATAATGAGTGGATTCAGGTACGATGATTCTAAGTGAAATAAGTCACACAGAAAAAGAAACATCATAAGATGTCACTAATACACGGAATTTAAACTTGGCTACACAGGAACTGAATTTCAAAACAGAACAGGGTCTCAAATGTAGAAAACCAACTTATGCTTGCTTAAGGGGAAAGGTGAGTTGGGGTGCTGCATAAAACCAGAGATTGAAATTAGCACAGATACCGCTCCATAAGCCAAATATGTAATAGACAAGAGCTACTCCTTGCTCAACAAAGTGGACTCAACACCCCATATTAAACGCCTAAGAATATACCTGACTAGTAAGAATCTTAAAACCTATGGATTTATATGTCTCCGAAAGAGAATCAAGCGTGTGTACAGTGGCATAAACGCAGCAGTGATAGGATTGGTGAGGTTCGGTGAGCAAATGCAGACCCTTTGAAGTCATATTGCATGGTACCCATTCCATGGGTCTCAACTCTCCAGGTTTAAGGGATTCTTCCTTCAGCTAAAACATGCATGTGGAACCCAGAGTACGATCCACCGTGTGATCGGGAAACGTGTTCAAATGTGTCTCAGTTTTCGTCCCCTGGTACTCGGGTGCAACATTCCAGACGCTTTACTAACACTCTCCCCACTTGGAGAGTCAGTGCTTTTAACCTGCTGTTTGGCCCAGTTTGCAATTTCTGCGGAAAATGAACAGGAATAGGGAGAACCAATGAGAGACTAGCTGGAGGTGTCTGGACGGGCAAATTTAACTCTCATTTCCCACCAGGAAGAGGAATTAACCGAAGGCTCAGCGTGCCATACCGGAACCACACTAGGGCCTGAAGCAATCCTGCGGTGTTGCGGCCAGCTCACAAGAAAGCGAGTTGAAGAAAGGAGCTCAGGGGCACTGTCATTCACAACCCTGCAGAGTTATAAATGACAGCTATCGTCCAAAAATATATTGAAGTAAGGCTGCCAAGAGGACTTGACAGCGGGGCAGAATTGCAGGAAACCGATTTCAGGAGGTAGACTGGAATTGCATGTAAAGCATAGGAAAAGAGGCAGAACGTCCACAATGATGCACTTGGCCAAAAAGGGCGTATGCGTTTTCTCCTGAATATATTCAGGAAAAAACGCATACGCCCTTTTTGGCCAACCAAGCAAGCTTGCAAAGGAAATCTGCACTACAATGAAGTCTCACTGCCCCCCGGTCAAAAGGGCCATCTGAAAAAAGTGTAAAATCCAAAAAGGCAGGACAGGCCATGGAGAACTGGGAGCCTTGTTATGCTGATGGGTGGGATGCAAATTGCCAACAGCCACTCTGGAGAAGTGTATGATGTTTCCTGAAACATCTAGAAAACAAAGCAACAGAGCATAGGGCACTTCCACTTATGGTCCTATAGATTAGGGAAATTATAATCAAAAAGACACAGCCACCCCAAAGTTTGGGACGGCTGTGTTTACAAGAACCTCGTTTACGGTACAAGTTCAATATCACAGAAAGCGAAAAATGGATAAAGTTGCGGTACTTACGTACAATGCAATATCACTCAGCAATGAAATCTATGTCATCAGTCCCGTAGCAGCATAATGAGTGGATTCAGGTACGATGATTCTAAGTGAAATAAGTCACACAGAAAAAGAAACATCATAAGATGTCACTAATACACGGAATTTAAACTTGGCTACACAGGAACTGAATTTCAAAACAGAACAGGGTCTCAAATGTAGAAAACCAACTTATGCTTGCTTAAGGGGAAAGGTGAGTTGGGGTGCTGCATAAAACCAGAGATTGAAATTAGCACAGATACCGCTCCATAAGCCAAATATGTAATAGACAAGAGCTACTCCTTGCTCAACGAAGTGGACTCAGCACCCCATATTAAACGCCTAAGAATATACCTGACTAGTAAGAATCTTAAAACCTATGGATTTATATGTCTCCGAAAGAGAATCAAGCGTGTGTACAGTGGCATAAACGCAGCAGTGATAGGATTGGTGAGGTTCGGTGAGCAAATGCAGACCCTTTGAAGTCATATTGCATGGTACCCATTCCATGGGTCTCAACTCTCCAGGTTTAAGGGATTCTTCCTTCAGCTAAAACATGCATGTGGAACCCAGAGTACGATCCACCGTGTGATCGGGAAACGTGTTCAAATGTGTCTCAGTTTTCGTCCCCTGGTACTCGGGTGCAACATTCCAGACGCTTTACTAACACTCTCCCCACTTGGAGAGTCAGTGCTTTTAACCTGCTGTTTGGCCCAGTTTGCAATTTCTGCGGAAAATGAACAGGAATAGGGAGAACCAATGAGAGACTAGCTGGAGGTGTCTGGACGGGCAAATTTAACTCTCATTTCCCACCAGGAAGAGGAATTAACCGAAGGCTCAGCGTGCCATACCGGAACCACACTAGGGCCTGAAGCAATCCTGCGGTGTTGCGGCCAGCTCACAAGAAAGCGAGTTGAAGAAAGGAGCTCAGGGGCACTGTCATTCACAACCCTGCAGAGTTATAAATGACAGCTATCGTCCAAAAATATATTGAAGTAAGGCTGCCAAGAGGACTTGACAGCGGGGCAGAATTGCAGGAAACCGATTTCAGGAGGTAGACTGGAATTGCATGTAAAGCATAGGAAAAGAGGCAGAACGTCCACAATGATGCACTTGGCCAAAAAGGGCGTATGCGTTTTTTCCTGAATATATTCAGGAAAAAACGCATACGCCCTTTTTGGCCAACCAAGCAAGCTTGCAAAGGAAATCTGCACTACAATGAAGTCTCACTGCCCCCCGGTCAAAAGGGCCATCTGAAAAAAGTGTAAAATCCAGAAAGGCAGGACAGGCCATGGAGAACTGGGAGCCTTGTTATGCTGATGGGTGGGATGCAAATTGCCAACAGCCACTCTGGAGAAGTGTATGATGTTTCCTGAAACATCTAGAAAACAAAGCAACAGAGCCTAGGGCACTTCCACTTATGGTCCTATAGCTTAGGGAAATTATAATCAAAAAGACACAGCCACCCCAAAGTTTGGGACGGCTGTGTTTACAAGAACCTCGTTTACGGTACAAGTTCAATATCACAGAAAGCGAAAAATGGATAAAGTTGCGGTACTTACGTACAATGCAATATCACTCAGCAATGAAATCTATGTCATCAGTCCCGTAGCAGCATAATGAGTGGATTCAGGTACGATGATTCTAAGTGAAATAAGTCACACAGAAAAAGAAACATCATAAGATGTCACTAATACACGGAATTTAAACTTGGCTACACAGGAACTGAATTTCAAAACAGAACAGGGTCTCAAATGTAGAAAACCAACTTATGCTTGCTTAAGGGGAAAGGTGAGTTGGGGTGCTGCATAAAACCAGAGATTGAAATTAGCACAGATACCGCTCCATAAGCCAAATATGTAATAGACAAGAGCTACTCCTTGCTCAACGAAGTGGACTCAGCACCCCATATTAAACGCCTAAGAATATACCTGACTAGTAAGAATCTTAAAACCTATGGATTTATATGTCTCCGAAAGAGAATCAAGCGTGTGTACAGTGGCATAAACGCAGCAGTGATAGGATTGGTGAGGTTCGGTGAGCAAATGCAGACCCTTTGAAGTCATATTGCATGGTACCCATTCCATGGGTCTCAACTCTCCAGGTTTAAGGGATTCTTCCTTCAGCTAAAACATGCATGTGGAACCCAGAGTACGATCCACCGTGTGATCGGGAAACGTGTTCAAATGTGTCTCAGTTTTCGTCCCCTGGTACTCGGGTGCAACATTCCAGACGCTTTACTAACACTCTCCCCACTTGGAGAGTCAGTGCTTTTAACCTGCTGTTTGGCCCAGTTTGCAATTTCTGCGGAAAATGAACAGGAATAGGGAGAACCAATGAGAGACTAGCTGGAGGTGTCTGGACGGGCAAATTTAACTCTCATTTCCCACCAGGAAGAGGAATTAACCAAAGGCTCAGCGTGCCATACCGGAACCACACTAGGGCCTGAAGCAATCCTGCGGTGTTGCGGCCAGCTCACAAGAAAGCGAGTTGAAGAAAGGAGCTCAGGGGCACTGTCATTCACAACCCTGCAGAGTTATAAATGACAGCTATCGTCCAAAAATATATTGAAGTAAGGCTGCCAAGAGGACTTGACAGCGGGGCAGAATTGCAGGAAACCGATTTCAGGAGGTAGACTGGAATTGCATGTAAAGCATAGGAAAAGAGGCAGAACGTCCACAATGATGCACTTGGCCAAAAAGGGCGTATGCGTTTTTTCCTGAATATATTCAGGAAAAAACGCATACGCCCTTTTTGGCCAACCAAGCAAGCTTGCAAAGGAAATCTGCACTACAATGAAGTCTCACTGCCCCCCGGTCAAAAGGGCCATCTGAAAAAAGTGTAAAATCCAGAAAGGCAGGACAGGCCATGGAGAACTGGGAGCCTTGTTATGCTGATGGGTGGGATGCAAATTGCCAACAGCCACTCTGGAGAAGTGTATGATGTTTCCTGAAACATCTAGAAAACAAAGCAACAGAGCCTAGGGCACTTCCACTTATGGTCCTATAGATTAGGGAAATTATAATCAAAAAGACACAGCCACCCCAAAGTTTGGGACGGCTATGTTTACAAGAACCTCATTTATGGTACAAGTTCAATATCACAGAAAGCGAAAAATGGATAAAGTTGCGGTACTTACGTACAATGCAATATCACTCAGCAATGAAATCTATGTCATCAGTCCCGTAGCAGCATAATGAGTGGATTCAGGTACGATGATTCTAAGTGAAATAAGTCACACAGAAAAAGAAACATCATAAGATGTCACTAATACACGGAATTTAAACTTGGCTACACAGGAACTGAATTTCAAAACAGAACAGGGTCTCAAATGTAGAAAACCAACTTATGCTTGCTTAAGGGGAAAGGTGAGTTGGGGTGCTGCATAAAACCAGAGATTGAAATTAGCACAGATACCGCTCCATAAGCCAAATATGTAATAGACAAGAGCTACTCCTTGCTCAACAAAGTGGACTCAACACCCCATATTAAACGCCTAAGAATATACCTGACTAGTAAGAATCTTAAAACCTATGGATTTATATGTCTCCGAAAGAGAATCAAGCGTGTGTACAGTGGCATAAACGCAGCAGTGATAGGATTGGTGAGGTTCGGTGAGCAAATGCAGACCCTTTGAAGTCATATTGCATGGTACCCATTCCATGGGTCTCAACTCTCCAGGTTTAAGGGATTCTTCCTTCAGCTAAAACATGCATGTGGAACCCAGAGTACGATCCACCGTGTGATCGGGAAACGTGTTCAAATGTGTCTCAGTTTTCGTCCCCTGGTACTCGGGTGCAACATTCCAGACGCTTTACTAACACTCTCCCCACTTGGAGAGTCAGTGCTTTTAACCTGCTGTTTGGCCCAGTTTGCAATTTCTGCGGAAAATGAACAGGAATAGGGAGAACCAATGAGAGACTAGCTGGAGGTGTCTGGACGGGCAAATTTAACTCTCATTTCCCACCAGGAAGAGGAATTAACCGAAGGCTCAGCGTGCCATACCGGAACCACACTAGGGCCTGAAGCAATCCTGCGGTGTTGCGGCCAGCTCACAAGAAAGCGAGTTGAAGAAAGGAGCTCAGGGGCACTGTCATTCACAACCCTGCAGAGTTATAAATGACAGCTATCGTCCAAAAATATATTGAAGTAAGGCTGCCAAGAGGACTTGACAGCGGGGCAGAATTGCAGGAAACCGATTTCAGGAGGTAGACTGGAATTGCATGTAAAGCATAGGAAAAGAGGCAGAACGTCCACAATGATGCACTTGGCCAAAAAGGGCGTATGCGTTTTCTCCTGAATATATTCAGGAAAAAACGCATACGCCCTTTTTGGCCAACCAAGCAAGCTTGCAAAGGAAATCTGCACTACAATGAAGTCTCACTGCCCCCCGGTCAAAAGGGCCATCTGAAAAAAGTGTAAAATCCAAAAAGGCAGGACAGGCCATGGAGAACTGGGAGCCTTGTTATGCTGATGGGTGGGATGCAAATTGCCAACAGCCACTCTGGAGAAGTGTATGATGTTTCCTGAAACATCTAGAAAACAAAGCAACAGAGCATAGGGCACTTCCACTTATGGTCCTATAGATTAGGGAAATTATAATCAAAAAGACACAGCCACCCCAAAGTTTGGGACGGCTGTGTTTACAAGAACCTCGTTTACGGTACAAGTTCAATATCACAGAAAGCGAAAAATGGATAAAGTTGCGGTACTTACGTACAATGCAATATCACTCAGCAATGAAATCTATGTCATCAGTCCCGTAGCAGCATAATGAGTGGATTCAGGTACGATGATTCTAAGTGAAATAAGTCACACAGAAAAAGAAACATCATAAGATGTCACTAATACACGGAATTTAAACTTGGCTACACAGGAACTGAATTTCAAAACAGAACAGGGTCTCAAATGTAGAAAACCAACTTATGCTTGCTTAAGGGGAAAGGTGAGTTGGGGTGCTGCATAAAACCAGAGATTGAAATTAGCACAGATACCGCTCCATAAGCCAAATATGTAATAGACAAGAGCTACTCCTTGCTCAACGAAGTGGACTCAGCACCCCATATTAAACGCCTAAGAATATACCTGACTAGTAAGAATCTTAAAACCTATGGATTTATATGTCTCCGAAAGAGAATCAAGCGTGTGTACAGTGGCATAAACGCAGCAGTGATAGGATTGGTGAGGTTCGGTGAGCAAATGCAGACCCTTTGAAGTCATATTGCATGGTACCCATTCCATGGGTCTCAACTCTCCAGGTTTAAGGGATTCTTCCTTCAGCTAAAACATGCATGTGGAACCCAGAGTACGATCCACCGTGTGATCGGGAAACGTGTTCAAATGTGTCTCAGTTTTCGTCCCCTGGTACTCGGGTGCAACATTCCAGACGCTTTACTAACACTCTCCCCACTTGGAGAGTCAGTGCTTTTAACCTGCTGTTTGGCCCAGTTTGCAATTTCTGCGGAAAATGAACAGGAATAGGGAGAACCAATGAGAGACTAGCTGGAGGTGTCTGGACGGGCAAATTTAACTCTCATTTCCCACCAGGAAGAGGAATTAACCGAAGGCTCAGCGTGCCATACCGGAACCACACTAGGGCCTGAAGCAATCCTGCGGTGTTGCGGCCAGCTCACAAGAAAGCGAGTTGAAGAAAGGAGCTCAGGGGCACTGTCATTCACAACCCTGCAGAGTTATAAATGACAGCTATCGTCCAAAAATATATTGAAGTAAGGCTGCCAAGAGGACTTGACAGCGGGGCAGAATTGCAGGAAACCGATTTCAGGAGGTAGACTGGAATTGCATGTAAAGCATAGGAAAAGAGGCAGAACGTCCACAATGATGCACTTGGCCAAAAAGGGCGTATGCGTTTTTTCCTGAATATATTCAGGAAAAAACGCATACGCCCTTTTTGGCCAACCAAGCAAGCTTGCAAAGGAAATCTGCACTACAATGAAGTCTCACTGCCCCCCGGTCAAAAGGGCCATCTGAAAAAAGTGTAAAATCCAGAAAGGCAGGACAGGCCATGGAGAACTGGGAGCCTTGTTATGCTGATGGGTGGGATGCAAATTGCCAACAGCCACTCTGGAGAAGTGTATGATGTTTCCTGAAACATCTAGAAAACAAAGCAACAGAGCCTAGGGCACTTCCACTTATGGTCCTATAGCTTAGGGAAATTATAATCAAAAAGACACAGCCACCCCAAAGTTTGGGACGGCTGTGTTTACAAGAACCTCGTTTACGGTACAAGTTCAATATCACAGAAAGCGAAAAATGGATAAAGTTGCGGTACTTACGTACAATGCAATATCACTCAGCAATGAAATCTATGTCATCAGTCCCGTAGCAGCATAATGAGTGGATTCAGGTACGATGATTCTAAGTGAAATAAGTCACACAGAAAAAGAAACATCATAAGATGTCACTAATACACGGAATTTAAACTTGGCTACACAGGAACTGAATTTCAAAACAGAACAGGGTCTCAAATGTAGAAAACCAACTTATGCTTGCTTAAGGGGAAAGGTGAGTTGGGGTGCTGCATAAAACCAGAGATTGAAATTAGCACAGATACCGCTCCATAAGCCAAATATGTAATAGACAAGAGCTACTCCTTGCTCAACGAAGTGGACTCAGCACCCCATATTAAACGCCTAAGAATATACCTGACTAGTAAGAATCTTAAAACCTATGGATTTATATGTCTCCGAAAGAGAATCAAGCGTGTGTACAGTGGCATAAACGCAGCAGTGATAGGATTGGTGAGGTTCGGTGAGCAAATGCAGACCCTTTGAAGTCATATTGCATGGTACCCATTCCATGGGTCTCAACTCTCCAGGTTTAAGGGATTCTTCCTTCAGCTAAAACATGCATGTGGAACCCAGAGTACGATCCACCGTGTGATCGGGAAACATGTTCAAATGTGTCTCAGTTTTCGTCCCCTGGTACTCAGGTGCAACATTCCAGACGCTTTACTAACACTCTCCCCACTTGGAGAGTCAGTGCTTTTAACCTGCTGTTTGGCCCAGTTTGCAATTTCTGCGGAAAATGAACAGGAATAGGGAGAACCAATGAGAGACTAGCTGGAGGTGTCTGGACGGGCAAATTTAACTCTCATTTCCCACCAGGAAGAGGAATTAACCAAAGGCTCAGCGTGCCATACCGGAACCACACTAGGGCCTGAAGCAATCCTGCGGTGTTGCGGCCAGCTCACAAGAAAGCGAGTTGAAGAAAGGAGCTCAGGGGCACTGTCATTCACAACCCTGCAGAGTTATAAATGACAGCTATCGTCCAAAAATATATTGAAGTAAGGCTGCCAAGAGGACTTGACAGCGGGGCAGAATTGCAGGAAACCGATTTCAGGAGGTAGACTGGAATTGCATGTAAAGCATAGGAAAAGAGGCAGAACGTCCACAATGATGCACTTGGCCAAAAAGGGCGTATGCGTTTTTTCCTGAATATATTCAGGAAAAAACGCATACGCCCTTTTTGGCCAACCAAGCAAGCTTGCAAAGGAAATCTGCACTACAATGAAGTCTCACTGCCCCCCTGTCAAAAGGGCCATCTGAAAAAAGTGTAAAATCCAGAAAGGCAGGACAGGCCATGGAGAACTGGGAGCCTTGTTATGCTGATGGGTGGGATGCAAATTGCCAACAGCCACTCTGGAGAAGTGTATGATGTTTCCTGAAACATCTAGAAAACAAAGCAACAGAGCCTAGGGCACTTCCACTTATGGTCCTATAGATTAGGGAAATTATAATCAAAAAGACACAGCCACCCCAAAGTTTGGGACGGCTATGTTTACAAGAACCTCATTTATGGTACAAGTTCAATATCACAGAAAGCGAAAAATGGATAAAGTTGCGGTACTTACGTACAATGCAATATCACTCAGCAATGAAATCTATGTCATCAGTCCCATAGCAGCATAATGAGTGGATTCAGGTACGATGATTCTAAGTGAAATAAGTCACACAGAAAAAGAAACATCATAAGATGTCACTAATACACGGAATTTAAACTTGGCTACACAGGAACTGAATTTCAAAACAGAACAGGGTCTCAAATGTAGAAAACCAACTTATGCTTGCTTAAGGGGAAAGGTGAGTTGGGGTGCTGCATAAAACCAGAGATTGAAATTAGCACAGATACCGCTCCATAAGCCAAATATGTAATAGACAAGAGCTACTCCTTGCTCAACAAAGTGGACTCAACACCCCATATTAAACGCCTAAGAATATACCTGACTAGTAAGAATCTTAAAACCTATGGATTTATATGTCTCCGAAAGAGAATCAAGCGTGTGTACAGTGGCATAAACGCAGCAGTGATAGGATTGGTGAGGTTCGGTGAGCAAATGCAGACCCTTTGAAGTCATATTGCATGGTACCCATTCCATGGGTCTCAACTCTCCAGGTTTAAGGGATTCTTCCTTCAGCTAAAACATGCATGTGGAACCCAGAGTACGATCCACCGTGTGATCGGGAAACGTGTTCAAATGTGTCTCAGTTTTCGTCCCCTGGTACTCGGGTGCAACATTCCAGACGCTTTACTAACACTCTCCCCACTTGGAGAGTCAGTGCTTTTAACCTGCTGTTTGGCCCAGTTTGCAATTTCTGCGGAAAATGAACAGGAATAGGGAGAACCAATGAGAGACTAGCTGGAGGTGTCTGGACGGGCAAATTTAACTCTCATTTCCCACCAGGAAGAGGAATTAACCGAAGGCTCAGCGTGCCATACCGGAACCACACTAGGGCCTGAAGCAATCCTGCGGTGTTGCGGCCAGCTCACAAGAAAGCGAGTTGAAGAAAGGAGCTCAGGGGCACTGTCATTCACAACCCTGCAGAGTTATAAATGACAGCTATCGTCCAAAAATATATTGAAGTAAGGCTGCCAAGAGGACTTGACAGCGGGGCAGAATTGCAGGAAACCGATTTCAGGAGGTAGACTGGAATTGCATGTAAAGCATAGGAAAAGAGGCAGAACGTCCACAATGATGCACTTGGCCAAAAAGGGCGTATGCGTTTTTTCCTGAATATATTCAGGAAAAAACGCATACGCCCTTTTTGGCCAACCAAGCAAGCTTGCAAAGGAAATCTGCACTACAATGAAGTCTCACTGCCCCCCGGTCAAAAGGGCCATCTGAAAAAAGTGTAAAATCCAGAAAGGCAGGACAGGCCATGGAGAACTGGGAGCCTTGTTATGCTGATGGGTGGGATGCAAATTGCCAACAGCCACTCTGGAGAAGTGTATGATGTTTCCTGAAACATCTAGAAAACAAAGCAACAGAGCCTAGGGCACTTCCACTTATGGTCCTATAGCTTAGGGAAATTATAATCAAAAAGACACAGCCACCCCAAAGTTTGGGACGGCTGTGTTTACAAGAACCTCGTTTACGGTACAAGTTCAATATCACAGAAAGCGAAAAATGGATAAAGTTGCGGTACTTACGTACAATGCAATATCACTCAGCAATGAAATCTATGTCATCAGTCCCGTAGCAGCATAATGAGTGGATTCAGGTACGATGATTCTAAGTGAAATAAGTCACACAGAAAAAGAAACATCATAAGATGTCACTAATACACGGAATTTAAACTTGGCTACACAGGAACTGAATTTCAAAACAGAACAGGGTCTCAAATGTAGAAAACCAACTTATGCTTGCTTAAGGGGAAAGGTGAGTTGGGGTGCTGCATAAAACCAGAGATTGAAATTAGCACAGATACCGCTCCATAAGCCAAATATGTAATAGACAAGAGCTACTCCTTGCTCAACGAAGTGGACTCAGCACCCCATATTAAACGCCTAAGAATATACCTGACTAGTAAGAATCTTAAAACCTATGGATTTATATGTCTCCGAAAGAGAATCAAGCGTGTGTACAGTGGCATAAACGCAGCAGTGATAGGATTGGTGAGGTTCGGTGAGCAAATGCAGACCCTTTGAAGTCATATTGCATGGTACCCATTCCATGGGTCTCAACTCTCCAGGTTTAAGGGATTCTTCCTTCAGCTAAAACATGCATGTGGAACCCAGAGTACGATCCACCGTGTGATCGGGAAACGTGTTCAAATGTGTCTCAGTTTTCGTCCCCTGGTACTCGGGTGCAACATTCCAGACGCTTTACTAACACTCTCCCCACTTGGAGAGTCAGTGCTTTTAACCTGCTGTTTGGCCCAGTTTGCAATTTCTGCGGAAAATGAACAGGAATAGGGAGAACCAATGAGAGACTAGCTGGAGGTGTCTGGACGGGCAAATTTAACTCTCATTTCCCACCAGGAAGAGGAATTAACCAAAGGCTCAGCGTGCCATACCGGAACCACACTAGGGCCTGAAGCAATCCTGCGGTGTTGCGGCCAGCTCACAAGAAAGCGAGTTGAAGAAAGGAGCTCAGGGGCACTGTCATTCACAACCCTGCAGAGTTATAAATGACAGCTATCGTCCAAAAATATATTGAAGTAAGGCTGCCAAGAGGACTTGACAGCGGGGCAGAATTGCAGGAAACCGATTTCAGGAGGTAGACTGGAATTGCATGTAAAGCATAGGAAAAGAGGCAGAACGTCCACAATGATGCACTTGGCCAAAAAGGGCGTATGCGTTTTTTCCTGAATATATTCAGGAAAAAACGCATACGCCCTTTTTGGCCAACCAAGCAAGCTTGCAAAGGAAATCTGCACTACAATGAAGTCTCACTGCCCCCCTGTCAAAAGGGCCATCTGAAAAAAGTGTAAAATCCAGAAAGGCAGGACAGGCCATGGAGAACTGGGAGCCTTGTTATGCTGATGGGTGGGATGCAAATTGCCAACAGCCACTCTGGAGAAGTGTATGATGTTTCCTGAAACATCTAGAAAACAAAGCAACAGAGCCTAGGGCACTTCCACTTATGGTCCTATAGATTAGGGAAATTATAATCAAAAAGACACAGCCACCCCAAAGTTTGGGACGGCTATGTTTACAAGAACCTCATTTATGGTACAAGTTCAATATCACAGAAAGCGAAAAATGGATAAAGTTGCGGTACTTACGTACAATGCAATATCACTCAGCAATGAAATCTATGTCATCAGTCCCGTAGCAGCATAATGAGTGGATTCAGGTACGATGATTCTAAGTGAAATAAGTCACACAGAAAAAGAAACATCATAAGATGTCACTAATACACGGAATTTAAACTTGGCTACACAGGAACTGAATTTCAAAACAGAACAGGGTCTCAAATGTAGAAAACCAACTTATGCTTGCTTAAGGGGAAAGGTGAGTTGGGGTGCTGCATAAAACCAGAGATTGAAATTAGCACAGATACCGCTCCATAAGCCAAATATGTAATAGACAAGAGCTACTCCTTGCTCAACAAAGTGGACTCAACACCCCATATTAAACGCCTAAGAATATACCTGACTAGTAAGAATCTTAAAACCTATGGATTTATATGTCTCCGAAAGAGAATCAAGCGTGTGTACAGTGGCATAAACGCAGCAGTGATAGGATTGGTGAGGTTCGGTGAGCAAATGCAGACCCTTTGAAGTCATATTGCATGATACCCATTCCATGGGTCTCAACTCTCCAGGTTTAAGGGATTCTTCCTTCAGCTAAAACATGCATGTGGAACCCAGAGTACGATCCACCGTGTGATCGGGAAACGTGTTCAAATGTGTCTCAGTTTTCGTCCCCTGGTACTCGGGTGCAACATTCCAGACGCTTTACTAACACTCTCCCCACTTGGAGAGTCAGTGCTTTTAACCTGCTGTTTGGCCCAGTTTGCAATTTCTGCGGAAAATGAACAGGAATAGGGAGAACCAATAAGAGACTAGCTGGAGGTGTCTGGACGGGCAAATTTAACTCTCATTTCCCACCAGGAAGAGGAATTAACCGAAGGCTCAGCGTGCAATGCCGGAACCACACTAGGGCCTGAAGCAA
This sequence comes from Leucopleurus acutus, assembly GCF_964270905.1. Classification (NCBI taxonomy): domain Eukaryota; kingdom Metazoa; phylum Chordata; class Mammalia; order Artiodactyla; family Delphinidae; genus Leucopleurus; species Leucopleurus acutus. The sequence goes on along the minus strand of NW_028139130.1, from coordinate 383,754 downwards.
TCCTGCGGTGTTGCGGCCAGCTCACAAGAAAGCGAGTTGAAGAAAGGAGCTCAGGGGCACTGTCATTCACAACCCTGCAGAGTTATAAATGACAGCTATCGTCCAAAAATATATTGAAGTAAGGCTGCCAAGAGGACTTGACAGCGGGGCAGAATTGCAGGAAACCGATTTCAGGAGGTAGACTGGAATTGCATGTAAAGCATAGGAAAAGAGGCAGAACGTCCACAATGATGCACTTGGCCAAAAAGGGCGTATGCGTTTTTTCCTGAATATATTCAGGAAAAAACGCATACGCCCTTTTTGGCCAACCAAGCAAGCTTGCAAAGGAAATCTGCACTACAATGAAGTCTCACTGCCCCCCGGTCAAAAGGGCCATCTGAAAAAAGTGTAAAATCCAGAAAGGCAGGTCAGGCCATGGAGAACTGGGAGCCTTGTTATGCTGATGGGTGGGATGCAAATTGCCAACAGCCACTCTGGAGAAGTGTATGATGTTTCCTGAAACATCTAGAAAACAAAGCAACAGAGCCTAGGGCACTTCCACTTATGGTCCTATAGATTAGGGAAATTATAATCAAAAAGACACAGCCACCCCAAAGTTTGGGACGGCTGTGTTTACAAGAACCTCATTTATGGTACAAGTTCAATATCACAGAAAGCGAAAAATGGATAAAGTTGCGGTACTTACGTACAATGCAATATCACTCAGCAATGAAATCTATGTCATCAGTCCCGTAGCAGCATAATGAGTGGATTCAGGTACGATGATTCTAAGTGAAATAAGTCACACAGAAAAAGAAACATCATAAGATGTCACTAATACACGGAATTTAAACTTGGCTACACAGGAACTGAATTTCAAAACAGAACAGGGTCTCAAATGTAGAAAACCAACTTATGCTTGCTTAAGGGGAAAGGTGAGTTGGGGTGCTGCATAAAACCAGAGATTGAAATTAGCACAGATACCGCTCCATAAGCCAAATATGTAATAGACAAGAGCTACTCCTTGCTCAACGAAGTGGACTCAGCACCCCATATTAAACGCCTAAGAATATACCTGACTAGTAAGAATCTTAAAACCTATGGATTTATATGTCTCCGAAAGAGAATCAAGCGTGTGTACAGTGGCATAAACGCAGCAGTGATAGCATTGGTGAGGTTCGGTGAGCAAATGCAGACCCTTTGAAGTCATATTGCATGATACCCATTCCATGGGTCTCAACTCTCCAGGTTTAAGGGATTCTTCCTTCAGCTAAAACATGCATGTGGAACCCAGAGTACGATCCACCGTGTGATCGGGAAACGTGTTCAAATGTGTCTCAGTTTTCGTCCCCTGGTACTCGGGTGCAACATTCCAGACGCTTTACTAACACTCTCCCCACTTGGAGAGTCAGTGCCTTTAACCTGCTGTTTGGCCCAGTTTGCAATTTCTGCGGAAAATGAACAGGAATAGGGAGAACCAATGAGAGACTAGCTGGAGGTGTCTGGACGGGCAAATTTAACTCTCATTTCCCACCAGGAAGAGGAATTAACCGAAGGCTCAGCGTGCCATGCCGGAACCACACTAGGGCCTGAAGCAATCCTGCGGTGTTGCGGCCAGCTCACAAGAAAGCGAGTTGAAGAAAGGAGCTCAGGGGCACTGTCATTCACAACCCTGCAGAGTTATAAATGACAGCTATCGTCCAAAAATATATTGAAGTAAGGCTGCCAAGAGGACTTGACAGCGGGGCAGAATTGCAGGAAACCGATTTCAGGAGGTAGACTGGAATTGCATGTAAAGCATAGGAAAAGAGGCAGAACGTCCACAATGATGCACTTGGCCAAAAAGGGCGTATGCGTTTTTTCCTGAATATATTCAGGAAAAAACGCATACGCCCTTTTTGGCCAACCAAGCAAGCTTGCAAAGGAAATCTGCACTACAATGAAGTCTCACTGCCCCCCGGTCAAAAGGGCCATCTGAAAAAAGTGTAAAATCCAGAAAGGCAGGACAGGCCATGGAGAACTGGGAGCCTTGTTATGCTGATGGGCGGGATGCAAATTGCCAACAGCCACTCTGGAGAAGTGTATGATGTTTCCTGAAACATCTAGAAAACAAAGCAACAGAGCCTAGGGCACTTCCACTTATGGTCCTATAGCTTAGGGAAATTATAATCAAAAAGACACAGCCACCCCAAAGTTTGGGACGGCTGTGTTTACAAGAACCTCATTTACGGTACAAGTTCAATATCACAGAAAGCGAAAAATGGATAAAGTTGTGGTACTTACGTACAATGCAGTATCACTCAGCAATGAAATCTATGTCATCAGTCCCGTAGCAGCATAATGAGTGGATTCAGGTACGATGATTCTAAGTGAAATAAGTCACACAGAAAAAGAAACATCATAAGATGTCACTAATACACGGAATTTAAACTTGGCTACACAGGAACTGAATTTCAAAACAGAACAGGGTCTCAAATGTAGAAAACCAACTTATGCTTGCTTAAGGGGAAAGGTGAGTTGGGGTGCTGCATAAAACCAGAGATTGAAATTAGCACAGATACCGCTCCATAAGCCAAATATGTAATAGACAAGAGCTACTCCTTGCTCAACGAAGTGGACTCAACACCCCATATTAAACGCCTAAGAATATACCTGACTAGTAAGAATCTTAAAACCTATGGATTTATATGTCTCCGAAAGAGAATCAAGCATGTGTACAGTGGCATAAACGCAGCAGTGATAGGATTGGTGAGGTTCGGTGAGCAAATGCAGACCCTTTGAAGTCATATTGCATGGTACCCATTCCATGGGTCTCAACTCTCCAGGTTTAAGGGATTCTTCCTTCAGCTAAAACATGCATGTGGAACCCAGAGTACGATCCACCGTGTGATCGGGAAACGTGTTCAAATGTGTCTCAGTTTTCGTCCCCTGGTACTCGGGTGCAACATTCCAGACGCTTTACTAACACTCTCCCCACTTGGAGAGTCAGTGCTTTTAACCTGCTGTTTGGCCCAGTTTGCAATTTCTGCGGAAAATGAACAGGAATAGGGAGAACCAATAAGAGACTAGCTGGAGGTGTGTGGACGGGCAAATTTAACTCTCATTTCCCACCAGGAAGAGGAATTAACCGAAGGCTCAGCGTGCCATGCCGGAACCACACTAGGGCCTGAAGCAATCCTGCGGTGTTGCGGCCAGCTCACAAGAAAGCGAGTTGAAGAAAGGAGCTCAGGGGCACTGTCATTCACAACCCTGCAGAGTTATAAATGACAGCTATCGTCCAAAAATATATTGAAGTAAGGCTGCCAAGAGGACTTGACAGCGGGGCAGAATTGCAGGAAACCGATTTCAGGAGGTGGACTGGAATTGCATGTAAAGCATAGGAAAAGAGGCAGAACGTCCACAATGATGCAGTTGGCCAAAAAGGGCGTATGCGTTTTTTCCTGAATATATTCAGGAAAAAACGCATACGCCCTTTTTGGCCAACCAAGCAAGCTTGCAAAGGAAATCTGCACTACAATGAAGTCTCACTACCCCCCGGTCAAAAGGGCCATCTGAAAAAAGTGTAAAATCCAGAAAGGCAGGACCGGCCATGGAGAACTGGGAGCCTTGTTATGCTGATGGGTGGGATGCAAATTGCCAACAGCCACTCTGGAGAAGTGTATGATGTTTCCTGAAACATCTAGAAAACAAAGCAACAGAGCCTAGGGCACTTCCACTTATGGTCCTATAGCTTAGGGAAATTATAATCAAAAAGACACAGCCACCCCAAAGTTTGGGACGGCTGTGTTTACAAGAACCTCGTTGACAGTACAAGTTCAATATCACAGAAAGCGAAAAATGGATAAAGTTGCGGTACTTACGTACAATGCAATATCACTCAGTAATGAAATCTATGTCATCAGTCCCGTAGCAGCATAATGAGTGGATTCAGGTACGATGATTCTAAGTGAAATAAGTCACACAGAAAAAGAAACATCATAAGATGTCACTAATACACGGAATTTAAACTTGGCTACACAGGAACTGAATTTCAAAACAGAACAGGGTCTCAAATGTAGAAAACCAACTTATGCTTGCTTAAGGGGAAAGGTGAGTTGGGGTGCTGCATAAAACCAGAGATTGAAATTAGCACAGATACCGCTCCATAAGCCAAATATGTAATAGACAAGAGCTACTCCTTGCTCAACGAAGTGGACTCAGCACCCCATATTAAAGGCCTAAGAATATACCTGACTAGTAAGAATCTTAAAACCTATGGATTTATATGTCTCCGAAAGAGAATCAAGCGTGTGTACAGTGGCATAAACGCAGCAGTGATAGCATTGGTGAGGTTCGGTGAGCAAATGCAGACCCTTTGAAGTCATATTGCATGATACCCATTCCATGGGTCTCAACTCTCCAGGTTTAAGGGATTCTTCCTTCAGCTAAAACATGCATGTGGAACCCAGAGTACGATCCACCGTGTGATCGGGAAACGTGTTCAAATGTGTCTCAGTTTTCGTCCCCTGGTACTCGGGTGCAACATTCCAGACGCTTTACTAACACTCTCCCCACTTGGAGAGTCAGTGCCTTTAACTTGCTGTTTGGCCCAGTTTGCAATTTCTGCGGAAAATGAACAGGAATAGGGAGAACCAATGAGAGACTAGCTGGAGGTGTCTGGACGGGCAAATTTAACTCTCATTTCCCACCAGGAAGAGGAATTAACCGAAGGCTCAGCGTGCCATGCCGGAACCACACTAGGGCCTGAAGCAATCCTGCGGTGTTGCGGCCAGCTCACAAGAAAGCGAGTTGAAGAAAGGAGCTCAGGGGCACTGTCATTCACAACCCTGCAGAGTTATAAATGACAGCTATCGTCCAAAAATATATTGAAGTAAGGCTGCCAAGAGGACTTGACAGCGGGGCAGAATTGCAGGAAACCGATTTCAGGAGGTAGACTGGAATTGCATGTAAAGCATAGGAAAAGAGGCAGAACGTCCACAAAGATGCACTTGGCCAAAAAGGGCGTATGCGTTTTTTCCTGAATATATTCAGGAAAAAACGCATACGCCCTTTTTGGCCAACCAAGCAAGCTTGCAAAGGAAATCTGCACTACAATGAAGTCTCACTGCCCCCCGGTCAAAAGGGCCATCTGAAAAAAGTGTAAAATCCAGAAAAGCAGGACAGGCCATGGAGAACTGGGAGCCTTGTTATGCTGATGGGCGGGATGCAAATTGCCAACAGCCACTCTGGAGAAGTGTATGATGTTTCCTGAAACATCTAGAAAACAAAGCAACAGAGCCTAGGGCACTTCCACTTATGGTCCTATAGCTTAGGGAAATTATAATCAAAAAGACACAGCCACCCCAAAGTTTGGGACGGCTGTGTTTACAAGAACCTCGTTGACGGTACAAGTTCAATATCACAGAAAGCGAAAAATGGATAAAGTTGTGGTACTTACGTACAATGCAGTATCACTCAGCAATGAAATCTATGTCATCAGTCCCGTAGCAGCATAATGAGTGGATTCAGGTACGATGATTCTAAGTGAAATAAGTCACACAGAAAAAGAAACATCATAAGATGTCACTAATACACGGAATTTAAACTTGGCTACACAGGAACTGAATTTCAAAACAGAACAGGGTCTCAAATGTAGAAAACCAACTTATGCTTGCTTAAGGGGAAAGGTGAGTTGGGGTGCTGCATAAAACCAGAGATTGAAATTAGCACAGATACCGCTCCATAAGCCAAATATGTAATAGACAAGAGCTACTCCTTGCTCAACGAAGTGGACTCAGCACCCCATATTAAACGCCTAAGAATATACCTGACTAGTAAGAATCTTAAAACCTATGGATTTATATGTCTCCGAAAGAGAATCAAGCGTGTGTACAGTGGCATAAACGCAGCAGTGATAGGATTGGTGAGGTTCGGTGAGCAAATGCAGACCCTTTGAAGTCATATTGCATGGTACCCATTCCATGGGTCTCAACTCTCCAGGTTTAAGGGATTCTTCCTTCAGCTAAAACATGCATGTGGAACCCAGAGTACGATCCACCGTGTGATCGGGAAACGTGTTCAAATGTGTCTCAGTTTTCGTCCCCTGGTACTCGGGTGCAACATTCCAGACGCTTTACTAACACTCTCCCCACTTGGAGAGTCAGTGCTTTTAACCAGCTGTTTGGCCCAGTTTGCAATTTCTGCGGAAAATGAACAGGAATAGGGAGAACCAATAAGAGACTAGCTGGAGGTGTCTGGACGGGCAAATTTAACTCTCATTTCCCACCAGGAAGAGGAATTAACCAAAGGCTCAGCGTGCCATACCGGAACCACACTAGGGCCTGAAGCAATCCTGCGGTGTTGCGGCCAGCTCACAAGAAAGCGAGTTGAAGAAAGGAGCTCAGGGGCACTGTCATTCACAACCCTGCAGAGTTATAAATGACAGCTATCGTCCAAAAATATATTGAAGTAAGGCTGCCAAGAGGACTTGACAGCGGGGCAGAATTGCAGGAAACCGATTTCAGGAGGTAGACTGGAATTGCATGTAAAGCATAGGAAAAGAGGCAGAACGTCCACAATGATGCACTTGGCCAAAAAGGGCGTATGCGATTTTTCCTGAATATATTCAGGAAAAAACGCATACGCCCTTTTTGGCCAACCAAGCAAGCTTGCAAAGGAAATCTGCACTACAATGAAGTCTCACTGCCCCCCGGTCAAAAGGGCCATCTGAAAAAAGTGTAAAATCCAGAAAGGCAGGACAGGCCATGGAGAACTGGGAGCCTTGTTATGCTGATGGGCGGGATGCAAATTGCCAACAGCCACTCTGGAGAAGTGTATGATGTTTCCTGAAACATCTAGAAAACAAAGCAACAGAGCCTAGGGCACTTCCACTTATGGTCCTATAGATTAGGGAAATTATAATCAAAAAGACACAGCCACCCCAAAGTTTGGGACGGCTGTGTTTACAAGAACCTCGTTGACAGTACAAGTTCAATATCACAGAAAGCGAAAAATGGATAAAGTTGCGGTACTTACGTACAATGCAATATCACTCAGCAATGAAATCTATGTCATCAGTCCCGTAGCAGCATAATGAGTGGATTCAGGTACGATGATTCTAAGTGAAATAAGTCACACAGAAAAAGAAACATCATAAGATGTCACTAATACACGGAATTTAAACTTGGCTACACAGGAACTGAATTTCAAAACAGAACAGGGTCTCAAATGTAGAAAACCAACTTATGCTTGCTTAAGGGGAAAGGTGAGTTGGGGTGCTGCATAAAACCAGAGATTGAAATTAGCACAGATACCGCTCCATAAGCCAAATATGTAATAGACAAGAGCTACTCCTTGCTCAACGAAGTGGACTCAGCACCCCATATTAAACGCCTAAGAATATACCTGACTAGTAAGAATCTTAAAACCTATGGATTTATATGTCTCCGAAAGAGAATCAAGCGTGTGTACAGTGGCATAAACGCAGCAGTGATAGGATTGGTGAGGTTCGGTGAGCAAATGCAGACCCTTTGAAGTCATATTGCATGGTACCCATTCCATGGGTCTCAACTCTCCAGGTTTAAGGGATTCTTCCTTCAGCTAAAACATGCATGTGGAACCCAGAGTACGATCCACCGTGTGATCGGGAAACGTGTTCAAATGTGTCTCAGTTTTCGTCCCCTGGTACTCGGGTGCAACATTCCAGACGCTTTACTAACACTCTCCCCACTTGGAGAGTCAGTGCCTTTAACCTGCTGTTTGGCCCAGTTTGCAATTTCTGCGGAAAATGAACAGGAATAGGGAGAACCAATGAGAGACTAGCTGGAGTTGTCTGGACGGGCAAATTTAACTCTCATTTCCCACCAGGAAGAGGAATTAACCAAAGGCTCAGCGTGCCATGCCGGAACCACACTAGGGCCTGAAGCAATCCTGCGGTGTTGCGGCCAGCTCACAAGAAAGCGAGTTGAAGAAAGGAGCTCAGGGGCACTGTCATTCACAACCCTGCAGAGTTATAAATGACAGCTATCGTCCAAAAATATATTGAAGTAAGGCTGCCAAGAGGACTTGACAGCGGGGCAGAATTGCAGGAAACCGATTTCAGGAGGTAGACTGGAATTGCATGTAAAGCATAGGAAAAGAGGCAGAACGTCCACAATGATGCACTTGGCCAAAAAGGGCGTATGCGTTTTTTCCTGAATATATTCAGGAAAAAACGCATACGCCCTTTTTGGCCAACCAAGCAAGCTTGCAAAGGAAATCTGCACTACAATGAAGTCTCACTGCCCCCCGGTCAAAAGGGCCATCTGAAAAAAGTGTAAAATCCAGAAAAGCAGGACAGGCCATGGAGAACTGGGAGCCTTGTTATGCTGATGGGCGGGATGCAAATTGCCAACAGCCACTCTGGAGAAGTGTATGATGTTTCCTGAAACATCTAGAAAACAAAGCAACAGAGCCTAGGGCACTTCCACTTATGGTCCTATAGCTTAGGGAAATTATAATCAAAAAGACACAGCCACCCCAAAGTTTGGGACGGCTGTGTTTACAAGAACCTCGTTTACGGTACAAGTTCAATATCACAGAAAGCGAAAAATGGATAAAGTTGTGGTACTTACGTACAATGCAGTATCACTCAGCAATGAAATCTATGTCATCAGTCCCGTAGCAGCATAATGAGTGGATTCAGGTACGATGATTCTAAGTGAAATAAGTCACACAGAAAAAGAAACATCATAAGATGTCACTAATACACGGAATTTAAACTTGGCTACACAGGAACTGAATTTCAAAACAGAACAGGGTCTCAAATGTAGAAAACCAACTTATGCTTGCTTAAGGGGAAAGGTGAGTTGGGGTGCTGCATAAAACCAGAGATTGAAATTAGCACAGATACCGCTCCATAAGCCAAATATGTAATAGACAAGAGCTACTCCTTGCTCAACGAAGTGGACTCAGCACCCCATATTAAACGCCTAAGAATATACCTGACTAGTAAGAATGTTAAAACCTATGGATTTATATGTCTCCGAAAGAGAATCAAGCGTGTGTACAGTGGCATAAACGCAGCAGTGATAGGATTGGTGAGGTTCGGTGAGCAAATGCAGACCCTTTGAAGTCATATTGCATGGTACCCATTCCATGGGTCTCAACTCTCCAGGTTTAAGGGATTCTTCCTTCAGCTAAAACATGCATGTGGAACCCAGAGTACGATCCACCGTGTGATCGGGAAACGTGTTCAAATGTGTCTCAGTTTTCGTCCCCTGGTACTCGGGTGCAACATTCCAGACGCTTTACTAACACTCTCCCCACTTGGAGAGTCAGTGCCTTTAACTTGCTGTTTGGCCCAGTTTGCAATTTCTGCGGAAAATGAACAGGAATAGGGAGAACCAATGAGAGACTAGCTGGAGGTGTCTGGACGGGCAAATTTAACTCTCATTTCCCACCAGGAAGAGGAATTAACCGAAGGCTCAGCGTGCCATGCCGGAACCACACTAGGGCCTGAAGCAATCCTGCGGTGTTGCGGCCAGCTCACAAGAAAGCGAGTTGAAGAAAGGAGCTCAGGGGCACTGTCATTCACAACCCTGCAGAGTTATAAATGACAGCTATCGTCCAAAAATATATTGAAGTAAGGCTGCCAAGAGGACTTGACAGCGGGGCAGAATTGCAGGAAACCGATTTCAGGAGGTAGACTGGAATTGCATGTAAAGCATAGGAAAAGAGGCAGAACGTCCACAATGATGCACTTGGCCAAAAAGGGCGTATGCGTTTTTTCCTGAATATATTCAGGAAAAAACGCATACGCCCTTTTTGGCCAACCAAGCAAGCTTGCAAAGGAAATCTGCACTACAATGAAGTCTCACTGCCCCCCGGTCAAAAGGGCCATCTGAAAAAAGTGTAAAATCCAGAAAGGCAGGACAGGCCATGGAGAACTGGGAGCCTTGTTATGCTGATGGGCGGGATGCAAATTGCCAACAGCCACTCTGGAGAAGTGTATGATGTTTCCTGAAACATCTAGAAAACAAAGCAACAGAGCCTAGGGCACTTCCACTTATGGTCCTATAGCTTAGGGAAATTATAATCAAAAAGACACAGCCACCCCAAAGTTTGGGACGGCTGTGTTTACAAGAACCTCATTTACGGTACAAGTTCAATATCACAGAAAGCGAAAAATGGATAAAGTTGTGGTACTTACGTACAATGCAGTATCACTCAGCAATGAAATCTATGTCATCAGTCCCGTAGCAGCATAATGAGTGGATTCAGGTACGATGATTCTAAGTGAAATAAGTCACACAGAAAAAGAAACATCATAAGATGTCACTAATACACGGAATTTAAACTTGGCTACACAGGAACTGAATTTCAAAACAGAACAGGGTCTCAAATGTAGAAAACCAACTTATGCTTGCTTAAGGGGAAAGGTGAGTTGGGGTGCTGCATAAAACCAGAGATTGAAATTAGCACAGATACCGCTCCATAAGCCAAATATGTAATAGACAAGAGCTACTCCTTGCTCAACGAAGTGGACTCAACACCCCATATTAAACGCCTAAGAATATACCTGACTAGTAAGAATCTTAAAACCTATGGATTTATATGTCTCCGAAAGAGAATCAAGCGTGTGTACAGTGGCATAAACGCAGCAGTGATAGGATTGGTGAGGTTCGGTGAGCAAATGCAGACCCTTTGAAGTCATATTGCATGGTACCCATTCCATGGGTCTCAACTCTCCAGGTTTAAGGGATTCTTCCTTCAGCTAAAACATGCATGTGGAACCCAGAGTACGATCCACCGTGTGATCGGGAAACGTGTTCAAATGTGTCTCAGTTTTCGTCCCCTGGTACTCGGGTGCAACATTCCAGACGCTTTACTAACACTCTCCCCACTTGGAGAGTCAGTGCTTTTAACCTGCTGTTTGGCCCAGTTTGCAATTTCTGCGGAAAATGAACAGGAATAGGGAGAACCAATAAGAGACTAGCTGGAGGTGTGTGGACGGGCAAATTTAACTCTCATTTCCCACCAGGAAGAGGAATTAACCGAAGGCTCAGCGTGCAATGCCGGAACCACACTAGGGCCTGAAGCAATCCTGCGGTGTTGCGGCCAGCTCACAAGAAAGCGAGTTGAAGAAAGGAGCTCAGGGGCACTGTCATTCACAACCCTGCAGAGTTATAAATGACAGCTATCGTCCAAAAATATATTGAAGTAAGGCTGCCAAGAGGACTTGACAGCGGGGCAGAATTGCAGGAAACCGATTTCAGGAGGTGGACTGGAATTGCATGTAAAGCATAGGAAAAGAGGCAGAACGTCCACAATGATGCAGTTGGCCAAAAAGGGCGTATGCGTTTTTTCCTGAATATATTCAGGAAAAAACGCATACGCCCTTTTTGGCCAACCAAGCAAGCTTGCAAAGGAAATCTGCACTACAATGAAGTCTCACTACCCCCCGGTCAAAAGGGCCATCTGAAAAAAGTGTAAAATCCAGAAAGGCAGGACAGGCCATGGAGAACTGGGAGCCTTGTTATGCTGATGGGTGGGATGCAAATTGCCAACAGCCACTCTGGAGAAGTGTATGATGTTTCCTGAAACATCTAGAAAACAAAGCAACAGAGCCTAGGGCACTTCCACTTATGGTCCTATAGCTTAGGGAAATTATAATCAAAAAGACACAGCCACCCCAAAGTTTGGGACGGCTGTGTTTACAAGAACCTCGTTGACAGTACAAGTTCAATATCACAGAAAGCGAAAAATGGATAAAGTTGCGATACTTACGTACAATGCAATATCACTCAGTAATGAAATCTATGTCATCAGTCCCGTAGCAGCATAATGAGTGGATTCAGGTACGATGATTCTAAGTGAAATAAGTCACACAGAAAAAGAAACATCATAAGATGTCACTAATACACGGAATTTAAACTTGGCTACACAGGAACTGAATTTCAAAACAGAACAGGGTCTCAAATGTAGAAAACCAACTTATGCTTGCTTAAGGGGAAAGGTGAGTTGGGGTGCTGCATAAAACCAGAGATTGAAATTAGCACAGATACCGCTCCATAAGCCAAATATGTAATAGACAAGAGCTACTCCTTGCTCAACGAAGTGGACTCAGCACCCCATATTAAAGGCCTAAGAATATACCTGACTAGTAAGAATCTTAAAACCTATGGATTTATATGTCTCCGAAAGAGAATCAAGCGTGTGTACAGTGGCATAAACGCAGCAGTGATAGCATTGGTGAGGTTCGGTGAGCAAATGCAGACCCTTTGAAGTCATATTGCATGATACCCATTCCATGGGTCTCAACTCTCCAGGTTTAAGGGATTCTTCCTTCAGCTAAAACATGCATGTGGAACCCAGAGTACGATCCACCGTGTGATCGGGAAACGTGTTCAAATGTGTCTCAGTTTTCGTCCCCTGGTACTCGGGTGCAACCTTCCAGACGCTTTACTAACACTCTCCCCACTTGGAGAGTCAGTGCCTTTAACTTGCTGTTTGGCCCAGTTTGCAATTTCTGCGGAAAATGAACAGGAATAGGGAGAACCAATGAGAGACTAGCTGGAGGTGTCTGGACGGGCAAATTTAACTCTCATTTCCCACCAGGAAGAGGAATTAACCGAAGGCTCAGCGTGCCATGCCGGAACCACACTAGGGCCTGAAGCAATCCTGCGGTGTTGCGGCCAGCTCACAAGAAAGCGAGTTGAAGAAAGGAGCTCAGGGGCACTGTCATTCACAACCCTGCAGAGTTATAAATGACAGCTATCGTCCAAAAATATATTGAAGTAAGGCTGCCAAGAGGACTTGACAGCGGGGCAGAATTGCAGGAAACCGATTTCAGGAGGTAGACTGGAATTGCATGTAAAGCATAGGAAAAGAGGCAGAACGTCCACAAAGATGCACTTGGCCAAAAAGGGCGTATGCGTTTTTTCCTGAATATATTCAGGAAAAAACGCATACGCCCTTTTTGGCCAACCAAGCAAGCTTGCAAAGGAAATCTGCACTACAATGAAGTCTCACTGCCCCCCGGTCAAAAGGGCCATCTGAAAAAAGTGTAAAATCCAGAAAAGCAGGACAGGCCATGGAGAACTGGGAGCCTTGTTATGCTGATGGGCGGGATGCAAATTGCCAACAGCCACTCTGGAGAAGTGTATGATGTTTCCTGAAACATCTAGAAAACAAAGCAACAGAGCCTAGGGCACTTCCACTTATGGTCCTATAGCTTAGGGAAATTATAATCAAAAAGACACAGCCACCCCAAAGTTTGGGACGGCTGTGTTTACAAGAACCTCGTTTACGGTACAAGTTCAATATCACAGAAAGCGAAAAATGGATAAAGTTGTGGTACTTACGTACAATGCAGTATCACTCAGCAATGAAATCTATGTCATCAGTCCCGTAGCAGCATAATGAGTGGATTCAGGTACGATGATTCTAAGTGAAATAAGTCACACAGAAAAAGAAACATCATAAGATGTCACTAATACACGGAATTTAAACTTGGCTACACAGGAACTGAATTTCAAAACAGAACAGGGTCTCAAATGTAGAAAACCAACTTATGCTTGCTTAAGGGGAAAGGTGAGTTGGGGTGCTGCATAAAACCAGAGATTGAAATTAGCACAGATACCGCTCCATAAGCCAAATATGTAATAGACAAGAGCTACTCCTTGCTCAACGAAGTGGACTCAGCACCCCATATTAAACGCCTAAGAATATACCTGACTAGTAAGAATCTTAAAACCTATGGATTTATATGTCTCCGAAAGAGAATCAAGCGTGTGTACAGTGGCATAAACGCAGCAGTGATAGGATTGGTGAGGTTCGGTGAGCAAATGCAGACCCTTTGAAGTCATATTGCATGGTACCCATTCCATGGGTCTCAACTCTCCAGGTTTAAGGGATTCTTCCTTCAGCTAAAACATGCATGTGGAACCCAGAGTACGATCCACCGTGTGATCGGGAAACGTGTTCAAATGTGTCTCAGTTTTCGTCCCCTGGTACTCGGGTGCAACATTCCAGACGCTTTACTAACACTCTCCCCACTTGGAGAGTCAGTGCTTTTAACCAGCTGTTTGGCCCAGTTTGCAATTTCTGCGGAAAATGAACAGGAATAGGGAGAACCAATAAGAGACTAGCTGGAGGTGTCTGGACGGGCAAATTTAACTCTCATTTCCCACCAGGAAGAGGAATTAACCAAAGGCTCAGCGTGCCATACCGGAACCACACTAGGGCCTGAAGCAATCCTGCGGTGTTGCGGCCAGCTCACAAGAAAGCGAGTTGAAGAAAGGAGCTCAGGGGCACTGTCATTCACAACCCTGCAGAGTTATAAATGACAGCTATCGTCCAAAAATATATTGAAGTAAGGCTGCCAAGAGGACTTGACAGCGGGGCAGAATTGCAGGAAACCGATTTCAGGAGGTAGACTGGAATTGCATGTAAAGCATAGGAAAAGAGGCAGAACGTCCACAATGATGCACTTGGCCAAAAAGGGCGTATGCGATTTTTCCTGAATATATTCAGGAAAAAACGCATACGCCCTTTTTGGCCAACCAAGCAAGCTTGCAAAGGAAATCTGCACTACAATGAAGTCTCACTGCCCCCCGGTCAAAAGGGCCATCTGAAAAAAGTGTAAAATCCAGAAAGGCAGGACAGGCCATGGAGAACTGGGAGCCTTGTTATGCTGATGGGCGGGATGCAAATTGCCAACAGCCACTCTGGAGAAGTGTATGATGTTTCCTGAAACATCTAGAAAACAAAGCAACAGAGCCTAGGGCACTTCCACTTATGGTCCTATAGATTAGGGAAATTATAATCAAAAAGACACAGCCACCCCAAAGTTTGGGACGGCTGTGTTTACAAGAACCTCGTTGACAGTACAAGTTCAATATCACAGAAAGCGAAAAATGGATAAAGTTGCGGTACTTACGTACAATGCAATATCACTCAGCAATGAAATCTATGTCATCAGTCCCGTAGCAGCATAATGAGTGGATTCAGGTACGATGATTCTAAGTGAAATAAGTCACACAGAAAAAGAAACATCATAAGATGTCACTAATACACGGAATTTAAACTTGGCTACACAGGAACTGAATTTCAAAACAGAACAGGGTCTCAAATGTAGAAAACCAACTTATGCTTGCTTAAGGGGAAAGGTGAGTTGGGGTGCTGCATAAAACCAGAGATTGAAATTAGCACAGATACCGCTCCATAATCCAAATATGTAATAGACAAGAGCTACTCCTTGCTCAACGAAGTGGACTCAACACCCCATATTAAACGCCTAAGAATATACCTGACTAGTAAGAATCTTAAAACCTATGGATTTATATGTCTCCGAAAGAGAATCAAGCGTGTGTACAGTGGCATAAACGCAGCAGTGATAGGATTGGTGAGGTTCGGTGAGCAAATGCAGACCCTTTGAAGTCATATTGCATGGTACCCATTCCATGGGTCTCAACTCTCCAGGTTTAAGGGATTCTTCCTTCAGCTAAAACATGCATGTGGAACCCAGAGTACGATCCACCGTGTGATCGGGAAACGTGTTCAAATGTGTCTCAGTTTTCGTCCCCTGGTACTCGGGTGCAACCTTCCAGACGCTTTACTAACACTCTCCCCACTTGGAGAGTCAGTGCCTTTAACCTGCTGTTTGGCCCAGTTTGCAATTTCTGCGGAAAATGAACAGGAATAGGGAGAACCAATGAGAGACTAGCTGGAGGTTTCTGGACGGGCAAATTTAAGTCTCATTTCCCACCAGGAAGAGGAATTAACCGAAGGCTCAGCGTGCCATGCCGGAACCACACTAGGGCCTGAAGCAATCCTGCGGTGTTGCGGCCAGCTCACAAGAAAGCGAGTTGAAGAAAGGAGCTCAGGGGCACTGTCATTCACAACCCTGCAGAGTTATAAATGACAGCTACCGTCCAAAAATATATTGAAGTAAGGCTGCCAAGAGGACTTGACAGCGGGGCAGAATTGCAGGAAACCGATTTCAGGAGGTAGACTGGAATTGCATGTAAAGCATAGGAAAAGAGGCAGAACGTCCACAATGATGCACTTGGCCAAAAAGGGCGTATGCGTTTTTTCCTGAATATATTCAGGAAAAAACGCATACGCCCTTTTTGGCCAACCAAGCAAGCTTGCAAAGGAAATCTGCACTACAATGAAGTCTCACTGCCCCCCGGTCAAAAGGGCCATCTGAAAAAAGTGTAAAATCCAGAAAGGCAGGACCGGCCATGGAGAACTGGGAGCCTTGTTATGCTGATGGGTGGGATGCAAATTGCCAACAGCCACTCTGGAGAAGTGTATGATGTTTCCTGAAACATCTAGAAAACAAAGCAACAGAGCCTAGGGCACTTCCACTTATGGTCCTATAGATTAGGGAAATTATAATCAAAAAGACACAGCCACCCCAAAGTTTGGGACGGCTGTGTTTACAAGAACCTCGTTGACAGTACAAGTTCAATATCACAGAAAGCGAAAAATGGATAAAGTTGCGGTACTTACGTACAATGCAATATCACTCAGCAATGAAATCTATGTCATCAGTCCCGTAGCAGCATAATGAGTGGATTCAGGTACGATGATTCTAAGTGAAATAAGTCACACAGAAAAAGAAACATCATAAGATGTCACTAATACATGGAATTTAAACTTGGCTACACAGGAACTGAATTTCAAAACAGAACAGGGTCTCAAATGTAGAAAACCAACTTATGCTTGCTTAAGGGGAAAGGTGAGTTGGGGTGCTGCATAAAACCAGAGATTGAAATTAGCACAGATACCGCTCCATAAGCCAAATATGTAATAGACAAGAGCTACTCCTTGCTCAACGAAGTGGACTCAGCACCCCATATTAAAGGCCTAAGAATATACCTGACTAGTAAGAATCTTAAAACCTATGGATTTATATGTCTCCGAAAGAGAATCAAGCGTGTGTACAGTGGCATAAACGCAGCAGTGATAGGATTGGTGAGGTTCGGTGAGCAAATGCAGACCCTTTGAAGTCATATTGCATGGTACCCATTCCATGGGTCTCAACTCTCCAGGTTTAAGGGATTCTTCCTTCAGCTAAAACATGCATGTGGAACCCAGAGTACGATCCACCGTGTGATCGGGAAACGTGTTCAAATGTGTCTCAGTTTTCGTCCCCTGGTACTCGGGTGCAACATTCCAGACGCTTTACTAACACTCTCCCCACTTGGAGAGTCAGTGCCTTTAACCTGCTGTTTGGCCCAGTTTGCAATTTCTGCGGAAAATGAACAGGAATAGGGAGAACCAATGAGAGACTAGCTGGAGTTGTCTGGACGGGCAAATTTAACTCTCATTTCCCACCAGGAAGAGGAATTAACCAAAGGCTCAGCGTGCCATGCCGGAACCACACTAGGGCCTGAAGCAATCCTGCGGTGTTGCGGCCAGCTCACAAGAAAGCGAGTTGAAGAAAGGAGCTCAGGGGCACTGTCATTCACAACCCTGCAGAGTTATAAATGACAGCTATCGTCCAAAAATATATTGAAGTAAGGCTGCCAAGAGGACTTGACAGCGGGGCAGAATTGCAGGAAACCGATTTCAGGAGGTAGACTGGAATTGCATGTAAAGCATAGGAAAAGAGGCAGAACGTCCACAATGATGCACTTGGCCAAAAAGGGCGTATGCGTTTTTTCCTGAATATATTCAGGAAAAAACGCATACGCCCTTTTTGGCCAACCAAGCAAGCTTGCAAAGGAAATCTGCACTACAATGAAGTCTCACTGCCCCCCGGTCAAAAGGGCCATCTGAAAAAAGTGTAAAATCCAGAAAAGCAGGACAGGCCATGGAGAACTGGGAGCCTTGTTATGCTGATGGGCGGGATGCAAATTGCCAACAGCCACTCTGGAGAAGTGTATGATGTTTCCTGAAACATCTAGAAAACAAAGCAACAGAGCCTAGGGCACTTCCACTTATGGTCCTATAGCTTAGGGAAATTATAATCAAAAAGACACAGCCACCCCAAAGTTTGGGACGGCTGTGTTTACAAGAACCTCGTTTACGGTACAAGTTCAATATCACAGAAAGCGAAAAATGGATAAAGTTGTGGTACTTACGTACAATGCAGTATCACTCAGCAATGAAATCTATGTCATCAGTCCCGTAGCAGCATAATGAGTGGATTCAGGTACGATGATTCTAAGTGAAATAAGTCACACAGAAAAAGAAACATCATAAGATGTCACTAATACACGGAATTTAAACTTGGCTACACAGGAACTGAATTTCAAAACAGAACAGGGTCTCAAATGTAGAAAACCAACTTATGCTTGCTTAAGGGGAAAGGTGAGTTGGGGTGCTGCATAAAACCAGAGATTGAAATTAGCACAGATACCGCTCCATAAGCCAAATATGTAATAGACAAGAGCTACTCCTTGCTCAACGAAGTGGACTCAGCACCCCATATTAAACGCCTAAGAATATACCTGACTAGTAAGAATGTTAAAACCTATGGATTTATATGTCTCCGAAAGAGAATCAAGCGTGTGTACAGTGGCATAAACGCAGCAGTGATAGGATTGGTGAGGTTCGGTGAGCAAATGCAGACCCTTTGAAGTCATATTGCATGGTACCCATTCCATGGGTCTCAACTCTCCAGGTTTAAGGGATTCTTCCTTCAGCTAAAACATGCATGTGGAACCCAGAGTACGATCCACCGTGTGATCGGGAAACGTGTTCAAATGTGTCTCAGTTTTCGTCCCCTGGTACTCGGGTGCAACATTCCAGACGCTTTACTAACACTCTCCCCACTTGGAGAGTCAGTGCTTTTAACCAGCTGTTTGGCCCAGTTTGCAATTTCTGCGGAAAATGAACAGGAATAGGGAGAACCAATAAGAGACTAGCTGGAGGTGTCTGGACGGGCAAATTTAACTCTCATTTCCCACCAGGAAGAGGAATTAACCAAAGGCTCAGCGTGCCATACCGGAACCACACTAGGGCCTGAAGCAATCCTGCGGTGTTGCGGCCAGCTCACAAGAAAGCGAGTTGAAGAAAGGAGCTCAGGGGCACTGTCATTCACAACCCTGCAGAGTTATAAATGACAGCTATCGTCCAAAAATATATTGAAGTAAGGCTGCCAAGAGGACTTGACAGCGGGGCAGAATTGCAGGAAACCGATTTCAGGAGGTAGACTGGAATTGCATGTAAAGCATAGGAAAAGAGGCAGAACGTCCACAATGATGCACTTGGCCAAAAAGGGCGTATGCGATTTTTCCTGAATATATTCAGGAAAAAACGCATACGCCCTTTTTGGCCAACCAAGCAAGCTTGCAAAGGAAATCTGCACTACAATGAAGTCTCACTGCCCCCCGGTCAAAAGGGCCATCTGAAAAAAGTGTAAAATCCAGAAAGGCAGGACAGGCCATGGAGAACTGGGAGCCTTGTTATGCTGATGGGCGGGATGCAAATTGCCAACAGCCACTCTGGAGAAGTGTATGATGTTTCCTGAAACATCTAGAAAACAAAGCAACAGAGCCTAGGGCACTTCCACTTATGGTCCTATAGATTAGGGAAATTATAATCAAAAAGACACAGCCACCCCAAAGTTTGGGACGGCTGTGTTTACAAGAACCTCGTTGACAGTACAAGTTCAATATCACAGAAAGCGAAAAATGGATAAAGTTGCGGTACTTACGTACAATGCAATATCACTCAGCAATGAAATCTATGTCATCAGTCCCGTAGCAGCATAATGAGTGGATTCAGGTACGATGATTCTAAGTGAAATAAGTCACACAGAAAAAGAAACATCATAAGATGTCACTAATACACGGAATTTAAACTTGGCTACACAGGAACTGAATTTCAAAACAGAACAGGGTCTCAAATGTAGAAAACCAACTTATGCTTGCTTAAGGGGAAAGGTGAGTTGGGGTGCTGCATAAAACCAGAGATTGAAATTAGCACAGATACCGCTCCATAAGCCAAATATGTAATAGACAAGAGCTACTCCTTGCTCAACGAAGTGGACTCAGCACCCCATATTAAACGCCTAAGAATATACCTGACTAGTAAGAATCTTAAAACCTATGGATTTATATGTCTCCGAAAGAGAATCAAGCGTGTGTACAGTGGCATAAACGCAGCAGTGGTAGGATTGGTGAGGTTCGGTGAGCAAATGCAGACCCTTTGAAGTCATATTGCATGGTACCCATTCCATGGGTCTCAACTCTCCAGGTTTAAGGGATTCTTCCTTCAGCTAAAACATGCATGTGGAACCCAGAGTACGATCCACCGTGTGATCGGGAAACGTGTTCAAATGTGCCTCAGTTTTTGTCCCCTGGTACTCGGGTGCAACATTCCAGACGCTTTACTAACACTCTCCCCACTTGGAGAGTCAGTGCCTTTAACCTGCTGTTTGGCCCAGTTTGCAATTTCTGCGGAAAATGAACAGGAATAGGGAGAACCAATGAGAGACTAGCTGGAGGTTTCTGGACGGGCAAATTTAAGTCTCATTTCCCACCAGGAAGAGGAATTAACCGAAGGCTCAGCGTGCCATGCCGGAACCACACTAGGGCCTGAAGCAATCCTGCGGTGTTGCGGCCAGCTCACAAGAAAGCGAGTTGAAGAAAGGAGCTCAGGGGCACTGTCATTCACAACCCTGCAGAGTTATAAATGACAGCTATCGTCCAAAAATATATTGAAGTAAGGCTGCCAAGAGGACTTGACAGCGGGGCAGAATTGCAGGAAACCGATTTCAGGAGGTAGACTGGAATTGCATGTAAAGCATAGGAAAAGAGGCAGAACGTCCACAATGAT
This sequence comes from Leucopleurus acutus, assembly GCF_964270905.1. NCBI lineage: Eukaryota > Metazoa > Chordata > Mammalia > Artiodactyla > Delphinidae > Leucopleurus > Leucopleurus acutus. Next base: position 363,021 of record NW_028139130.1, on the reverse strand, counting down.
GCACTTGGCCAAAAAGGGCGTATGCGTTTTTTCCTGAATATATTCAGGAAAAAACGCATACGCCCTTTTTGGCCAACCAAGCAAGCTTGCAAAGGAAATCTGCACTACAATGAAGTCTCACTGCCCCCCGGTCAAAAGGGCCATCTGAAAAAAGTGTAAAATCCAGAAAGGCAGGACCGGCCATGGAGAACTGGGAGCCTTGTTATGCTGATGGGTGGGATGCAAATTGCCAACAGCCACTCTGGAGAAGTGTATGATGTTTCCTGAAACATCTAGAAAACAAAGCAACAGAGCCTAGGGCACTTCCACTTATTGTCCTATAGATTAGGGAAATTATAATCAAAAAGACACAGCCACCCCAAAGTTTGGGACGGCTGTGTTTACAAGAACCTCGTTGACAGTACAAGTTCAATATCACAGAAAGCGAAAAATGGATAAAGTTGCGGTACTTACGTACAATGCAATATCACTCAGCAATGAAATCTATGTCATCAGTCCCGTAGCAGCATAATGAGTGGATTCAGGTACGATGATTCTAAGTGAAATAAGTCACACAGAAAAAGAAACATCATAAGATGTCACTAATACATGGAATTTAAACTTGGCTACACAGGAACTGAATTTCAAAACAGAACAGGGTCTCAAATGTAGAAAACCAACTTATGCTTGCTTAAGGGGAAAGGTGAGTTGGGGTGCTGCATAAAACCAGAGATTGAAATTAGCACAGATACCGCTCCATAAGCCAAATATGTAATAGACAAGAGCTACTCCTTGCTCAACGAAGTGGACTCAGCACCCCATATTAAACGCCTAAGAATATACCTGACTAGTAAGAATCTTAAAACCTATGGATTTATATGTCTCCGAAAGAGAATCAAGCGTGTGTACAGTGGCATAAACGCAGCAGTGATAGGATTGGTGAGGTTCGGTGAGCAAATGCAGACCCTTTGAAGTCATATTGCATGGTACCCATTCCATGGGTCTCAACTCTCCAGGTTTAAGGGATTCTTCCTTCAGCTAAAACATGCATGTGGAACCCAGAGTACGATCCACCGTGTGATCGGGAAACGTGTTCAAATGTGTCTCAGTTTTCGTCCCCTGGTACTCGGGTGCAACATTCCAGACGCTTTACTAACACTCTCCCCACTTGGAGAGTCAGTGCCTTTAACCTGCTGTTTGGCCCAGTTTGCAATTTCTGCGGAAAATGAACAGGAATAGGGAGAACCAATGAGAGACTAGCTGGAGTTGTCTGGACGGGCAAATTTAACTCTCATTTCCCACCAGGAAGAGGAATTAACCAAAGGCTCAGCGTGCCATGCCGGAACCACACTAGGGCCTGAAGCAATCCTGCGGTGTTGCGGCCAGCTCACAAGAAAGCGAGTTGAAGAAAGGAGCTCAGGGGCACTGTCATTCACAACCCTGCAGAGTTATAAATGACAGCTATCGTCCAAAAATATATTGAAGTAAGGCTGCCAAGAGGACTTGACAGCGGGGCAGAATTGCAGGAAACCGATTTCAGGAGGTAGACTGGAATTGCATGTAAAGCATAGGAAAAGAGGCAGAACGTCCACAATGATGCACTTGGCCAAAAAGGGCGTATGCGTTTTTTCCTGAATATATTCAGGAAAAAACGCATACGCCCTTTTTGGCCAACCAAGCAAGCTTGCAAAGGAAATCTGCACTACAATGAAGTCTCACTGCCCCCCGGTCAAAAGGGCCATCTGAAAAAAGTGTAAAATCCAGAAAGGCAGGACAGGCCATGGAGAACTGGGAGCCTTGTTATGCTGATGGGCGGGATGCAAATTGCCAACAGCCACTCTGGAGAAGTGTATGATGTTTCCTGAAACATCTAGAAAACAAAGCAACAGAGCCTAGGGCACTTCCACTTATGGTCCTATAGCTTAGGGAAATTATAATCAAAAAGACACAGCCACCCCAAAGTTTGGGACGGCTGTGTTTACAAGAACCTCATTTACGGTACAAGTTCAATATCACAGAAAGCGAAAAATGGATAAAGTTGTGGTACTTACGTACAATGCAGTATCACTCAGCAATGAAATCTATGTCATCAGTCCCGTAGCAGCATAATGAGTGGATTCAGGTACGATGATTCTAAGTGAAATAAGTCACACAGAAAAAGAAACATCATAAGATGTCACTAATACACGGAATTTAAACTTGGCTACACAGGAACTGAATTTCAAAACAGAACAGGGTCTCAAATGTAGAAAACCAACTTATGCTTGCTTAAGGGGAAAGGTGAGTTGGGGTGCTGCATAAAACCAGAGATTGAAATTAGCACAGATACCGCTCCATAAGCCAAATATGTAATAGACAAGAGCTACTCCTTGCTCAACGAAGTGGACTCAACACCCCATATTAAACGCCTAAGAATATACCTGACTAGTAAGAATCTTAAAACCTATGGATTTATATGTCTCCGAAAGAGAATCAAGCGTGTGTACAGTGGCATAAACGCAGCAGTGATAGGATTGGTGAGGTTCGGTGAGCAAATGCAGACCCTTTGAAGTCATATTGCATGGTACCCATTCCATGGGTCTCAACTCTCCAGGTTTAAGGGATTCTTCCTTCAGCTAAAACATGCATGTGGAACCCAGAGTACGATCCACCGTGTGATCGGGAAACGTGTTCAAATGTGTCTCAGTTTTCGTCCCCTGGTACTCGGGTGCAACATTCCAGACGCTTTACTAACACTCTCCCCACTTGGAGAGTCAGTGCTTTTAACCTGCTGTTTGGCCCAGTTTGCAATTTCTGCGGAAAATGAACAGGAATAGGGAGAACCAATAAGAGACTAGCTGGAGGTGTGTGGACGGGCAAATTTAACTCTCATTTCCCACCAGGAAGAGGAATTAACCGAAGGCTCAGTGTGCAATGCCGGAACCACACTAGGGCCTGAAGCAATCCTGCGGTGTTGCGGCCAGCTCACAAGAAAGCGAGTTGAAGAAAGGAGCTCAGGGGCACTGTCATTCACAACCCTGCAGAGTTATAAATGACAGCTATCGTCCAAAAATATATTGAAGTAAGGCTGCCAAGAGGACTTGACAGCGGGGCAGAATTGCAGGAAACCGATTTCAGGAGGTGGACTGGAATTGCATGTAAAGCATAGGAAAAGAGGCAGAACGTCCACAATGATGCACTTGGCCAAAAAGGGCGTATGCGTTTTTTCCTGAATATATTCAGGAAAAAACGCATACGCCCTTTTTGGCCAACCAAGCAAGCTTGCAAAGGAAATCTGCACTACAATGAAGTCTCACTACCCCCCGGTCAAAAGGGCCATCTGAAAAAAGTGTAAAATCCAGAAAGGCAGGACCGGCCATGGAGAACTGGGAGCCTTGTTATGCTGATGGGTGGGATGCAAATTGCCAACAGCCACTCTGGAGAAGTGTATGATGTTTCCTGAAACATCTAGAAAACAAAGCAACAGAGCCTAGGGCACTTCCACTTAAGGTCCTATAGCTTAGGGAAATTATAATCAAAAAGACACAGCCACCCCAAAGTTTGGGACGGCTGTGTTTACAAGAACCTCGTTGACAGTACAAGTTCAATATCACAGAAAGCGAAAAATGGATAAAGTTGCGGTACTTACGTACAATGCAATATCACTCAGTAATGAAATCTATGTCATCAGTCCCGTAGCAGCATAATGAGTGGATTCAGGTACGATGATTCTAAGTGAAATAAGTCACACAGAAAAAGAAACATCATAAGATGTCACTAATACACGGAATTTAAACTTGGCTACACAGGAACTGAATTTCAAAACAGAACAGGGTCTCAAATGTAGAAAACCAACTTATGCTTGCTTAAGGGGAAAGGTGAGTTGGGGTGCTGCATAAAACCAGAGATTGAAATTAGCACAGATACCGCTCCATAAGCCAAATATGTAATAGACAAGAGCTACTCCTTGCTCAACGAAGTGGACTCAGCACCCCATATTAAAGGCCTAAGAATATACCTGACTAGTAAGAATCTTAAAACCTATGGATTTATATGTCTCCGAAAGAGAATCAAGCGTGTGTACAGTGGCATAAACGCAGCAGTGATAGCATTGGTGAGGTTCGGTGAGCAAATGCAGACCCTTTGAAGTCATATTGCATGATACCCATTCCATGGGTCTCAACTCTCCAGGTTTAAGGGATTCTTCCTTCAGCTAAAACATGCATGTGGAACCCAGAGTACGATCCACCGTGTGATCGGGAAACGTGTTCAAATGTGTCTCAGTTTTCGTCCCCTGGTACTCGGGTGCAACATTCCAGACGCTTTACTAACACTCTCCCCACTTGGAGAGTCAGTGCCTTTAACCTGCTGTTTGGCCCAGTTTGCAATTTCTGCGGAAAATGAACAGGAATAGGGAGAACCAATGAGAGACTAGCTGGAGGTGTCTGGACGGGCAAATTTAACTCTCATTTCCCACCAGGAAGAGGAATTAACCGAAGGCTCAGCGTGCCATGCCGGAACCACACTAGGGCCTGAAGCAATCCTGCGGTGTTGCGGCCAGCTCACAAGAAAGCGAGTTGAAGAAAGGAGCTCAGGGGCACTGTCATTCACAACCCTGCAGAGTTATAAATGACAGCTATCGTCCAAAAATATATTGAAGTAAGGCTGCCAAGAGGACTTGACAGCGGGGCAGAATTGCAGGAAACCGATTTCAGGAGGTAGACTGGAATTGCATGTAAGGCATAGGAAAAGAGGCAGAACGTCCACAAAGATGCACTTGGCCAAAAAGGGCGTATGCGTTTTTTCCTGAATATATTCAGGAAAAAACGCATACGCCCTTTTTGGCCAACCAAGCAAGCTTGCAAAGGAAATCTGCACTACAATGAAGTCTCACTGCCCCCCGGTCAAAAGGGCCATCTGAAAAAAGTGTAAAATCCAGAAAAGCAGGACAGGCCATGGAGAACTGGGAGCCTTGTTATGCTGATGGGCGGGATGCAAATTGCCAACAGCCACTCTGGAGAAGTGTATGATGTTTCCTGAAACATCTAGAAAACAAAGCAACAGAGCCTAGGGCACTTCCACTTATGGTCCTATAGCTTAGGGAAATTATAATCAAAAAGAAACAGCCACCCCAAAGTTTGGGACGGCTGTGTTTACAAGAACCTCGTTTACGGTACAAGTTCAATATCACAGAAAGCGAAAAATGGATAAAGTTGTGGTACTTACGTACAATGCAGTATCACTCAGCAATGAAATCTATGTCATCAGTCCCGTAGCAGCATAATGAGTGGATTCAGGTACGATGATTCTAAGTGAAATAAGTCACACAGAAAAAGAAACATCATAAGATGTCACTAATACACGGAATTTAAACTTGGCTACACAGGAACTGAATTTCAAAACAGAACAGGGTCTCAAATGTAGAAAACCAACTTATGCTTGCTTAAGGGGAAAGGTGAGTTGGGGTGCTGCATAAAACCAGAGATTGAAATTAGCACAGATACCGCTCCATAAGCCAAATATGTAATAGACAAGAGCTACTCCTTGCTCAACGAAGTGGACTCAGCACCCCATATTAAACGCCTAAGAATATACCTGACTAGTAAGAATCTTAAAACCTATGGATTTATATGTCTCCGAAAGAGAATCAAGCGTGTGTACAGTGGCATAAACGCAGCAGTGATAGGATTGGTGAGGTTCGGTGAGCAAATGCAGACCCTTTGAAGTCATATTGCATGGTACCCATTCCATGGGTCTCAACTCTCCAGGTTTAAGGGATTCTTCCTTCAGCTAAAACATGCATGTGGAACCCAGAGTACGATCCACCGTGTGATCGGGAAACGTGTTCAAATGTGTCTCAGTTTTCGTCCCCTGGTACTCGGGTGCAACATTCCAGACGCTTTACTAACACTCTCCCCACTTGGAGAGTCAGGGCTTTTAACCAGCTGTTTGGCCCAGTTTGCAATTTCTGCGGAAAATGAACAGGAATAGGGAGAACCAATAAGAGACTAGCTGGAGGTGTCTGGACGGGCAAATTTAACTCTCATTTCCCACCAGGAAGAGGAATTAACCAAAGGCTCAGCGTGCCATACCGGAACCACACTAGGGCCTGAAGCAATCCTGCGGTGTTGCGGCCAGCTCACAAGAAAGCGAGTTGAAGAAAGGAGCTCAGGGGCACTGTCATTCACAACCCTGCAGAGTTATAAATGACAGCTATCGTCCAAAAATATATTGAAGTAAGGCTGCCAAGAGGACTTGACAGCGGGGCAGAATTGCAGGAAACCGATTTCAGGAGGTAGACTGGAATTGCATGTAAAGCATAGGAAAAGAGGCAGAACGTCCACAATGATGCACTTGGCCAAAAAGGGCGTATGCGATTTTTCCTGAATATTCAGGAAAAAACGCATACGCCCTTTTTGGCCAACCAAGCAAGCTTGCAAAGGAAATCTGCACTACAATGAAGTCTCACTGCCCCCCGGTCAAAAGGGCCATCTGAAAAAAGTGTAAAATCCAGAAAGGCAGGACAGGCCATGGAGAACTGGGAGCCTTGTTATGCTGATGGGCGGGATGCAAATTGCCAACAGCCACTCTGGAGAAGTGTATGATGTTTCCTGAAACATCTAGAAAACAAAGCAACAGAGCCTAGGGCACTTCCACTTATGGTCCTATAGATTAGGGAAATTATAATCAAAAAGACACAGCCACCCCAAAGTTTGGGACGGCTGTGTTTACAAGAACCTCGTTGACAGTACAAGTTCAATATCACAGAAAGCGAAAAATGGATAAAGTTGCGGTACTTACGTACAATGCAATATCACTCAGCAATGAAATCTATGTCATCAGTCCCGTAGCAGCATAATGAGTGGATTCAGGTACGATGATTCTAAGTGAAATAAGTCACACAGAAAAAGAAACATCATAAGATGTCACTAATACACGGAATTTAAACTTGGCTACACAGGAACTGAATTTCAAAACAGAACAGGGTCTCAAATGTAGAAAACCAACTTATGCTTGCTTAAGGGGAAAGGTGAGTTGGGGTGCTGCATAAAACCAGAGATTGAAATTAGCACAGATACCGCTCCATAAGCCAAATATGTAATAGACAAGAGCTACTCCTTGCTCAACGAAGTGGACTCAGCACCCCATATTAAACGCCTAAGAATATACCTGACTAGTAAGAATCTTAAAACCTATGGATTTATATGTCTCCGAAAGAGAATCAAGCGTGTGTACAGTGGCATAAACGCAGCAGTGATAGGATTGGTGAGGTTCGGTGAGCAAATGCAGACCCTTTGAAGTCATATTGCATGGTACCCATTCCATGGGTCTCAACTCTCCAGGTTTAAGGGATTCTTCCTTCAGCTAAAACATGCATGTGGAACCCAGAGTACGATCCACCGTGTGATCGGGAAACGTGTTCAAATGTGTCTCAGTTTTCGTCCCCTGGTACTCGGGTGCAACATTCCAGACGCTTTACTAACACTCTCCCCACTTGGAGAGTCAGTGCCTTTAACCTGCTGTTTGGCCCAGTTTGCAATTTCTGCGGAAAATGAACAGGAATAGGGAGAACCAATGAGAGACTAGCTGGAGTTGTCTGGACGGGCAAATTTAACTCTCATTTCCCACCAGGAAGAGGAATTAACCAAAGGCTCAGCGTGCCATGCCGGAACCACACTAGGGCCTGAAGCAATCCTGCGGTGTTGCGGCCAGCTCACAAGAAAGCGAGTTGAAGAAAGGAGCTCAGGGGCACTGTCATTCACAACCCTGCAGAGTTATAAATGACAGCTATCGTCCAAAAATATATTGAAGTAAGGCTGCCAAGAGGACTTGACAGCGGGGCAGAATTGCAGGAAACCGATTTCAGGAGGTAGACTGGAATTGCATGTAAAGCATAGGAAAAGAGGCAGAACGTCCACAATGATGCACTTGGCCAAAAAGGGCGTATGCGTTTTTTCCTGAATATATTCAGGAAAAAACGCATACGCCCTTTTTGGCCAACCAAGCAAGCTTGCAAAGGAAATCTGCACTACAATGAAGTCTCACTGCCCCCCGGTCAAAAGGGCCATCTGAAAAAAGTGTAAAATCCAGAAAGGCAGGACAGGCCATGGAGAACTGGGAGCCTTGTTATGCTGATGGGCGGGATGCAAATTGCCAACAGCCACTCTGGAGAAGTGTATGATGTTTCCTGAAACATCTAGAAAACAAAGCAACAGAGCCTAGGGCACTTCCACTTATGGTCCTATAGCTTAGGGAAATTATAATCAAAAAGACACAGCCACCCCAAAGTTTGGGACGGCTGTGTTTACAAGAACCTCATTTACGGTACAAGTTCAATATCACAGAAAGCGAAAAATGGATAAAGTTGTGGTACTTACGTACAATGCAGTATCACTCAGCAATGAAATCTATGTCATCAGTCCCGTAGCAGCATAATGAGTGGATTCAGGTACGATGATTCTAAGTGAAATAAGTCACACAGAAAAAGAAACATCATAAGATGTCACTAATACACGGAATTTAAACTTGGCTACACAGGAACTGAATTTCAAAACAGAACAGGGTCTCAAATGTAGAAAACCAACTTATGCTTGCTTAAGGGGAAAGGTGAGTTGGGGTGCTGCATAAAACCAGAGATTGAAATTAGCACAGATACCGCTCCATAAGCCAAATATGTAATAGACAAGAGCTACTCCTTGCTCAACGAAGTGGACTCAACACCCCATATTAAACGCCTAAGAATATACCTGACTAGTAAGAATCTTAAAACCTATGGATTTATATGTCTCCGAAAGAGAATCAAGCGTGTGTACAGTGGCATAAACGCAGCAGTGATAGGATTGGTGAGGTTCGGTGAGTAAATGCAGACCCTTTGAAGTCATATTGCATGGTACCCATTCCATGGGTCTCAACTCTCCAGGTTTAAGGGATTCTTCCTTCAGCTAAAACATGCATGTGGAACCCAGAGTACGATCCACCGTGTGATCGGGAAACGTGTTCAAATGTGTCTCAGTTTTCGTCCCCTGGTACTCGGGTGCAACATTCCAGACGCTTTACTAACACTCTCCCCACTTGGAGAGTCAGTGCTTTTAACCTGCTGTTTGGCCCAGTTTGCAATTTCTGCGGAAAATGAACAGGAATAGGGAGAACCAATAAGAGACTAGCTGGAGGTGTGTGGACGGGCAAATTTAACTCTCATTTCCCACCAGGAAGAGGAATTAACCGAAGGCTCAGCGTGCAATGCCGGAACCACACTAGGGCCTGAAGCAATCCTGCGGTGTTGCGGCCAGCTCACAAGAAAGCGAGTTGAAGAAAGGAGCTCAGGGGCACTGTCATTCACAACCCTGCAGAGTTATAAATGACAGCTATCGTCCAAAAATATATTGAAGTAAGGCTGCCAAGAGGACTTGACAGCGGGGCAGAATTGCAGGAAACCGATTTCAGGAGGTGGACTGGAATTGCATGTAAAGCATAGGAAAAGAGGCAGAACGTCCACAATGATGCACTTGGCCAAAAAGGGCGTATGCGTTTTTTCCTGAATATATTCAGGAAAAAACGCATACGCCCTTTTTGGCCAACCAAGCAAGCTTGCAAAGGAAATCTGCACTACAATGAAGTCTCACTACCCCCCGGTCAAAAGGGCCATCTGAAAAAAGTGTAAAATCCAGAAAGGCAGGACAGGCCATGGAGAACTGGGAGCCTTGTTATGCTGATGGGTGGGATGCAAATTGCCAACAGCCACTCTGGAGAAGTGTATGATGTTTCCTGAAACATCTAGAAAACAAAGCAACAGAGCCTAGGGCACTTCCACTTATGGTCCTATAGCTTAGGGAAATTATAATCAAAAAGACACAGCCACCCCAAAGTTTGGGACGGCTGTGTTTACAAGAACCTCGTTGACAGTACAAGTTCAATATCACAGAAAGCGAAAAATGGATAAAGTTGCGGTACTTACGTACAATGCAATATCACTCAGTAATGAAATCTATGTCATCAGTCCCGTAGCAGCATAATGAGTGGATTCAGGTACGATGATTCTAAGTGAAATAAGTCACACAGAAAAAGAAACATCATAAGATGTCACTAATACACGGAATTTAAACTTGGCTACACAGGAACTGAATTTCAAAACAGAACAGGGTCTCAAATGTAGAAAACCAACTTATGCTTGCTTAAGGGGAAAGGTGAGTTGGGGTGCTGCATAAAACCAGAGATTGAAATTAGCACAGATACCGCTCCATAAGCCAAATATGTAATAGACAAGAGCTACTCCTTGCTCAACGAAGTGGACTCAGCACCCCATATTAAAGGCCTAAGAATATACCTGACTAGTAAGAATCTTAAAACCTATGGATTTATATGTCTCCGAAAGAGAATCAAGCGTGTGTACAGTGGCATAAACGCAGCAGTGATAGCATTGGTGAGGTTCGGTGAGCAAATGCAGACCCTTTGAAGTCATATTGCATGGTACCCATTCCATGGGTCTCAACTCTCCAGGTTTAAGGGATTCTTCCTTCAGCTAAAACATGCATGTGGAACCCAGAGTACGATCCACCGTGTGATCGGGAAACGTGTTCAAATGTGTCTCAGTTTTCGTCCCCTGGTACTCGGGTGCAACATTCCAGACGCTTTACTAACACTCTCCCCACTTGGAGAGTCAGTGCCTTTAACCTGCTGTTTGGCCCAGTTTGCAATTTCTGCGGAAAATGAACAGGAATAGGGAGAACCAATGAGAGACTAGCTGGAGGTGTCTGGACGGGCAAATTTAACTCTCATTTCCCACCAGGAAGAGGAATTAACCGAAGGCTCAGCGTGCCATGCCGGAACCACACTAGGGCCTGAAGCAATCCTGCGGTGTTGCGGCCAGCTCACAAGAAAGCGAGTTGAAGAAAGGAGCTCAGGGGCACTGTCATTCACAACCCTGCAGAGTTATAAATGACAGCTATCGTCCAAAAATATATTGAAGTAAGGCTGCCAAGAGGACTTGAGAGCGGGGCAGAATTGCAGGAAACCGATTTCAGGAGGTAGACTGGAATTGCATGTAAAGCATAGGAAAAGAGGCAGAACGTCCACAAAGATGCACTTGGCCAAAAAGGGCGTATGCGTTTTTTCCTGAGGAAAAAACGCATACGCCCTTTTTGGCCAACCAAGCAAGCTTGAAAAGGAAATCTGCACTACAATGAAGTCTCACTGCCCCCCGGTCAAAAGGGCCATCTGAAAAAAGTGTAAAATCCAGAAAAGCAGGACAGGCCATGGAGAACTGGGAGCCTTGTTATGCTGATGGGCGGGATGCAAATTGCCAACAGCCACTCTGGAGAAGTGTATGATGTTTCCTGAAACATCTAGAAAACAAAGCAACAGAGCCTAGGGCACTTCCACTTATGGTCCTATAGCTTAGGGAAATTATAATCAAAAAGACACAGCCACCCCAAAGTTTGGGACGGCTGTGTTTACAAGAACCTCGTTTACGGTACAAGTTCAATATCACAGAAAGCGAAAAATGGATAAAGTTGTGGTACTTACGTACAATGCAGTATCACTCAGCAATGAAATCTATGTCATCAGTCCCGTAGCAGCATAATGAGTGGATTCAGGTACGATGATTCTAAGTGAAATAAGTCACACAGAAAAAGAAACATCATAAGATGTCACTAATACACGGAATTTAAACTTGGCTACACAGGAACTGAATTTCAAAACAGAACAGGGTCTCAAATGTAGAAAACCAACTTATGCTTGCTTAAGGGGAAAGGTGAGTTGGGGTGCTGCATAAAACCAGAGATTGAAATTAGCACAGATACCGCTCCATAAGCCAAATATGTAATAGACAAGAGCTACTCCTTGCTCAACGAAGTGGACTCAGCACCCCATATTAAACGCCTAAGAATATACCTGACTAGTAAGAATCTTAAAACCTATGGATTTATATGTCTCCGAAAGAGAATCAAGCGTGTGTACAGTGGCATAAACGCAGCAGTGATAGGATTGGTGAGGTTCGGTGAGCAAATGCAGACCCTTTGAAGTCATATTGCATGGTACCCATTCCATGGGTCTCAACTCTCCAGGTTTAAGGGATTCTTCCTTCAGCTAAAACATGCATGTGGAACCCAGAGTACGATCCACCGTGTGATCGGGAAACGTGTTCAAATATGTCTCAGTTTTCGTCCCCTGGTACTCGGGTGCAACATTCCAGACGCTTTACTAACACTCTCCCCACTTGGAGAGTCAGTGCTTTTAACCAGCTGTTTGGCCCAGTTTGCAATTTCTGCGGAAAATGAACAGGAATAGGGAGAACCAATAAGAGACTAGCTGGAGGTGTCTGGACGGGCAAATTTAACTCTCATTTCCCACCAGGAAGAGGAATTAACCAAAGGCTCAGCGTGCCATGCCGGAACCACACTAGGGCCTGAAGCAATCCTGCGGTGTTGCGGCCAGCTCACAAGAAAGCGAGTTGAAGAAAGGAGCTCAGGGGCACTGTCATTCACAACCCTGCAGAGTTATAAATGACAGCTATCGTCCAAAAATATATTGAAGTAAGGCTGCCAAGAGGACTTGACAGCGGGGCAGAATTGCAGGAAACCGATTTCAGGAGGTAGACTGGAATTGCATGTAAAGCATAGGAAAAGAGGCAGAACGTCCACAATGATGCACTTGGCCAAAAAGGGCGTATGCGTTTTCTCCTGAATATATTCAGGAAAAAACGCATACGCCCTTTTTGGCCAACCAAGCAAGCTTGCAAAGGAAATCTGCACTACAATGAAGTCTCACTGCCCCCCGGTCAAAAGGGCCATCTGAAAAAAGTGTAAAATCCAGAAAGGCAGGACAGGCCATGGAGAACTGGGAGCCTTGTTATGCTGATGGGCGGGATGCAAATTGCCAACAGCCACTCTGGAGAAGTGTATGATGTTTCCTGAAACATCTAGAAAACAAAGCAACAGAGCCTAGGGCACTTCCACTTATGGTCCTATAGCTTAGGGAAATTATAATCAAAAAGACACAGCCACCCCAAAGTTTGGGACGGCTGTGTTTACAAGAACCTCGTTTACGGTACAAGTTCAATATCACAGAAAGCGAAAAATGGATAAAGTTGTGGTACTTACGTACAATGCAGTATCACTCAGCAATGAAATCTATGTCATCAGTCCCGTAGCAGCATAATGAGTGGATTCAGGTACGATGATTCTAAGTGAAATAAGTCACACAGAAAAAGAAACATCATAAGATGTCACTAATACACGGAATTTAAACTTGGCTACACAGGAACTGAATTTCAAAACAGAACAGGGTCTCAAATGTAGAAAACCAACTTATGCTTGCTTAAGGGGAAAGGTGAGTTGGGGTGCTGCATAAAACCAGAGATTGAAATTAGCACAGATACTGCTCCATAAGCCAAATATGTAATAGACAAGAGCTACTCCTTGCTCAACGAAGTGGACTCAACACCCCATATTAAACGCCTAAGAATATACCTGACTAGTAAGAATCTTAAAACCTATGGATTTATATGTCTCCGAAAGAGAATCAAGCGTGTGTACAGTGGCATAAACGCAGCAGTGATAGGATTGGTGAGGTTCGGTGAGCAAATGCAGACCCTTTGAAGTCATATTGCATGGTACCCATTCCATGGGTCTCAACTCTCCAGGTTTAAGGGATTCTTCCTTCAGCTAAAACATGCATGTGGAACCCAGAGTACGATCCACCGTGTGATCGGGAAACGTGTTCAAATGTGTCTCAGTTTTCGTTCCCTGGTACTCTGGTGCAACCTTCCAGACGCTTTACTAACACTCTCCCCACTTGGAGAGTCAGTGCCTTTAACCTGCTGTTTGGCCCAGTTTGCAATTTCTGCGGAAAATGAACAGGAATAGGGAGAACCAATGAGAGACTAGCTGGAGGTTTCTGGACGGGCAAATTTAACTCTCATTTCCCACCAGGAAGAGGAATTAACCGAAGGCTCAGCGTGCCATGCCGAAACCACACTAGGGCCTGAAGCAATCCTGCGGTGTTGCGGCCAGCTCACAAGAAAGCGAGTTGAAGAAAGGAGCTCAGGGGCACTGTCATTCACAACCCTGCAGAGTTATAAATGACAGCTATCGTCCAAAAATATATTGAAGTAAGGCTGCCAAGAGGACTTGACAGCGGGGCAGAATTGCAGGAAACCGATTACAGGAGGTAGACTGGAATTGCATGTAAAGCGTAGGAAAAGAGGCAGAACGTCCACAATGATGCACTTGGCCAAAAAGGGCGTATGCGTTTTTTCCTGAATATATTCAGGAAAAAACGCATACGCCCTTTTTGGCCAACCAAGCAAGCTTGCAAAGGAAATCTGCACTACAATGAAGTCTCACTGCCCCCCGGTCAAAAGGGCCATCTGAAAAAAGTGTAAAATCCAGAAAGGCAGGACAGGCCATGGAGAACTGGGAGCCTTGTTATGCTGATGGGCGGGATGCAAATTGCCAACAGCCACTCTGGAGAAGTGTATGATGTTTCCTGAAACATCTAGAAAACAAAGCAACAGAGCCTAGGGCACTTCCACTTATGGTCCTATAGCTTAGGGAAATTATAATCAAAAAGACACAGCCACCCCAAAGTTTGGGACGGCTGTGTTTACAAGAACCTCGTTTACGGTACAAGTTCAATATCACAGAAAGCGAAAAATGGATAAAGTTGTGGTACTTACGTACAATGCAGTATCACTCAGCAATGAAATCTATGTCATCAGTCCCGTAGCAGCATAATGAGTGGATTCAGGTACGATGATTCTAAGTGAAATAAGTCACACAGAAAAAGAAACATCATAAGATGTCACTAATACACGGAATTTAAACTTGGCTACACAGGAACTGAATTTCAAAACAGAACAGGGTCTCAAATGTAGAAAACCAACTTATGCTTGCGTAAGGGGAAAGGTGAATTGGGGTGCTGCATAAAACGAGAGATTGAAATTAGCACAGATACCGCTCCATAAGCCAAATATGTAATAGACAAGAGCTACTCCTTGCTCAACGAAGTGGACTCAGCACCCCATATTAAACGCCTAAGAATATACCTGACTAGTAAGAATCTTAAAACCTATGGATTTATATGTCTCCGAAAGAGAATCAAGCGTGTGTACAGTGGCATAAACGCAGCAGTGATAGGATTGGTGAGGTTCGGTGAGCAAATGCAGACCCTTTGAAGTCATATTGCATGGTACCCATTCCATGGGTCTCAACTCTCCAGGTTTAAGGGATTCTTCCTTCAGCTAAAACATGCATGTGGAACCCAGAGTACGATCCACCGTGTGATCGGGAAACGTGTTCAAATGTGTCTCAGTTTTCGTCCCCTGGTACTCGGGTGCAACATTCCAGACGCTTTACTAACACTCTCCCCACTTGGAGAGTCAGTGCCTTTAACCTGCTGTTTGGCCCAGTTTGCAATTTCTGCGGAAAATGAACAGGAATAGGGAGAACCAATGAGAGACTAGCTGGAGGTTTCTGGACGGGCATATTTAACTCTCATTTCCCACCAGGAAGAGGAATTAACCGAAGGCTCAGCGTGCCATGCCGGAACCACACTAGGGCCTGAAGCAATCCTGCGGTGTTGCGGCCAGCTCACAAGAAAGCGAGTTGAAGAAAGGAGCTCAGGGGCACTGTCATTCACAACCCTGCAGAGTTATACATGACAGCTATCGTCCAAAAATATATTGAAGTAAGGCTGCCAAGAGGACTTGACAGCGGGGCAGAATTGCAGGAAACCGATTTCAGGAGGTAGACTGGAATTGCATGTAAAGCATAGGAAAAGAGGCAGAACGTCCACAATGATGCACTTGGCCAAAAAGGGCGTATGCGTTTTTTCCTGAATATATTCAGGAAAAAACGCATACGCCCTTTTTGGCCAACCAAGCAAGCTTGCAAAGGAAATCTGCACTACAATGAAGTCTCACTGCCCCCCGGTCAAAAGGGCCATCTGAAAAAAGTGTAAAATCCAGAAAGGCAGGACCGGCCATGGAGAACTGGGAGCCTTGTTATGCTGATGGGTGGGATGCAAATTGCCAACAGCCACTCTGGAGAAGTGTATGATGTTTCCTGAAACATCTAGAAAACAAAGCAACAGAGCCTAGGGCACTTCCACTTATGGTCCTATAGATTAGGGAAATTATAATCAAAAAGACACAGCCACCCCAAAGTTTGGGACGGCTGTGTTTACAAGAACCTCGTTGACAGTACAAGTTCAATATCACAGAAAGCGAAAAATGGATAAAGTTGCGGTACTTACGTACAATGCAATATCACTCAGCAATGAAATCTATGTCATCAGTCCCGTAGCAGCATAATGAGTGGATTCAGGTACGATGATTCTAAGTGAAATAAGTCACACAGAAAAAGAAACATCATAAGATGTCACTAATACATGGAATTTAAACTTGGCTACACAGGAACTGAATTTCAAAACAGAACAGGGTCTCAAATGTAGAAAACCAACTTATGCTTGCTTAAGGGGAAAGGTGAGTTGGGGTGCTGCATAAAACCAGAGATTGAAATTAGCACAGATACCGCTCCATAAGCCAAATATGTAATAGACAAGAGCTACTCCTTGCTCAACGAAGTGGACTCAGCACCCCATATTAAACGCCTAAGAATATACCTGACTAGTAAGAATCTTAAAACCTATGGATTTATATGTCTCCGAAAGAGAATCAAGCGTGTGTACAGTGGCATAAACGCAGCAGTGATAGGATTGGTGAGGTTCGGTGAGCAAATGCAGACCCTTTGAAGTCATATTGCATGGTACCCATTCCATGGGTCTCAACTCTCCAGGTTTAAGGGATTCTTCCTTCAGCTAAAACATGCATGTGGAACCCAGAGTACGATCCACCGTGTGATCGGGAAACGTGTTCAAATGTGTCTCAGTTTTCGTCCCCTGGTACTCGGGTGCAACATTCCAGACGCTTTACTAACACTCTCCCCACTTGGAGAGTCAGTGCCTTTAACCTGATGTTTGGCCCAGTTTGCAATTTCTGCGGAAAATGAACAGGAATAGGGAGAACCAATGAGAGACTAGCTGGAGTTGTCTGGACGGGCAAATTTAACTCTCATTTCCCACCAGGAAGAGGAATTAACCAAAGGCTCAGCGTGCCATGCCGGAACCACACTAGGGCCTGAAGCAATCCTGCGGTGTTGCGGCCAGCTCACAAGAAAGCGAGTTGAAGAAAGGAGCTCAGGGGCACTGTCATTCACAACCCTGCAGAGTTATAAATGACAGCTATCGTCCAAAAATATATTGAAGTAAGGCTGCCAAGAGGACTTGACAGCGGGGCAGAATTGCAGGAAACCGATTTCAGGAGGTAGACTGGAATTGCATGTAAAGCATAGGAAAAGAGGCAGAACGTCCACAATGATGCACTTGGCCAAAAAGGGCGTATGCGTTTTCTCCTGAATATATTCAGGAAAAAACGCATACGCCCTTTTTGGCCAACCAAGCAAGCTTGCAAAGGAAATCTGCACTACAATGAAGTCTCACTGCCCCCCGGTCAAAAGGGCCATCTGAAAAAAGTGTAAAATCCAGAAAGGCAGGACAGGCCATGGAGAACTGGGAGCCTTGTTATGCTGATGGGCGGGATGCAAATTGCCAACAGCCACTCTGGAGAAGTGTATGATGTTTCCTGAAACATCTAGAAAACAAAGCAACAGAGCCTAGGGCACTTCCACTTATGGTCCTATAGCTTAGGGAAATTATAATCAAAAAGACACAGCCACCCCAAAGTTTGGGACGGCTGTGTTTACAAGAACCTCGTTTACGGTACAAGTTCAATATCACAGAAAGCGAAAAATGGATAAAGTTGTGGTACTTACGTACAATGCAGTATCACTCAGCAATGAAATCTATGTCATCAGTCCCGTAGCAGCATAATGAGTGGATTCAGGTACGATGATTCTAAGTGAAATAAGTCACACAGAAAAAGAAACATCATAAGATGTCACTAATACACGGAATTTAAACTTGGCTACACAGGAACTGAATTTCAAAACAGAACAGGGTCTCAAATGTAGAAAACCAACTTATGCTTGCTTAAGGGGAAAGGTGAGTTGGGGTGCTGCATAAAACCAGAGATTGAAATTAGCACAGATACTGCTCCATAAGCCAAATATGTAATAGACAAGAGCTACTCCTTGCTCAACGAAGTGGACTCAACACCCCATATTAAACGCCTAAGAATATACCTGACTAGTAAGAATCTTAAAACCTATGGATTTATATGTCTCCGAAAGAGAATCAAGCGTGTGTACAGTGGCATAAACGCAGCAGTGATAGGATTGGTGAGGTTCGGTGAGCAAATGCAGACCCTTTGAAGTCATATTGCATGGTACCCATTCCATGGGTCTCAACTCTCCAGGTTTAAGGGATTCTTCCTTCAGCTAAAACATGCATGTGGAACCCAGAGTACGATCCACCGTGTGATCGGGAAACGTGTTCAAATGTGTCTCAGGTTTCGTTCCCTGGTACTCGGGTGCAACCTTCCAGACGCTTTACTAACACTCTCCCCACTTGGAGAGTCAGTGCCTTTAACCTGCTGTTTGGCCCAGTTTGCAATTTCTGCGGAAAATGAACAGGAATAGGGAGAACCAATGAGAGACTAGCTGGAGGTTTCTGGACGGGCAAATTTAACTCTCATTTCCCACCAGGAAGAGGAATTAACCGAAGGCTCAGCGTGCCATGCCGAAACCACACTAGGGCCTGAAGCAATCCTGCGGTGTTGCGGCCAGCTCACAAGAAAGCGAGTTGAAGAAAGGAGCTCAGGGGCACTGTCATTCACAACCCTGCAGAGTTATAAATGACAGCTATCGTCCAAAAATATATTGAAGTAAGGCTGCCAAGAGGACTTGACAGCGGGGCAGAATTGCAGGAAACCGATTACAGGAGGTAGACTGGAATTGCATGTAAAGCGTAGGAAAAGAGGCAGAACGTCCACAATGATGCACTTGGCCAAAAAGGGCGTATGCGTTTTTTCCTGAATATATTCAGGAAAAAACGCATACGCCCTTTTTGGCCAACCAAGCAAGCTTGCAAAGGAAATCTGCACTACAATGAAGTCTCACTGCCCCCCGGTCAAAAGGGCCATCTGAAAAAAGTGTAAAATCCAGAAAGGCAGGACAGGCCATGGAGAACTGGGAGCCTTGTTATGCTGATGGGCGGGATGCAAATTGCCAACAGCCACTCTGGAGAAGTGTATGATGTTTCCTGAAACATCTAGAAAACAAAGCAACAGAGCCTAGGGCACTTCCACTTATGGTCCTATAGCTTAGGGAAATTATAATCAAAAAGACACAGCCACCCCAAAGTTTGGGACGGCTGTGTTTACAAGAACCTCGTTTACGGTACAAGTTCAATATCACAGAAAGCGAAAAATGGATAAAGTTGTGGTACTTACGTACAATGCAGTATCACTCAGCAATGAAATCTATGTCATCAGTCCCGTAGCAGCATAATGAGTGGATTCAGGTACGATGATTCTAAGTGAAATAAGTCACACAGAAAAAGAAACATCATAAGATGTCACTAATACACGGAATTTAAACTTGGCTACACAGGAACTGAATTTCAAAACAGAACAGGGTCTCAAATGTAGAAAACCAACTTATGCTTGCGTAAGGGGAAAGGTGAGTTGGGGTGCTGCATAAAACGAGAGATTGAAATTAGCACAGATACCGCTCCATAAGCCAAATATGTAATAGACAAGAGCTACTCCTTGCTCAACGAAGTGGACTCAGCACCCCATATTAAACGCCTAAGAATATACCTGACTAGTAAGAATCTTAAAACCTATGGATTTATATGTCTCCGAAAGAGAATCAAGCGTGTGTACAGTGGCATAAACGCAGCAGTGATAGGATTGGTGAGGTTCGGTGAGCAAATGCAGACCCTTTGAAGTCATATTGCATGGTACCCATTCCATGGGTCTCAACTCTCCAGGTTTAAGGGATTCTTCCTTCAGCTAAAACATGCATGTGGAACCCAGAGTACGATCCACCGTGTGATCGGGAAACGTGTTCAAATGTGTCTCAGTTTTCGTCCCCTGGTACTCGGGTACAACATTCCAGACGCTTTACTAACACTCTCCCCACTTGGAGAGTCAGTGCTTTTAACCTGCTGTTTGGCCCAGTTTGCAATTTCTGCGGAAAATGAACAGGAATAGGGAGAACCAATAAGAGACTAGCTGGAGGTGTGTGGACGGGCAAATTTAACTCTCATTTCCCACCAGGAAGAGGAATTAACCAAAGGCTCAGCGTGCCATGCCGGAACCACACTAGGGCCTGAAGCAATCCTGCGGTGTTGCGGCCAGCTCACAAGAAAGCGAGTTGAAGAAAGGAGCTCAGGGGCACTGTCATTCACAACCCTGCAGAGTTATAAATGACAGCTATCGTCCAAAAATATATTGAAGTAAGGCTGCCAAGAGGACTTGACAGCGGGGCAGAATTGCAGGAAACCGATTTCAGGAGGTAGACTGGAATTGCATGTAAAGCATAGGAAAAGAGGCAGAACGTCCACAATGATGCACTTGGCCAAAAAGGGCGTATGCGATTTTTCCTGAATATATTCAGGAAAAAACGCATACGCCCTTTTTGGCCAACCAAGCAAGCTTGCAAAGGAAATCTGCACTACAATGAAGTCTCACTGCCCCCAGGTTAAAAGGGCCATCTGAAAAAAGTGTAAAATCCAGAAAGGCAGGACAGGCCATGGAGAACTGGGAGCCTTGTTATGCTAATGGGCGGGATGCAAATTGCCAACAGCCACTCTGGAGAAGTGTATGATGTTTCCTGAAACATCTAGAAAACAAAGCAACAGAGCCTAGGGCACTTCCACTTATGGTCCTATAGATTAGGGAAATTATAATCAAAAAGACACAGCCACCCCAAAGTTTGGGACGGCTGTGTTTACAAGAACCTCGTTGACAGTACAAGTTCAATATCACAGAAAGCGAAAAATGGATAAAGTTGCGGTACTTACGTACAATGCAATATCACTCAGCAATGAAATCTATGTCATCAGTCCCGTAGCAGCATAATGAGTGGATTCAGGTACGATGATTCTAAGTGAAATAAGTCACACAGAAAAAGAAACATCATAAGATGTCACTAATACACGGAATTTAAACTTGGCTACACAGGAACTGAATTTCAAAACAGAACAGGGTCTCAAATGTAGAAAACCAACTTATGCTTGCTTAAGGGGAAAGGTGAGTTGGGGTGCTGCATAAAACCAGAGATTGAAATTAGCACAGATAGCGCTCCATAAGCCAAATATGTAATAGACAAGAACTACTCCTTGCTCAACGAAGTGGACTCAGCACCCCATATTAAACGCCTAAGAATATACCTGACTAGTAAGAATCTTAAAACCTATGGATTTATATGTCTCCGAAAGAGAATCAAGCGTGTGTACAGTGGCATAAACGCAGCAGTGATAGGATTGGTGAGGTTCGGTGAGCAAATGCAGACCCTTTGAAGTCATATTGCATGGTACCCATTCCATGGGTCTCAACTCTCCAGGTTTACGGGATTCTTCCTTCAGCTAAAACATGCATGTGGAACCCAGAGTACGATCCACCGTGTGATCGGGAAACGTGTTCAAATGTGTCTCAGTTTTCGTCCCCTGGTACTCGGGTGCAACATTCCAGACGCTTTACTAACACTCTCCCCACTTGGAGAGTCAGTGCTTTTAACCTGCTGTTTGGCCCAGTTTGCAATTTCTGCGGAAAATGAACAGGAATAGGGAGAACCAATAAGAGACTAGCTGGAGGTGTGTGGACGGGCAAATTTAACTCTCATTTCCCACCAGGAAGAGGAATTAACCGAAGGCTCAGCGTGACATACTGGAACCACAAGAGGGCCTGAAGCAATCCTGCGGTGTTGCGGCCAGCTCACAAGAAAGCGAGTTGAAGAAAGGAGCTCAGGGGCACTGTCATTCACAACCCTGCAGAGTTATAAATGACAGCTATCGTCCAAAAATATATTGAAGTAAGGCTGCCAAGAGGACTTGACAGCGGGGCAGAATTGCAGGAAACCGATTTCAGGAGGTAGACTGGAATTGCATGTAAAGCATAGGAAAAGAGGCAGAACGTCCACAATGATGCACTTGGCCAAAAAGGGCGTATGCGTTTTTTCCTGAATATATTCAGGAAAAAACGCATACGCCCTTTTTGGCCAACCAAGCAAGCTTGCAAAGGAAATCTGCACTACAATGAAGTCTCACTGCCCCCCGGTCAAAAGGGCCATCTGAAAAAAGTGTAAAATCCAGAAAGGCAGGACCGGCCATGGAGAACTGGGAGCCTTGTTATGCTGATGGGTGGGATGCAAATTGCCAACAGCCACTCTGGAGAAGTGTATGATGTTTCCTGAAACATCTAGAAAACAAAGCAACAGAGCCTAGGGCACTTCCACTTATGGTCCTATAGATTAGGGAAATTATAATCAAAAAGACACAGCCACCCCAAAGTTTGGGACGGCTGTGTTTACAAGAACCTCGTTGACAGTACAAGTTCAATATCACAGAAAGCGAAAAATGGATAAAGTTGCGGTACTTACGTACAATGCAATATCACTCAGCAATGAAATCTATGTCATCAGTCCCGTAGCAGCATAATGAGTGGATTCAGGTACGATGATTCTAAGTGAAATAAGTCACACAGAAAAAGAAACATCATAAGATGTCACTAATACACGGAATTTAAACTTGGCTACACAGGAACTGAATTTCAAAACAGAACAGGGTCTCAAATGTAGAAAACCAACTTATGCTTGCTTAAGGGGAAAGGTGAGTTGGAGTGCTGCATAAAACCAGAGATTGAAATTAGCACAGATACCGCTCCATAAGCCAAATATGTAATAGACAAGAGCTACTCCTTGCTCAACGAAGTGGACTCAGCACCCCATATTAAACTCCTAAGAATATACCTGACTAGTAAGAATCTTAAAACCTATGGATTTATATGTCTCCAAAAGAGAATCAAGCGTGTGTACAGTGGCATAAACGCAGCAGTGATAGGATTGGTGAGGTTCGGTGAGCAAATGCAGACCCTTTGAAGTCATATTGCATGGTACCCATTCCATGGGTCTCAACTCTCCAGGTTTAAGGGATTCTTCCTTCAGCTAAAACATGCATGTGGAACCCAGAGTACGATCCACCGTGTGATCGGGAAACGTGTTCAAATGTGTCTCAGTTTTCGTCCCCTGGTACTCGGGTGCAACATTCCAGACGCTTTACTAACACTCTCCCCACTTGGAGAGTCAGTGCCTTTAACCTGCTGTTTGGCCCAGTTTGCAATTTCTGCGGAAAATGAACAGGAATAGGGAGAACCAATGAGAGACTAGCTGGAGGTGTCTGGACGGGCAAATTTAACTCTCATTTCCCACCAGGAAGAGGAATTAACCAAAGGCTCAGTGTGCCATGCCGGAACCACACTAGGGCCTGAAGCAATCCTGCGGTGTTGCGGCCAGCTCACAAGAAAGCGAGTTGAAGAAAGGAGCTCAGGGGCACTGTCATTCACAACCCTGCAGAGTTATAAATGACAGCTATCGTCCAAAAATATATTGAAGTAAGGCTGCCAAGAGGACTTGACAGCGGGGCAGAATTGCAGGAAACCGATTTCAGGAGGTAGACTGGAATTGCATGTAAAGCACAGGATAAGAGGCAGAACGTCCACAATAATGCACTTGGCCAAAAAGGGCGTATGCGTTTTTTCCTGAATATATTCAGGAAAAAACGCATACGCCCTTTTTGGCCAACCAAGCAAGCTTGCAAAGGAAATCTGCACTACAATGAAGTCTCACTGCCCCCCGGTCAAAAGGGCCATCTGAAAAAAGTGTAAAATCCAGAAAGGCAGGACAGGCCATGGAGAACTGGGAGCCTTGTTATGCTGATGGGCGGGATGCAAATTGCCAACAGCCACTCTGGAGAAGTGTATGATGTTTCCTGAAACATCTAGAAAACAAAGCAACAGAGCCTAGGGCACTTCCACTTATGGTCCTATAGCTTAGGGAAATTATAATCAAAAAGACACAGCCACCCCAAAGTTTGGGACGGCTGTGTTTACAAGAACCTCGTTTATGGTACAAGTTCAATATCACAGAAAGCGAAAAATGGATAAAGTTGTGGTACTTAGGTACAATGCAGTATCACTCAGCAATGAAATCTATGTCATCAGTCCCGTAGCAGCATAATGAGCGGATTCAGGTACGATGATTCTAAGTGAAATAAGTCACACAGAAAAAGAAACATCATAAGATGTCACTAATACACGGAATTTAACCTTGGCTATACAGGAACTGAATTTCAAAACAGAACAGGGTCTCAAATGTAGAAAACCAACTTATGCTTGCTTAAGGGGAAAGGTGAGTTGGGGTGCTGCATAAAACCAGAGATTGAAATTAGCACAGATACCGCTCCATAAGCCAAATATGTAATAGACAAGAGCTACTCCTTGCTCAACGAAGTGGACTCAACACCCCATATTAAACGCCTAAGAATATACCTGACTAGTAAGAATCTTAAAACCTATGGATTTATATGTCTCCGAAAGAGAATCGAGCGTGTGTACAGTGGCATAAACGCAGCAGTGATAGGATTGGTGAGGTTCGGTGAGCAAATGCAGACCCTTTGAAGTCATATTGCATGGTACCCATTCCATGGGTCTCAACTCTCCAGGTTTAAGGGATTCTTCCTTCAGCTAAAACATGCATGTGGAACCCAGAGTACGATCCACCGTGTGATCGGGAAACGTGTTCAAATGTGTCTCAGTTTTCGTCCCCTGGTACTCGGGTGCAACATTCCAGACGCTTTACTAACACTCTCCCCACTTGGAGAGTCAGTGCCTTTAACCTGCTGTTTGGCCCAGTTTGCAATTTCTGTGGAAAATGAACAGGAATAGGGAGAACCAATGAGAGACTAGCTGGAGGTGTCTGGACGGGCAAATTTAACTCTCATTTCCCACCAGGAAGAGGAATTAACCAAAGGCTCAGCGTGCCATGCCGGAACCACACTAGGGCCTGAAGCAATCCTGCGGTGTTGCGGCCAGCTCACAAGAAAGCGAGTTGAAGAAAGGAGCTCAGGGGCACTGTCATTCACAGCCCTGCAGAGTTATAAATGACAGCTATCGTCCAAAAATATATTGAAGTAAGGCTGCCAAGAGGACTTGACAGCGGGGCAGAATTGCAGGAAACCGATTTCAGGAGGTAGACTGGAATTGCATGTAAAGCATAGGAAAAGAGGCAGAACGTCCACAATGATGCACTTGGCCAAAAAGGGCGTATGCGTTTTTTCCTGAATATATTCAGGAAAAAACGCATATGCCCTTTTTGGCCAACCAAGCAAGCTTGCAAAGGAAATCTGCACTACAATGAAGTCTCACTGCCCCCCGGTCAAAAGGGCCATCTGAAAAAAGTGTAAAATCCAGAAAGGCAGGACAGGCCATGGAGAACTGGGAGCCTTGTTATGCTGATGGGCGGGATGCAAATTGCCAACAGCCACTCTGGAGAAGTGTATGATGTTTCCTGAAACATCTAAAAAACAAAGCAACAGAGCCTAGGGCACTTCCACTTATGGTCCTATAGCTTAGGGAAATTATAATCAGAAAGACACAGCCACCCCAAAGTTTGGGACGGCTGTGTTTACAAGAACCTCGTTTACGGTACAAGTTCAATATCACAGAAAGCGAAAAATGGATAAAGTTGTGGTACTTAGGTACAATGCAGTATCACTCAGCAATGAAATCTATGTCATCAGTCCCGTAGCAGCATAATGAGCGGATTCAGGTACGATGATTCTAAGTGAAATAAGTCACACAGAAAAAGAAACATCATAAGATGTCACTAATACACGGAATTTAAACCTGGCTACACAGGAACTGAATTTCAAAACAGAACAGGGTCTCAAATGTAGAAAACCAACTTATGCTTGCTTAAGGGGAAAGGTGAGTTGGGGTGCTGCATAAAACCAGAGATTGAAATTAGCACAGATACCGCTCCATAAGCCAAATATGTAATAGACAAGAGCTACTCCTTGCTCAACGAAGTGGACTCAGCACCCCATATTAAACGCCTAAGAATATACCTGACTAGTAAGAATCTTAAAACCTATGGATTTATATGTCTCCGAAAGAGAATCAAGCGTGTGTACAGTGGCATAAACGCAGCAGTGATAGGATTGGTGAGGTTCGGTGAGCAAATGCAGACCCTTTGAAGTCATATTGCATGGTACCCATTCCATGGGTCTCAACTCTCCAGGTTTAAGGGATTCTTCCTTCAGCTAAAACATGCATGTGGAACCCAGAGTACGATCCACCGTGTGATCGGGAAACGTGTTCAAATGTGTCTCAGTTTTCGTCCCCTGGTACTCGGGTGCAACATTCCAGACGCTTTACTAACACTCTCCCCACTTGGAGAGTCAGTGCCTTTAACCTGCTGTTTGGCCCAGTTTGCAATTTCTGCGGAAAATGAACAGGAATAGGGAGAACCAATGAGAGACTAGCTGGAGGTGTCTGGACGGGCAAATTTAACTCTCATTTCCCACCAGGAAGAGGAATTAACCAAAGGCTCAGCGTGCCATGCCGGAACCACACTAGGGCCTGAAGCAATCCTGCGGTGTTGCGGCCAGCTCACAAGAAAGCGAGTTGAAGAAAGGAGCTCAGGGGCACTGTCATTCACAACCCTGCAGAGTTATACATGACAGCTATCGTCCAAAAATATATTGAAGTAAGGCTGCCAAGAGGACTTGACAGCGGGGCAGAATTGCAGGAAACCGATTTCAGGAGGTAGACTGGAATTGCATGTAAAGCACAGGAAAAGAGGCAGAACGTCCACAATGATGCACTTGGCCAAAAAGGGCGTATGCGTTTTTACCTGAATATATTCAGGAAAAAACGCATACGCCCTTTTTGGCCAACCAAGCAAGCTTGCAAAGGAAATCTGCACTACAATGAAGTCTCACTGCCCCCCGGTCAAAAGGGCCATCTGAAAAAAGTGTAAAATCCAGAAAGGCAGGACAGGCCATGGAGAACTGGGAGCCTTGTTATGCTGATGGGCGGGATGCAAATTGCCAACAGCCACTCTGGAGAAGTGTATGATGTTTCCTGAAACATCTAGAAAACAAAGCAACAGAGCCTAGGGCACTTCCACTTATGGTCCTATAGCTTAGGGAAATTATAATCAAAAAGACACAGCCACCCCAAAGTTTGGGACGGCTGTGTTTACAAGAACCTCGTTGACGGTACAAGTTCAATATCACAGAAAGCGAAAAATGGATAAAGTTGTGGTACTTACGTACAATGCAGTATCACTCAGCAATGAAATCTATGTCATCAGTCCCGTAGCAGCATAATGAGTGGATTCAGGTACGATGATTCTAAGTGAAATAAGTCACACAGAAAAAGAAACATCATAAGATGTCACTAATACACGGAATTTAAACTTGGCTACACAGGAACTGAATTTCAAAACAGAACAGGGTCTCAAATGTAGAAAACCAACTTATGCTTGCTTAAGGGGAAAGGTGAGTTGGGGTGCTGCATAAAACCAGAGATTGAAATTAGCACAGATACCGCTCCATAAGCCAAATATGTAATAGACAAGAGCTACTCCTTGCTCAACGAAGTGGACTCAGCACCCCATATTAAACGCCTAAGAATATACCTGACTAGTAAGAATCTTAAAACCTATGGATTTATATGTCTCCGAAAGAGAATCAAGCGTGTGTACAGTGGCATAAACGCAGCAGTGATAGGATTGGTGAGGTTCGGTGAGCAAATGCAGACCCTTTGAAGTCATATTGCATGGTACCCATTCCATGGGTCTCAACTCTCCAGGTTTAAGGGATTCTTCCTTCAGCTAAAACATGCATGTGGAACCCAGAGTACGATCCACCGTGTGATCGGGAAACGTGTTCAAATGTGTCTCAGTTTTCGTCCCCTGGTACTTGGGTGCAACATTCCAGACGCTTTACTAACACTCTCCCCACTTGGAGAGTCAGTGCCTTTAACCTGCTGTTTGGCCCAGTTTGCAATTTCTGTGGAAAATGAACAGGAATAGGGAGAACCAATGAGAGACTAGCTGGAGGTGTCTGGACGGGCAAATTTAACTCTCATTTCCCACCAGGAAGAGGAATTAACCAAAGGCTCAGCGTGCCATGCCGGAACCACACTAGGGCCTGAAGCAATCCTGCGGTGTTGCGGCCAGCTCACAAGAAAGCGAGTTGAAGAAAGGAGCTCAGGGGCACTGTCATTCACAACCCTGCAGAGTTATAAATGACAGCTATCGTCCAAAAATATATTGAAGTAAGGCTGCCAAGAGGACTTGACAGCGGGGCAGAATTGCAGGAAACCGATTTCAGGAGGTAGACTGGAATTGCATGTAAAGCATAGGAAAAGAGGCAGAACGTCCACAATGATGCACTTGGCCAAAAAGGGCGTATGCGTTTTTTCCTGAATATATTCAGGAAAAAACGCATACGCCCTTTTTGGCCAACCAAGCAAGCTTGCAAAGGAAATCTGCACTACAATGAAGTCTCACTGCCCCCCGGTCAAAAGGGCCATCTGAAAAAAGTGTAAAATCCAGAAAGGCAGGACAGGCCATGGAGAACTGGGAGCCTTGTTATGCTGATGGGCGGGATGCAAATTGCCAACAGCCACTCTGGAGAAGTGTATGATGTTTCCTGAAACATCTAGAAAACAAAGCAACAGAGCCTAGGGCACTTCCACTTATGGTCCTATAGCTTAGGGAAATTATAATCAGAAAGACACAGCCACCCCAAAGTTTGGGACGGCTGTGTTTACAAGAACCTCGTTTACGGTACAAGTTCAATATCACAGAAAGCGAAAAATGGATAAAGTTGTGGTACTTAGGTACAATGCAGTATCACTCAGCAATGAAATCTATGTCATCAGTCCCGTAGCAGCATAATGAGTGGATTCAGGTACGATGATTCTAAGTGAAATAAGTCACACAGAAAAAGAAACATCATAAGATGTCACTAATACACGGAATTTAAACTTGGCTACACAGGAACTGAATTTCAAAACAGAACAGGGTCTCAAATGTAGAAAACCAACTTATGCTTGCTTAAGGGGAAAGGTGAGTTGGGGTGCTGCATAAAACCAGAGATTGAAATTAGCACAGATACCGCTCCATAAGCCAAATATGTAATAGACAAGAGCTACTCCTTGCTCAACGAAGTGGACTCAGCACCCCATATTAAACGCCTAAGAATATACCTGACTAGTAAGAATCTTAAAACCTATGGATTTATATGTCTCCGAAAGAGAATCAAGCGTGTGTACAGTGGCATAAACGCAGCAGTGATAGGATTGGTGAGGTTCGGTGAGCAAATGCAGACCCTTTGAAGTCATATTGCATGGTACCCATTCCATGGGTCTCCACTCTCCAGGTTTAAGGGATTCTTCCTTCAGCTAAAACATGCATGTGGAACCCAGAGTACGATCCACCGTGTGATCGGGAAACGTGTTCAAATGTGTCTCAGTTTTCGTCCCCTGGTACTCGGGTGCAACATTCCAGACGCTTTACTAACACTCTCCCCACTTGGAGAGTCAGTGCCTTTAACCTGCTGTTTGGCCCAGTTTGCAATTTCTGCGGAAAATGAACAGGAATAGGGAGAACCAATGAGAGACTAGCTGGAGGTGTCTGGACGGGCAAATTTAACTCTCATTTCCCACCAGGAAGAGGAATTAACCAAAGGCTCAGCGTGCCATGCCGGAACCACACTAGGGCCTGAAGCAATCCTGCGGTGTTGCGGCCAGCTCACAAGAAAGCGAGTTGAAGAAAGGAGCTCAGGGGCACTGTCATTCACAACCCTGCAGAGTTATACATGACAGCTATCGTCCAAAAATATATTGAAGTAAGGCTGCCAAGAGGACTTGACAGCGGGGCAGAATTGCAGGAAACCGATTTCAGGAGGTAGACTGGAATTGCATGTAAAGCATAGGAAAAGAGGCAGAACGTCCACAATGATGCACTTGGCCAAAAAGGGCGTATGCGTTTTTACCTGAATATATTCAGGAAAAAACGCATACGCCCTTTTTGGCCAACCAAGCAAGCTTGCAAAGGAAATCTGCACTACAATGAAGTCTCACTGCCCCCTGGTCAAAAGGGCCATCTGAAAAAAGTGTAAAATCCAGAAAGGCAGGACAGGCCATGGAGAACTGGGAGCCTTGTTATGCTGATGGGCGGGATGCAAATTGCCAACAGCCACTCTGGAGAAGTGTATGATGTTTCCTGAAACATCTAGAAAACAAAGCAACAGAGCCTAGGGCACTTCCACTTATGGTCCTATAGCTTAGGGAAATTATAATCAAAAAGACACAGCCACCCCAAAGTTTGGGACGGCTGTGTTTACAAGAACCTCGTTTACGGTACAAGTTCAATATCACAGAAAGCGAAAAATGGATAAAGTTGTGGTACTTAGGTACAATGCAATATCACTCAGCAATGAAATCTATGTCATCAGTCCCGTAGCAGCATAATGAGTGGATTCAGGTACGATGATTCTAAGTGAAATAAGTCACACAGAAAAAGAAACATCATAAGATGTCACTAATACACGGAATTTAAACTTGGCTACACAGGAACTGAATTTCAAAAAAAAACAGGGTCTCAAATGTAGAAAACCAACTTATGCTTGCTTAAGGGGAAAGGTGAGTTGGGGTGCTGCATAAAACCAGAGATTGAAATTAGCACAGATACCGCTCCATAAGCCAAATATGTAATAGACAAGAGCTACTCCTTGCTCAACGAAGTGGACTCAGCACCCCATATTAAACGCCTAAGAATATACCTGACTAGTAAGAATCTTAAAACCTATGGATTTATATGTCTCCGAAAGAGAATCAAGCGTGTGTACAGTGGCATAAACGCAGCAGTGATAGGATTGGTGAGGTTCGGTGAGCAAATGCAGACCCTTTGAAGTCATATTGCATGGTACCCATTCCATGGGTCTCAACTCTCCAGGTTTAAGGGATTCTTCCTTCAGCTAAAACATGCATGTGGAACCCAGAGTACGATCCACCGTGTGATCGGGAAACGTGTTCAAATGTGTCTCAGTTTTCGTCCCCTGGTACTCGGGTGCAACATTCCAGACGCTTTACTAACACTCTCCCCACTTGGAGAGTCAGTGCCTTTAACCTGCTGTTTGGCCCAGTTTGCAATTTCTGCGGAAAATGAACAGGAATAGGGAGAACCAATGAGAGACTAGCTGGAGGTGTCTGGACGGGCAAATTTAACTCTCATTTCCCACCAGGAAGAGGAATTAACCAAAGGCTCAGCGTGCCATGCCGGAACCACACTAGGGCCTGAAGCAATCCTGCGGTGTTGCGGCCAGCTCACAAGAAAGCGAGTTGAAGAAAGGAGCTCAGGGGCACTGTCATTCACAACCCTGCAGAGTTATACATGACAGCTATCGTCCAAAAATATATTGAAGTAAGGCTGCCAAGAGGACTTGACAGCGGGGCAGAATTGCAGGAAACCGATTTCAGGAGGTAGACTGGAATTGCATGTAAAGCACAGGAAAAGAGGCAGAACGTCCACAATGATGCACTTGGCCAAAAAGGGCGTATGCGTTTTTACCTGAATATATTCAGGAAAAAACGCATACGCCCTTTTTGGCCAACCAAGCAAGCTTGCAAAGGAAATCTGCACTACAATGAAGTCTCACTGCCCCCCGGTCAAAAGGGCCATCTGAAAAAAGTGTAAAATCCAGAAAGGCAGGACAGGCCATGGAGAACTGGGAGCCTTGTTATGCTGATGGGCGGGATGCAAATTGCCAACAGCCACTCTGGAGAAGTGTATGATGTTTCCTGAAACATCTAGAAAACAAAGCAACAGAGCCTAGGGCACTCCCACTTATGGTCCTATAGCTTAGGGAAATTATAATCAAAAAGACACAGCCACCCCAAAGTTTGGGACGGCTGTGTTTACAAGAACCTCGTTTACGGTACAAGTTCAATATCACAGAAAGCGAAAAACGGATAAAGTTGTGGTACTTACGTACAATGCAGTATCACTCAGCAATGAAATCTATGTCATCAGTCCCGTAGCAGCATAATGAGTGGATTCAGGTACGATGATTCTAAGTGAAATAAGTCACAGAAAAAGAAACATCATAAGATGTCACTAATACACGGAATTTAAACTTGGCTACACAGGAACTGAATTTCAAAACAGAACAGGGTCTCAAATGTAGAAAACCAACTTATGCTTGCTTAAGGGGAAAGGTGAGTTGGGGTGCTGCATAAAACCAGAGATTGAAATTAGCACAGATACCGCTCCATAAGCCAAATATGTAATAGACAAGAGCTACTCCTTGCTCAACGAAGTGGACTCAACACCCCATATTAAACGCCTAAGAATATACCTGACTAGTAAGAATCTTAAAACCTATGGATTTATATGTCTCCGAAAGAGATTCAAGCGTCTGTACGGTGGCTAAAACGCAGCAGTGGTAGGATTGGTGAGGTTCGGTGAGCAAATGCAGACCCTTTGAAGTCATATTGCATGGTACCCATTCCATGGGTCTCAACTCTCCAGGTTTAAGGGATTCTTCCTTCAGCTAAAACATGCATGTGGAACCCAGAGTATGATCCACCATGTGATCGGGAAACATGTTCAAATGTGTGTCAGTTTTCATCCCCTGGTACTCGGGTGCAACATTCCAGACGCTTTACTAACACTCTCCCCACTTGGAGAGTCAGCGCCTTTAACGTCCTGTTTGGCCCAGTTTGCAATTTCTGCAGAAAATGAACAGGAGTAGGGATAACCAATGAGAGACTAGCTGGAGGTGTCTGGACAGGCAAATTTAAGTCTCATTTCCCACCAGGAAGAGGAATTAACCAAAGGCTCAGCGTGACATGCCGGAACCACACTAGGGCCTGAAGCAATCCTGCGGTGTTGCGGCCAGCTCACAAGAAAGCGAGTTGAAGAAAGGAGCTCAGGGGCACTGTGATTCACAAACCTGCAGAGTTATCAATGACAGCTATCGTCCAAAAATATATTGAAGTAAGGCTGCCAAGAGGATTTGACAGCGGGGCAGAATTGCAGGAAACCGATTTCAGGAGGTAGACAGGAATTGCATGTAAAGCATAGGAAAAGAGGCAGAACGTCCACAATGATGCACTTGGCCAAAAAGGGCGTATGCGTTTTTTCCTGAATATATTCAGGAAAAAACGCATACGCCCTTTTTGGCCAACCAAGCAAGCTTGCAAAGGAAATCTGCACTACAATGAAGTCTCACTGACCCCGGGTCAAAAGGGCCATCTGATAAAAGTGTAAAATCCAGAAAGGCAGGACAGGCCATGGAGAACTGGGAGCCTTGTTCTGCTGATGGGCAGAATGCAAATTGCCAACAGCCACTCTGGAGAAGCTTATGATGTTTCCTGAAACATCTAGAAAACAAAGCAACCGAGCCTAGGGCACTTCCACTTATGGTCCTATAGCTTAGGGAAATTATAATCAAAAAGACACAGCTACCCCAAAGTTTGGGACGGCTGTGTTTACAAGAACCTCGTTTACGGTACAAGTTCAATATCACAGAAAGCGAAAAATGGATAAAGTTGTGGTACTTAGGTACAATGCAATATCACTCAGCAATGAAATCTATGTCATCAGTCGTAGCAGCATAATGAGTGGATTCAGGTACGATGATTCTAAGTGAAATAAGTAAAACAGAAAAAGAAACATCATAAGATGTCACTAATACACGGAATGTAAACTTGGCTACACATTAGCTGAATTTCAAAACAGAACAGGGTCTCAAATGTAGAAACCCAACTTATGCTTGCTTAAGGGGAAAGGTGAGTTGGGGTGCTGCATAAAACCAGAGATTGAAATTAGCACAGATACCGCTCCATAAGCCAAATATGTAATAGACAAGAGCTACTCCTTGCTCAACGAAGAGGACTCAACACCCCATATTAAACGCCTAAGAATATACCTGACTAGTAAGAATCTTAAAACCTATGGATTTATATGTCTCCAAAAGAGATTCAAGCGTTTGTACGGTGGCAAAAACGCAGCAGTGGTAGGATTGGTGAGGTTCGGTGAGCAAATGCAGACCCTTTGAAGTCATATTGCATGGTACCCATTCCATGGGTCTCAACTCTCCAGGTTTAAGGGATTCTTCCTTCAGCTAAAACATGCATGTGGAACCCAGAGTATGATCCACCATG
This sequence comes from Leucopleurus acutus, assembly GCF_964270905.1. NCBI lineage: Eukaryota > Metazoa > Chordata > Mammalia > Artiodactyla > Delphinidae > Leucopleurus > Leucopleurus acutus. The sequence continues at coordinate 328,862 of NW_028139130.1, read as the reverse complement.
TGATCGGGAAACATGTTCAAATGTGTCTCAGTTTTCGTCCCCTGGTACTCGGGTGCAACATTCCAGACGCTTTACTAACACTCTCCCCACTTGGAGAGTCAGTGCCTTTAACGTCCTGTTTGGCCCAGTTTGCAATTTCTGCGGAAAATGAACAGGAGTAGGGATAACCAATGAGAGACTAGCTCGAGGTGTCTGGACGGGCAAATTTAACTCTCATTTCCCACCATGAAGAGGAATTAACCAAAGGCTCAGCGTGCTATGCCGGAACCACACTAGGGCCTGAAGCAATCCTGCGGTGTTGCGGCCAGCTCACAAGAAAGTGAGTTGAAGAAAGGAGCTCAGGGGCACTGTCATTCACAACCCTGCAGAGTTAAAAATGACAGCTATCGTCCAAAAATATATTGAAGTAAGGCTGCCAAGAGGACTTGACAGCGGGGCAGAATTGCAGGAAACCGATTTCAGGAGGTAGACTGGAATTGCATGTAAAGCATAGGAAAAGAGGCAGAACGTCCACAATGATGCACTTGGCCAAAAAGGGCGTATGCGTTTTTTCCTGAATATATTCAGGAAAAAACGCATACGCCCTTTTTGGCCAAACAAGCAAGCTTGCAAAGGAAATCTGCACTACAATGAAGTCTCACTTCCCCCCGGTCAAAAGGGCCATCTGAAAAACGTGTAAAATCCAGAAAGGCAGGACAGGCCATGGAGAACTGGGAGCCTTGTTATGCTGATGGGCGGGATACAAATTGCCAACAGCCACTCTGAAGAAGTGTATGATGATTCCTGAAACATCTAAAAAACAAAGCAACAGAGCCTAGGACATTTCCACTTATGGTCCTATAGCTTAGGGAAATTATAATCAAAAAGACACAGCCACCCCAAAGTTTGGGACGGCTGTGTTTACAAGAACCTCGTTTACGGTACAAGTTCAATATCACAGAAATCGAAAAATGGATAAAGTTGTGGTACTTACGTACAATGCAGTATCACTCAACAATGAAATCTATGTCATCAGTCCCGTAGCAGCATAATAAGTGGATTCAGGCACGATGATTCTAAGTGAAATAAGTCACACAGAAAAAGAAACATCATAAGATGTCACTAATACACGGAATTTAAACTTGGCTACACAGGAACTGAATTTCAAAACAGAACAGGGTCTCAAATGTAGAAAACCAACTTATGCTTGCTTAAGGGGAAAGGTGAGTTGGGGTGCTGCATAAAACCAGAGATTGAAATTAGCACAGATACCATTATATAAGCTAAATATGTAATAGACAAGAGCTACTCCTTGCTCAACGAAGTGGACTCAACACCCCATATTAAACGCCTAAGAATATACCTGACTAGTAAGAATCTTAAAACCTATGGATTTATATGTCTCCGAAAGAGATTCAAGCGTCTGTACGGTGGCAAAAACGCAGCAGTGGTAGGATTGGTGAGGTTCGGTGAGCAAATGCAGACCCTTTGAAGTCATATTGCATGGTACCCATTCCATGGGTCTCAACTCTCCAGGTTTAAGGGATTCTTCCTTCAGCTAAAACATGCATGTGGAACCCAGAGTATGATCCACCATGTGATCGGGAAACATGTTCAAATGTGTGTCAGTTTTCATCCCCTGGTACTCGGGTGCAACATTCCAGACGCTTTACTAACACTCTCCCCACTTGGAGAGTCAGTGCCTTTAACCTGCTGTTTGGCCCAGTTTGCAATTTCTGTGGAAAATGAACAGGAATAGGGAGAACCAATGAGAGACTAGCTGGAGGTGTCTGGACGGGCAAATTTAACTCTCATTTCCCACCAGGAAGAGGAATTAACCAAAGGCTCAGCGTGCCATGCCGGAACCACACTAGGGCCTGAAGCAATCCTGCGGTGTTGCGGCCAGCTCACAAGAAAGCGAGTTGAAGAAAGGAGCTCAGGGGCACTGTCATTCACAACCCTGCAGAGTTATAAATGACAGCTATCGTCCAAAAATATATTGAAGTAAGGCTGCCAAGAGGACTTGACAGCGGGGCAGAATTGCAGGAAACCGATTTCAGGAGGTAGACTGGAATTGCATGTAAAGCATAGGAAAAGAGGCAGAACGTCCACAATGATGCACTTGGCCAAAAAGGGCGTATGCGTTTTTTCCTGAATATATTCAGGAAAAAACGCATACGCCCTTTTTGGCCAACCAAGCAAGCTTGCAAAGGAAATCTGCACTACAATGAAGTCTCACTGCCCCCCGGTCAAAAGGGCCATCTGAAAAAAGTGTAAAATCCAGAAAGGCAGGACAGGCCATGGAGAACTGGGAGCCTTGTTATGCTGATGGGCGGGATGCAAATTGCCAACAGCCACTCTGGAGAAGTGTATGATGTTTCCTGAAACATCTAGAAAACAAAGCAACAGAGCCTAGGGCACTTCCACTTATGGTCCTATAGCTTAGGGAAATTATAATCAGAAAGACACAGCCACCCCAAAGTTTGGGACGGCTGTGTTTACAAGAACCTCGTTTACGGTACAAGTTCAATATCACAGAAAGCGAAAAATGGATAAAGTTGTGGTACTTAGGTACAATGCAGTATCACTCAGCAATGAAATCTATGTCATCAGTCCCGTAGCAGCATAATGAGTGGATTCAGGTACGATGATTCTAAGTGAAATAAGTCACACAGAAAAAGAAACATCATAAGATGTCACTAATACACGGAATTTAAACTTGGCTACACAGGAACTGAATTTCAAAACAGAACAGGGTCTCAAATGTAGAAAACCAACTTATGCTTGCTTAAGGGGAAAGGTGAGTTGGGGTGCTGCATAAAACCAGAGATTGAAATTAGCACAGATACCGCTCCATAAGCCAAATATGTAATAGACAAGAGCTACTCCTTGCTCAACGAAGTGGACTCAGCACCCCATATTAAACGCCTAAGAATATACCTGACTAGTAAGAATCTTAAAACCTATGGATTTATATGTCTCCGAAAGAGAATCAAGCGTGTGTACAGTGGCATAAATGCAGCAGTGATAGGATTGGTGAGGTTCGGTGAGCAAATGCAGACCCTTTGAAGTCATATTGCATGGTACCCATTCCATGGGTCTCCACTCTCCAGGTTTAAGGGATTCTTCCTTCAGCTAAAACATGCATGTGGAACCCAGAGTACGATCCACCGTGTGATCGGGAAACGTGTTCAAATGTGTCTCAGTTTTCCTCCCCTGGTACTCGGGTGCAACATTCCAGACGCTTTACTAACACTCTCCCCACTTGGAGAGTCAGTGCCGTTAACCTTCTGTTTGGCCCAGTTTGCAATTTCTGCGGAAAATGAACAGGAATAGGGAGAACCAATGAGAGACTAGCTGGAGGTGTCTGGACGGGCAAATTTAACTCTCATTTCCCACCAGGAAGAGGAATTAACCAAAGGCTCAGCGTGCCATGCCGGAACCACACTAGGGCCTGAAGCAATCCTGCGGTGTTGCGGCCAGCTCACAAGAAAGCGAGTTGAAGAAAGGAGCTCAGGGGCACTGTCATTCACAACCCTGCAGAGTTATAAATGACAGCTATCGTCCAAAAATATATTGAAGTAAGGCTGCCAAGAGGACTTGACAGCGGGGCAGAATTGCAGGAAACCGATTTCAGGAGGTAGACTGGAATTGCATGTAAAGCATAGGAAAAGAGGCAGAACGTCCACAATGATGCACTTGGCCAAAAAGGGCGTATGCGTTTTTTCCTGAATATATTCAGGAAAAAACGCATACGCCCTTTTTGGCCAACCAAGCAAGCTTGCAAAGGAAATCTGCACTACAATGAAGTCTCACTGCCCCCCGGTCAAAAGGGCCATCTGAAAAAAGTGTAAAATCCAGAAAGGCAGGACAGGCCATGGAGAACTGGGAGCCTTGTTATGCTGATGGGCGGGATGCAAATTGCCAACAGCCACTCTGGAGAAGTGTATGATGTTTCCTGAAACATCTAGAAAACAAAGCAACAGAGCCTAGGGCACTCCCACTTATGGTCCTATAGCTTAGGGAAATTATAATCAAAAAGACACAGCCACCCCAAAGTTTGGGACGGCTGTGTTTACAAGAACCTCGTTTACGGTACAAGTTCAATATCACAGAAAGCAAAAAACGGATAAAGTTGTGGTACTTACGTACAATGCAGTATCACTCAGCAATGAAATCTATGTCATCAGTCCCGTAGCAGCATAATGAGTGGATTCAGGTACGATGATTCTAAGTGAAATAAGTCACAGAAAAAGAAACATCATAAGATGTCACTAATACACGGAATTTAAACTTGGCTACACAGGAACTGAATTTCAAAACAGAACAGGGTCTCAAATGTAGAAAACCAACTTATGCTTGCTTAAGGGGAAAGGTGAGTTGGGGTGCTGCATAAAACCAGAGATTGAAATTAGCACAGATACCGCTCCATAAGCCAAATATGTAATAGACAAGAGCTACTCCTTGCTCAACGAAGTGGACTCAACACCCCATATTAAACGCCTAAGAATATACCTGACTAGTAAGAATCTTAAAACCTATGGATTTATATGTCTCCGAAAGAGATTCAAGCGTCTGTACGGTGGCTAAAACGCAGCAGTGGTAGGATTGGTGAGGTTCGGTGAGCAAATGCAGACCCTTTGAAGTCATATTGCATGGTACCCATTCCATGGGTCTCAACTCTCCAGGTTTAAGGGATTCTTCCTTCAGCTAAAACATGCATGTGGAACCCAGAGTATGATCCACCATGTGATCGGGAAACATGTTCAAATGTGTGTCAGTTTTCATCCCCTGGTACTCGGGTGCAACATTCCAGACGCTTTACTAACACTCTCCCCACTTGGAGAGTCAGCGCCTTTAACGTCCTGTTTGGCCCAGTTTGCAATTTCTGCAGAAAATGAACAGGAGTAGGGATAACCAATGAGAGACTAGCTGGAGGTGTCTGGACAGGCAAATTTAAGTCTCATTTCCCACCAGGAAGAGGAATTAACCAAAGGCTCAGCGTGACATGCCGGAACCACACTAGGGCCTGAAGCAATCCTGCGGTGTTGCGGCCAGCTCACAAGAAAGCGAGTTGAAGAAAGGAGCTCAGGGGCACTGTGATTCACAAACCTGCAGAGTTATCAATGACAGCTATCGTCCAAAAATATATTGAAGTAAGGCTGCCAAGAGGATTTGACAGCGGGGCAGAATTGCAGGAAACCGATTTCAGGAGGTAGACAGGAATTGCATGTAAAGCATAGGAAAAGAGGCAGAACGTCCACAATGATGCACTTGGCCAAAAAGGGCGTATGCGTTTTTTCCTGAATATATTCAGGAAAAAACGCATACGCCCTTTTTGGCCAACCAAGCAAGCTTGCAAAGGAAATCTGCACTACAATGAAGTCTCACTGACCCCGGGTCAAAAGGGCCATCTGATAAAAGTGTAAAATCCAGAAAGGCAGGACAGGCCATGGAGAACTGGGAGCCTTGTTCTGCTGATGGGCAGAATGCAAATTGCCAACAGCCACTCTGGAGAAGCTTATGATGTTTCCTGAAACATCTAGAAAACAAAGCAACCGAGCCTAGGGCACTTCCACTTATGGTCCTATAGCTTAGGGAAATTATAATCAAAAAGACACAGCCACCCCAAAGTTTGGGACGGCTGTGTTTACAAGAACCTCGTTTACGGTACAAGTTCAATATCACAGAAAGCGAAAAATGGATAAAGTTGTGGTACTTAGGTACAATGCAATATCACTCAGCAATGAAATCTATGTCATCAGTCGTAGCAGCATAATGAGTGGATTCAGGTACGATGATTCTAAGTGAAATAAGTAAAACAGAAAAAGAAACATCATAAGATGTCACTAATACACGGAATGTAAACTTGGCTACACATTAGCTGAATTTCAAAACAGAACAGGGTCTCAAATGTAGAAACCCAACTTATGCTTGCTTAAGGGGAAAGGTGAGTTGGGGTGCTGCATAAAACCAGAGATTGAAATTAGCACAGATACCGCTCCATAAGCCAAATATGTAATAGACAAGAGCTACTCCTTGCTCAACGAAGTGGACTCAGCACCCCATATTAAACGCCTAAGAATATACCTGACTAGTAAGAATCTTAAAACCTATGGATTTATATGTCTCCGAAAGAGAATCAAGCGTGTGTACAGTGGCATAAACGCAGCAGTGATAGGATTGGTGAGGTTCGGTGAGCAAATGCAGACCCTTTGAAGTCATATTGCATGGTACCCATTCCATGGGTCTCAACTCTCCAGGTTTAAGGGATTCTTCCTTCAGCTAAAACATGCATGTGGAACCCAGAGTACGATCCACCGTGTGATCGGGAAACGTGTTCAAATGTGTCTCAGTTTTCGTCCCCTGGTACTCGGGTGCAACATTCCAGACGCTTTACTAACACTCTCCCCACTTGGAGAGTCAGTGCCTTTAACCTGCTGTTTGGCCCAGTTTGCAATTTCTGCGGAAAATGAACAGGAATAGGGAGAACCAATGAGAGACTAGCTGGAGGTGTCTGGACGGGCAAATTTAACTCTCATTTCCCACCAGGAAGAGGAATTAACCAAAGGCTCAGCGTGCCATGCCGGAACCACACTAGGGCCTGAAGCAATCCTGCGGTGTTGCGGCCAGCTCACAAGAAAGCGAGTTGAAGAAAGGAGCTCAGGGGCACTGTCATTCACAACCCTGCAGAGTTATACATGACAGCTATCGTCCAAAAATATATTGAAGTAAGGCTGCCAAGAGGACTTGACAGCGGGGCAGAATTGCAGGAAACCGATTTCAGGAGGTAGACTGGAATTGCATGTAAAGCACAGGAAAAGAGGCAGAACGTCCACAATGATGCACTTGGCCAAAAAGGGCGTATGCGTTTTTACCTGAATATATTCAGGAAAAAACGCATACGCCCTTTTTGGCCAACCAAGCAAGCTTGCAAAGGAAATCTGCACTACAATGAAGTCTCACTGCCCCCTGGTCAAAAGGGCCATCTGAAAAAAGTGTAAAATCCAGAAAGGCAGGACAGGCCATGGAGAACTGGGAGCCTTGTTATGCTGATGGGCGGGATGCAAATTGCCAACAGCCACTCTGGAGAAGTGTATGATGTTTCCTGAAACATCTAGAAAACAAAGCAACAGAGCCTAGGGCACTTCCACTTATGGTCCTATAGCTTAGGGAAATTATAATCAAAAAGACACAGCCACCCCAAAGTTTGGGACGGCTGTGTTTACAAGAACCTCGTTTACGGTACAAGTTCAATATCACAGAAAGCGAAAAATGGATAAAGTTGTGGTACTTAGGTACAATGCAATATCACTCAGCAATGAAATCTATGTCATCAGTCCCGTAGCAGCATAATGAGTGGATTCAGGTACGATGATTCTAAGTGAAATAAGTCACACAGAAAAAGAAACATCATAAGATGTCACTAATACACGGAATTTAAACTTGGCTACACAGGAACTGAATTTCAAAAAAAAACAGGGTCTCAAATGTAGAAAACCAACTTATGCTTGCTTAAGGGGAAAGGTGAGTTGGGGTGCTGCATAAAACCAGAGATTGAAATTAGCACAGATACCGCTCCATAAGCCAAATATGTAATAGACAAGAGCTACTCCTTGCTCAACGAAGTGGACTCAGCACCCCATATTAAACGCCTAAGAATATACCTGACTAGTAAGAATCTTAAAACCTATGGATTTATATGTCTCCGAAAGAGAATCAAGCGTGTGTACAGTGGCATAAACGCAGCAGTGATAGGATTGGTGAGGTTCGGTGAGCAAATGCAGACCCTTTGAAGTCATATTGCATGGTACCCATTCCATGGGTCTCAACTCTCCAGGTTTAAGGGATTCTTCCTTCAGCTAAAACATGCATGTGGAACCCAGAGTACGATCCACCGTGTGATCGGGAAACGTGTTCAAATGTGTCTCAGTTTTCGTCCCCTGGTACTCGGGTGCAACATTCCAGACGCTTTACTAACACTCTCCCCACTTGGAGAGTCAGTGCCTTTAACCTGCTGTTTGGCCCAGTTTGCAATTTCTGCGGAAAATGAACAGGAATAGGGAGAACCAATGAGAGACTAGCTGGAGGTGTCTGGACGGGCAAATTTAACTCTCATTTCCCACCAGGAAGAGGAATTAACCAAAGGCTCAGCGTGCCATGCCGGAACCACACTAGGGCCTGAAGCAATCCTGCGGTGTTGCGGCCAGCTCACAAGAAAGCGAGTTGAAGAAAGGAGCTCAGGGGCACTGTCATTCACAACCCTGCAGAGTTATACATGACAGCTATCGTCCAAAAATATATTGAAGTAAGGCTGCCAAGAGGACTTGACAGCGGGGCAGAATTGCAGGAAACCGATTTCAGGAGGTAGACTGGAATTGCATGTAAAGCACAGGAAAAGAGGCAGAACGTCCACAATGATGCACTTGGCCAAAAAGGGCGTATGCGTTTTTACCTGAATATATTCAGGAAAAAACGCATACGCCCTTTTTGGCCAACCAAGCAAGCTTGCAAAGGAAATCTGCACTACAATGAAGTCTCACTGCCCCCCGGTCAAAAGGGCCATCTGAAAAAAGTGTAAAATCCAGAAAGGCAGGACAGGCCATGGAGAACTGGGAGCCTTGTTATGCTGATGGGCGGGATGCAAATTGCCAACAGCCACTCTGGAGAAGTGTATGATGTTTCCTGAAACATCTAGAAAACAAAGCAACAGAGCCTAGGGCACTCCCACTTATGGTCCTATAGCTTAGGGAAATTATAATCAAAAAGACACAGCCACCCCAAAGTTTGGGACGGCTGTGTTTACAAGAACCTCGTTTACGGTACAAGTTCAATATCACAGAAAGCGAAAAACGGATAAAGTTGTGGTACTTACGTACAATGCAGTATCACTCAGCAATGAAATCTATGTCATCAGTCCCGTAGCAGCATAATGAGTGGATTCAGGTACGATGATTCTAAGTGAAATAAGTCACAGAAAAAGAAACATCATAAGATGTCACTAATACACGGAATTTAAACTTGGCTACACAGGAACTGAATTTCAAAACAGAACAGGGTCTCAAATGTAGAAAACCAACTTATGCTTGCTTAAGGGGAAAGGTGAGTTGGGGTGCTGCATAAAACCAGAGATTGAAATTAGCACAGATACCGCTCCATAAGCCAAATATGTAATAGACAAGAGCTACTCCTTGCTCAACGAAGTGGACTCAACACCCCATATTAAACGCCTAAGAATATACCTGACTAGTAAGAATCTTAAAACCTATGGATTTATATGTCTCCGAAAGAGATTCAAGCGTCTGTACGGTGGCTAAAACGCAGCAGTGGTAGGATTGGTGAGGTTCGGTGAGCAAATGCAGACCCTTTGAAGTCATATTGCATGGTACCCATTCCATGGGTCTCAACTCTCCAGGTTTAAGGGATTCTTCCTTCAGCTAAAACATGCATGTGGAACCCAGAGTATGATCCACCATGTGATCGGGAAACATGTTCAAATGTGTGTCAGTTTTCATCCCCTGGTACTCGGGTGCAACATTCCAGACGCTTTACTAACACTCTCCCCACTTGGAGAGTCAGCGCCTTTAACGTCCTGTTTGGCCCAGTTTGCAATTTCTGCAGAAAATGAACAGGAGTAGGGAAAACCAATGAGAGACTAGCTGGAGGTGTCTGGACAGGCAAATTTAACTCTCATTTCCCACCAGGAAGAGGAATTAACCAAAGGCTCAGCGTGACATGCCGGAACCACACTAGGGCCTGAAGCAATCCTGCGGTGTTGCGGCCAGCTCACAAGAAAGCGAGTTGAAGAAAGGAGCTCAGGGGCACTGTGATTCACAAACCTGCAGAGTTATCAATGACAGCTATCGTCCAAAAATATATTGAAGTAAGGCTGCCAAGAGGATTTGACAGCGGGGCAGAATTGCAGGAAACCGATTTCAGGAGGTAGACAGGAATTGCATGTAAAGCATAGGAAAAGAGGCAGAACGTCCACAATGATGCACTTGGCCAAAAAGGGCGTATGCGTTTTTTCCTGAATATATTCAGGAAAAAACGCATACGCCCTTTTTGGCCAACCAAGCAAGCTTGCAAAGGAAATCTGCACTACAATGAAGTCTCACTGACCCCGGGTCAAAAGGGCCATCTGATAAAAGTGTAAAATCCAGAAAGGCAGGACAGGCCATGGAGAACTGGGAGCCTTGTTCTGCTGATGGGCAGAATGCAAATTGCCAACAGCCACTCTGGAGAAGCTTATGATGTTTCCTGAAACATCTAGAAAACAAAGCAACCGAGCCTAGGGCACTTCCACTTATGGTCCTATAGCTTAGGGAAATTATAATCAAAAAGACACAGCTACCCCAAAGTTTGGGACGGCTGTGTTTACAAGAACCTCGTTTACGGTACAAGTTCAATATCACAGAAAGCGAAAAATGGATAAAGTTGTGGTACTTAGGTACAATGCAATATCACTCAGCAATGAAATCTATGTCATCAGTCGTAGCAGCATAATGAGTGGATTCAGGTACGATGATTCTAAGTGAAATAAGTAAAACAGAAAAAGAAACATCATAAGATGTCACTAATACACGGAATGTAAACTTGGCTACACATTAGCTGAATTTCAAAACAGAACAGGGTCTCAAATGTAGAAACCCAACTTATGCTTGCTTAAGGGGAAAGGTGAGTTGGGGTGCTGCATAAAACCAGAGATTGAAATTAGCACAGATACCGCTCCATAAGCCAAATATGTAATAGACAAGAGCTACTCCTTGCTCAACGAAGAGGACTCAACACCCCATATTAAACGCCTAAGAATATACCTGACTAGTAAGAATCTTAAAACCTATGGATTTATATGTCTCCAAAAGAGATTCAAGCGTTTGTACGGTGGCAAAAACGCAGCAGTGGTAGGATTGGTGAGGTTCGGTGAGCAAATGCAGACCCTTTGAAGTCATATTGCATGGTACCCATTCCATGGGTCTCAACTCTCCAGGTTTAAGGGATTCTTCCTTCAGCTAAAACATGCATGTGGAACCCAGAGTATGATCCACCATGTGATCGGGAAACATGTTCAAATGTGTCTCAGTTTTCGTCCCCTGGTACTCGGGTGCAACATTCCAGACGCTTTACTAACACTCTCCCCACTTGGAGAGTCAGTGCCTTTAACGTCCTGTTTGGCCCAGTTTGCAATTTCTGCGGAAAATGAACAGGAGTAGGGATAACCAATGAGAGACTAGCTCGAGGTGTCTGGACGGGCAAATTTAACTCTCATTTCCCACCATGAAGAGGAATTAACCAAAGGCTCAGCGTGCTATGCCGGAACCACACTAGGGCCTGAAGCAATCCTGCGGTGTTGCGGCCAGCTCACAAGAAAGTGAGTTGAAGAAAGGAGCTCAGGGGCACTGTCATTCACAACCCTGCAGAGTTAAAAATGACAGCTATCGTCCAAAAATATATTGAAGTAAGGCTGCCAAGAGGACTTGACAGCGGGGCAGAATTGCAGGAAACCGATTTCAGGAGGTAGACTGGAATTGCATGTAAAGCATAGGAAAAGAGGCAGAACGTCCACAATGATGCACTTGGCCAAAAAGGGCGTATGCGTTTTTTCCTGAATATATTCAGGAAAAAACGCATACGCCCTTTTTGGCCAAACAAGCAAGCTTGCAAAGGAAATCTGCACTACAATGAAGTCTCACTTCCCCCCGGTCAAAAGGGCCATCTGAAAAACGTGTAAAATCCAGAAAGGCAGGACAGGCCATGGAGAACTGGGAGCCTTGTTATGCTGATGGGCGGGATACAAATTGCCAACAGCCACTCTGAAGAAGTGTATGATGATTCCTGAAACATCTAAAAAACAAAGCAACAGAGCCTAGGACATTTCCACTTATGGTCCTATAGCTTAGGGAAATTATAATCAAAAAGACACAGCCACCCCAAAGTTTGGGACGGCTGTGTTTACAAGAACCTCGTTTACGGTACAAGTTCAATATCACAGAAATCGAAAAATGGATAAAGTTGTGGTACTTACGTACAATGCAGTATCACTCAACAATGAAATCTATGTCATCAGTCCCGTAGCAGCATAATAAGTGGATTCAGGCACGATGATTCTAAGTGAAATAAGTCACACAGAAAAAGAAACATCATAAGATGTCACTAATACACGGAATTTAAACTTGGCTACACAGGAACTGAATTTCAAAACAGAACAGGGTCTCAAATGTAGAAAACCAACTTATGCTTGCTTAAGGGGAAAGGTGAGTTGGGGTGCTGCATAAAACCAGAGATTGAAATTAGCACAGATACCATTATATAAGCTAAATATGTAATAGACAAGAGCTACTCCTTGCTCAACGAAGTGGACTCAACACCCCATATTAAACGCCTAAGAATATACCTGACTAGTAAGAATCTTAAAACCTATGGATTTATATGTCTCCGAAAGAGATTCAAGCGTCTGTACGGTGGCAAAAACGCAGCAGTGGTAGGATTGGTGAGGTTCGGTGAGCAAATGCAGACCCTTTGAAGTCATATTGCATGGTACCCATTCCATGGGTCTCAACTCTCCAGGTTTAAGGGATTCTTCCTTCAGCTAAAACATGCATGTGGAACCCAGAGTATGATCCACCATGTGATCGGGAAACATGTTCAAATGTGTGTCAGTTTTCATCCCCTGGTACTCGGGTGCAACATTCCAGACGCTTTACTAACACTCTCCCCACTTGGAGAGTCAGCGCCTTTAACGTCCTGTTTGGCCCAGTTTGCAATTTCTGCAGAAAATGAACAGGAGTAGGGATAACCAATGAGAGACTAGCTCGAGGTGTCTGGACAGGCAAATTTAAGTCTCATTTCCCACCAGGAAGAGGAATTAACCAAAGGCTCAGCGTGCCATGCCGGAACCACACTAGGGCCTGAAGCAATCCTGCGGTGTTGCGGCCAGCTCACAAGAAAGCGAGTTGAAGAAAGGAGCTCAGGGGCACTGTGATTCACAAACCTGCAGAGTTATAAATGACAGCTATCATCCAAAAATATATTGAAGTAAGGCTGCCAAGAGGACTTGAAAGCGGGGCAGAATTGCAGGAAACCGATTTCAGGAGGTAGACTGGAATTGCATGTAAAGCATAGGTAAAGAGGCAGAACGTCCACAATGATGCACTTGGCCAAAAAGTGCGTATGCGTTTTTTCATGAATATATTCAGGAAAAAACGCATACGTCCTTTTTGGCCAACCAAGCAAGCTTGCAAAGGAAATCTGCAGTAAAATGAAGTCTCACTGCCCCCCGATCAAAAAGTCCATCTAAAAATGTGTAAAATCGAGAAAGGCAGGACAGGCTATGGAGAACTGGGAGCCTTGTGATGATGATGGGCGGGATGTAAATTGCCAACAGCCACTCTGGAGAAGTGTATGGTGTTTCCTGAAACATCCAAAAAACCAAGCACCAGAGCCTAGGGCACTTCCACTTATGGTCCTATAGCTTAGGGAAATTAAAATCAAAAAGACACAGCCACCCCAAAGTTTGGGATGACTGTGTTTACAAGAACCTCGTTTACGGTACAAGTTCAATATCACAGAAAGCGAAAAATGGATAAAGAAGTTGTGGTACTTATGTACAATGCAATATCACTCAGCAATGAAATCTATGTCAGCAGCCCGTAGCAGCATAATGAGTGGACTCAGGTACGATGATTCTAAGTGAAATAAGTCACACAGAAAAAGAAACATCATAAGATATCACTAATAAACGGAATGTAAACTTGGCTACACAGGAACTGAATTACAAAACAGAACACGGCCTCAAATGTAGAAAACCAACTTATGCTTGCTTAAGGGGAAAGGTGAGTTGGGGTGCTGCATAAAACCAGAGATTGAAATTAGCACAGATACCGCTCCATAAGCCAAATATGTAATAGACAAGAGTTACTCCTTGCTCAACGAAGTGGACTCAACACCCCATATTAAACGCCTAAGTATATACCTGACTAGTAAGAATCTTAAAACCTATGGATTTATATGTCTCTGAAAGAGAATCAAGTGTGTGTACAGCGGCATAAACTCAGCAGTGATAGGATTGGTGAGGTTCGTTGAGCAAATGCAGACCCTTTGAAGTCATATTGCATGGTACCCATTCCATGGGTCTCACCTCTCCAGGTTTAAGGGATTCTTCCTTCAGCTAAAACATGCATGTGGAACCCAGAGTACGATCCACCGTGTGATCGGGAAACGTGTTCAAATGTGTCTCAGTTTTCGTCCCCTGGTACTCGGGTGCAACATTCCAGACGCTTTACTAACACTCTCCCCACTTGGAGAGTCAGTGCCTTTAACCTGCTGTTTGGCCCAGTTTGCAATTTCTGCGGAAAATGAACAGGAATAGGGAGAACCAATGAGAGACTAGCTGGAGGTTTCTGGACGGGCAAATTTAACTCTCATTTCCCACCAGAAAGAGGAATTAACCAAAGGCTCAGCGTGCCATGCCGGAACCACACTAGGGCCTGAAGCAATCCTGCGGTGTTGCGGCCAGCTCACAAGAAAGCGAGTTGAAGAAAGGTGCTCAGGGCACTGTAATTCAGAAACCTGCAGAGTTATAAATGACAGCTATCGTCCAAACATATATTGAAGTAAGGCTGCCAAGAGGATTAGAAAGCGGTGCAGAATTGCAGGTACCGATTTCAGGAGGTAGACTGGAATTGCATGTAAAGCATAGGAAAAGAGGCAGAACGTCCACAATGATGCACTTGGCCAAAAAGGGCATATGCGTTTTTTCCTGAATATTCAGAAAAAAACGCATATGCACTTTTTGGCCAACCAAGCAAGCTTGCAAAGGAAATCTGCACCAAAATGAAGTCTCACTGTCCCCCAGTCAAAAGGGCCATCTGAAAAAAGTGTAAAATCCAGAAAGGCAAGACAGGCCATGGAGAACTGGGTGCCTTGTTATGCTGATGGGCGGGATGTAAATTGCCAACTGCCACTCTGGAGAAGTGTATGGTGTTTCCTGAAACATCTAAAAAACTAAGCAACAGAGCCTAGGGCACTTCCACTTATGGTCCTATAGGTTAGGGAAATTAAAATCAAAAAGACACAGCCACCCCAAAGTTTGGGATGGCTCTGTTTACAACAACGTCGTTTACGGTACAAGTTCAATACCACAGAAAGCGAAAAATGGATAATGAAGTTGTGGTACTTACGTACAATGCAATATCACTCAGCAATGAAATCTATGTCATCAGGCCCATAACAGCATAATGACTGGATTCAGGTACGATGATTCTATGTGAAATAAATCACACAGAAAAAGAAACATCATAAGATATCACTAATACACAGAATGTAAACTTGGCTACACAGGAGCTGACTTACAAAACAGAACAGGGTCTCAAATGTAGAAAACCAACTTATGCTTGCTTAAGGGGAAAGGTGAGTTGGGGTGCTGCATAAAACCAGAGATTGAAATTAGCACAGATACCATTATATAAGCTAAATATGTAATAGACAAGAGCTACTCCTTGCTCAACGAAGTGGACTCAACACCCCATATTAAACGCCTAAGAATATACCTGACTAGTAAGAATCTTAAAACCTATGGATTTATATGTCTCCGATAGAGAATCAAGCGTGTGTACAGTGGCATAAACGCAGCAGTGATAGGATTGGTGAGGTTCGGTGAGCAAATGCAGACCCTTTGAAGTCATATTGCATGGTACCCATTCCATGGGTCTCAACTCTCCAGGTTTAAGGGATTCTTTCTTCAGCTAAAACCTGCATGTGGAACCCAGAGTATGATCAACCGTGTGATCGGGAAACGTGTTCAAATGTGTCTCAGTTAAAAAAAAAAAAAAAAAAAACAATGTGTCTCAGTGTTCGTCCCCTGGTACTCGGGTGCAACATTCCAGACGCTTTACTAACACTCTCCCCACTTGGAGAGTCAGTGCCTTTGACCTCCTGTTTCGCCCAGTTTGCAATTTCTGTGGAAGATGAACTGGAATAAGGAGAACCCATGAGAGACTAGCTGGAGGTGTCTGGACTGGCAAATTTAACTCTCATTTCCCACCAGTAAGAGGAATTAACCAAAGGCTCAGCGTGCCATGCCGGAACCACACTAGGGCCTGAAGCAATCCTGCGGTGTTGCGGCCAGCTCACAAGAAAGCGAGTTGAAGAAAGGAGCTCAGGGGCACTGTAATTCAGAAACCTGCAGAGTTATAAATGACAGTTATCATCCAAAATTATACTGAAGTAAGGCTGCGAAGAGGACTTGAATGCGGGGCAGAATTGCTGGAAACCTATTTCAGAACGTACACAGGAGTCGCTCTTAAAGCATAGGAAAAGAGACAGAACTTATAAAATAATGCACTTGGCAAAAAAGGGCATATGTGTTTTATCCAGAGCTCTCATAACTGAGGGGAGGAGATTCCCAGCAGGCTCCAACTGCCACCTGAGGGCTCACATTGCCAAGGCAACGTGAGCATGCCAGGGAGGAGTTACCTCACAGCAGAGGTCCCACCTCACAGAAGGGTGAGAAACCCAGCCAACATCAGACTCTCACCAGAGGGCCCACATCACCAAGGGGATGGGAACCAGGCAGGAGTGTCTTCACACCAGTGGGGCCTCATCATCGAAAGGTGAGGTACTCAGCACATGTGTCCTCAAACCAGAGGACCCACATCACCAAGGGCCTCGGAGTGAGGCAGGCAAGAGTAGCCTCACAACACTGGGTCCATAGAATAAAAAAGTGAGGAATCCAGCAGTTGGAACCTCCCAGCAGGTGGCCCAGAGCACCGAGGCTATGGGATCCAGGCCACAGTGATCTCACAGAAGAGGGCCCATGTCATGAAACTGAGCAACCCAGCCATTGGGACCTCAGAGCAGGAGGCCCAAATCCCCGTGCAGATGGAAATTTGGTAGGAGTGTCCTCGCACCACTGAGAACATATCAGAAAATTTTGCGCGAGCAGCAGTTAGGGCCTGACGCCAGAGGACCCTCATCACCAAGGGAAGGAGGCTCCCAGCAGGCTCCAACTGCCACCAGAGGGCTGACGTCGCCAAGGCGATGTGTGCCAACCAGGCACGAATGACCTCACAGCAGAGGGCCCACCTCAGAGAAGTGTGACGAACCCAGTCAGGATCAGACTCGCACCAGAGGGTCCACATCACCAAATGGATTGGAACCAGGCAGGAGTGTCCTCACATGAGTAGGGCCACATCATCTAAAGGTGAGGAACCCAGAACATGTGGCTTCAAACCATAGGACACCCATCACCAAGGGGCTGGGAGTGAGGCAGGCAGGAGGCGCCTCATAACAGAGGGCCCAAAAATAAGAAAGGTGAGGAATCCAGCAGTTGGAACCTCCCAGCAGGCGGCCCAGAGCACAGACGCTAGGGGATGCAGGCCGGAGTGACCTAACACCAGACAGCCCACATCATGAAACTGTGAGCAACCCAGACGTTGGGACCTCAGAGCAGAAGGCCCACATCCCCATGGTGATGGGAACATGACAGGAGTGTCCTGGCATCACTGGGCTCACATCAGAAAACGTGGGGTGCTCAGAAGTTAGGGCCTGACGCTAGAGGGCACTCATCACCGAGAGGAGGAGGCTCCCAGCAGGCTCCAGCTGCCACCAGAGGGCCAACGTCGCCAAGGCGATGTGTGCCAGCCCCACAGGAGTGACCTCACAGCAGAGGGCCCACCTCACAGAAGGGTGAGGAACACAGCCAGGAACAGACTCTCACCAGGGGGTCCACATAACCACGTGGATGAGAACCAGGCAGGAGTGTCCTCACACTAGTGGGGCCACATCATCGAAAGGTGAGGAACCCAGCAAAGGTGGCCACAAACCAGAGGACCCACATCACCAAGGGGTTGAGAGTGAGGTAGGTGTCTGGATGGGCATATTTAACACTCATTTCCCACCAGGAAGAGGAATTAACCAAAGGCTCAGCGTGCCCTGCCAGAAGAAGATTAGGGCCTGAAGCAGTCTTGCGGGTTTGCGGTCAGCTCACAAGAAAGCGAGTTGAAGAAAGGAGCTCAGGGGCACTGTAATTCACAAACCTGCAGAGTTATAAATGACAGCCATCGTCCAAAAATATATTGAAGTAAGGCTGTGAAGAGGACTTGAAAGCGGGGCAGAATTGCAGGAAACCGATTTCAGGAGGTAGACTGGATTTGCATTTAAAGCATAGGAAAAGAGGCAGAACATCGACAATGATGCACTTGGCAAAAAAGGGCGTATGAGTTTGTTCCTGAATATATTCAGGAAAAAACACATACGCCCTTTTTGGCAAACCAAGCAAGCTTGCAATGGAAATCCAAACTACTATGAAGTGTCACTTCCCCCCCGTCTAAAGGGCCATCTGAGAAAAGTGTAAAATCCAGAAAGGCAAGACAGGCCATGGGGAAAAAGGAGCCTTGTTATGCTGATGGGCGGGATGTAAATTGCCAACAGCCACTCTGGAGAAGTGTATGGTGTTTCCTGATACATCTGAAAAACAAAGCAACAGAGTCTAGGGCATTTCCACTTATGGTCCTATAGCTTAGGGAAATTAAAATCAAAAAGACACAGCCACCTCAAAATTTACGACGGCTCTGTTTACAGGAACCTCTTCTACAGTACAAGTTAAATATCCCAGAGAACAAATAATTGATAAAGAACTTGCGGTACTTACGTACAACAGAATACCACTCAGCAATGAAATCTGTGTCACCAGGCCTGTACCAGCATAATGAGTGGATTGAGGCACGATGATTCTAAGTGAAATAAGTCACACAGAAAAAGAAACATCATAAGGTATCACTAATGCACGGAATGTAAACTTGGCTACACATGAACTGAATTACAAAACAGAACAGGGTCTCAAGTTTAGAAAACCAACTTATGCTTGCTTAAGGGGAAAGGTGACTTGGGGTGCTGCATAAAACCAGAGTTTGAAATTAGCACAGATACCGCTCCATAAGCCAAATATGCAATAGACAAGACCTACCCCTTGCTCAACGAAATGGACTCAACAATGAGGTATCACCTCACACCTGTTAGAATGGGCATCATCTGAAAATCTACAAACAACAAATGCTGGAAAGGGTGTGGAGAAAAGGAAGCCTCTTCCACTATTGTTGGGAATATAAATTGATAGAGTCACTATGGAGAACAATATGGAGTTTCTTAAGAAACTAATAATAGAATTACCATATGATACAGCAATCCCAGTACTGGACATATACCCAGACAAAACCATAAATCAAAAAGAGACATTCACTGCAATGTTCATTGCATCACTATTTACAATATCGAGGTAATGGAAGCAACCTAAATGCCCACACACAGACGAATGCATAAAGATGTGGTACATATATAAAATGGAATATTACTAAGCCATGAAAGGAATGAAATTGGGTCATTTGTAGAGATGTCAATGGATCTAGAGACTGTCATACAGAGTGAAGTAAGTCAGAAAGAGAAAAACAAATCTTGTATATTCATGCATATATGTGGAACCTAGAAAAACTGTACAGATTAACCGTTTTGCAAGGCATAAATAGAGCAACAGATGTAGACAACAATCGTATGGACAACAAGGGGGGAAAGCTCTTGGAGGGGTGGTGGTGGGAGGAGTTGAGAGATTGGGATTGGCATGTAAACATTTATATGTATAAAATAGATAACCAATGAGAACCTGCTGTATAAAAATATAAAATAAAATTCAAAATTAAAAAGAAATAAAATTTAAAAAATAAAACAGAAAAAACAATTATTCCCTTCACATACATGTATTTATATGAATAAATTATTTCCATGCTTATATCTGTAAATACAAAAAAGAGGAATAAAATCTACCTTGAACCAAAAACGAAAAAGAGAAAAAAAAAAACAGAACCCACCAGTTACTCAGAGGAAAACCGTATCAGGGCACTTGCTCCAGTTGTAAACAATTCTGAAGTTGGTCAGTGGTGAGGAATCGTCTCCCATTCAGCCAGCAGCCCCCACACAACAAGCGTCCTCATTGCAAAGCTGGGGCACCGTGCCAAGGCATCTGTGAGTAAACGTGAGCTGAGCCCCAAGGCAGTTGCTGCTGAACTGTTCCCACCCTTCCCAGGTAAAACACCTGAATATATACAAGGACTTGAAAGCCTAGAGGAAGGGCCATGGAGCCACACGAGTGACAGCATGCCAGCTGACTTGGTGCCTGCAGGCCAGCCAGGATGGTCCTGGCTCTGGGTGCTCTTCTGGAAGATTTCCATTTCCCTGCCTGAGATACCCGTCCTGTCCCTGCCCCCACTTCTTTTTTCCTTCCTCACCTCTGCCCAGGGAGAAATTCCAGCAGAAGGTATGGGTGACACATCCTCTTCTTTAGCAGGTGGCAGCCTGGCAACTGCTGCAGAAAGTCCAGCAGAGCCCCACTCACACTGGGCCACCCACAAAGCCGTGGCCTCTCACTCCCTCCCACCAGCCCAGCCCCGAGACTGCTGACAGGGCAGAGAAAATGGCGTCAGGCACAGCTGCAGGGGCTTTTGCTGCCTGGAGTGGTATTTATATTGATCTCAACCCAGGCACACCTGGGGAGGGCTGGCCCGCACGGTAAGGCTGCCCAGGTCAGCCAATCATCACCCCTCAGGGCTCACAGTTGCAGAAAATGGAACTTGCTGAACCGGACAGGTCCAAGGAACAGGTGTGGGCTCCTGAGAGTCAGGATAGACAAGGGGCTGCAGCTTTGGTTTGTTTTCTAATCATTTTATCTGGCCCACGAGTGGGAGACAACTTCAAGAAAACCCTCTCCTAATGAGAGGAACCCAGGAGTCAGGGAGAGGAGGGGTGGGTGGTGGTTGGAGACAGAGGCCTGGTGCCCTGTGTGCAGTGGAAGTCTCTGGAAGACCAGGTGGAGGGAGGCCACACAGAGTGATGCCCAGGGTCACAGACCTGTCGGAGCTGCTGTTTGTTAGTTCAAGTCCTGCTCTGAGGTGCTCTGTGTCAGCTCTGAGCGACAGGTGAGCTGGGGGTGCTCTTCAATGAGGGCTATGTGCACGGTTCCTGTGTGCCCAGCCCTGCCACGGTACCTGCAAGGGTAGCTCTGTATCCTGGGAGGGGCCTGACCATGAGAGCCCCGTGGGCTGGGTTGGGGGTGGGGTACCTGCCCAGGAGAGCTCCATATCCTGGGATTGGCCTGACCACGAGAGCCCCATGGGCTGCTGGGGACCTGGTAAAGGATGTCAGGACAGTCAGTGAAGCCACCGAGGATATACCTCCAGTTGCTCCTGATTCCTACACCCTGCTGGTCATTCTACCAACCACCAGGACATGGTATTCTGTATTAGTCTTCAATGATGCCTTCTTTTGTATTCCATTAGTCCCAGAGTCACAAGAAATTTTGGCTTGTGAGTGGCAGGACTCAACATACAACTAAAACAATACTTCTGGGCCGTCTTGCTCCAAGGGTTCAAAAATTCCCACACCATCTTTGGGGAAAGCTTAGCTAAAGACCGAAAAGTTCTACCTCTGGAAAAGGAAACCCTCCTTCAATATGCAGACGACATTCTGATCGCCAGCCCTACTACGGAGGCCTCTGAACTACCAAGCCAATAAAGGATAGAAGTTGTCCAAGAAAAAGCTCAAATATCACAGACTGTGATGACCTGCCTGGGCTTCATTCTCACACAAGGTCAGAGAAGCCCATCCCAGGAAAGGGAAGAAACCATTTGCAACCTTACCACTTTCTAAAACTAGAAGACAGCTTAGGGGTTCCTGGGGAGGCCAGGGTTTGCTGCTTCTGGATCCCTAACTACAGTCTACTAGCTGGGCCTCTATATGAAACACTGAAAGGAAAAGATGATGATCCTTTTGAACAGAATCCAGAAGTGGCCTTTCAAGAATGGAAAGAGCAGTCAATTCAGACCCTTGCCCTGGAACTCCCTAATTGAGCTAAACCCTTTGACCTTTACATTCCCGGTGAAAGGTGAATCGCCATTGGAGAATTAGTGCAAAAACTGGGACCACTTGAAATGGAACAACGCAAGAATGCCATCCAGGTAGGATAAACTACAGTCACCAAGGGGCTTGGCCCACTGCCACATCTGGCCAAGATACTGGCGGTATCTAAAAACCTGGAAATCAGCAGCCCAAAAGGCCACCTCCCTCCTAAGGGAAAAGGACCCCACGTGGTGATCCTAATCACCAACCATGCCCTGAAGTTGCAGGGTTCGCTCCGTGGGCACACCGACCTCGAGTGAGGAGGCCCTCCAACTCCAACATCCAGAGAGATAACCGGGGGCAACAGGGCACCATGACGACTCGTGTGAACATCACTTGACCTGGAGTTTCTCTCATAAAACAACAAGAGTGTGTCCCGAAGGAGTAGACTACTGCTTGCAGGACTTACTGCACCCGGAGGGGAGCTAATAATCTTGGCGGGGGAACCGTATATCACACTGTCACCATAGAAAAGCCTACAGACACCATGATGATGGTGGCCAATAAGACCGGCTGGACTCCTGTTTACTTCAAAAGGCTGTTGACTCAGTGGCCATCATGGTCCTTGATCACCACTGACCCTGGACTGTCTGGGAGTTGAGCGGGCAGGGCTCTGACATCTGGTGCTGTTTTTACGTTAATTCAGGGGCCTAATTGAAGAAAGAGCAGACTACTGGTCAGAGCATCTAGGCTGGCAGAAACGGTCAGCCTAAGGTGGCCGAACAAATGTGGGGCGGGGTGAAACCGGCCCCCACAGCGTCTCTGCACATCTCTTTCCTGGACCCTTAAAGGTCATTAGAATCTATAACACTTCCAATGCTGGTGCTCAGGCGGACAAGCAGGGAGGCAGGGGTCCTGGGGCCAATCAACGTCACCTGGAGGCTGCTGGGGACAAGTTCTGACCCTCGGCCCCTGGTATGAGGGCTCCCAACTCAGCACTCAGCAGTTACAGAAGAAGGGTCTGCACCCTCAGCACTCCAAGAATGAGGAACGGGACAAAAGGCAGAGGAGGGGTTTGTCCCCAGCAAAGCCCATTAAAAATCCCTGGGAGATAAAAATAGAATCTGGGCAATAAAGTCAAGTCTGACCTTTTTTATCCTTTGTGCTTTGTCTAATTTCACGTGCTCCTAGGGTCCCGCATGCAGAGGTTCCACACCCGGCACTTCAGACCAGATTTCCTGGTGCAGAATGGCTGGGTCGACACCTCAGCTCCTGGGGCCCAGTGCAGACTCCGCGATATAGAGCCTGAGCTGCAGCCAACCCGGCCCTGGAGAGCTCCACCCCCTCCCTCCCACTGACTCTGACAGGATCTCTACACAGCAGCCCAGCCCACAGTCCACGGGGTAGTGCATGCTCTCACCTCTCCATTCTCTGATCAAAATATAAAGTTTCCTTTGCTTGTGAACCAAACTCAGTCTCGATCTGTTGACCCCAATGACACTGGGCAGGGGGACACTTGTTGGGGTCCACTCTGGAGGATCAGTAACAGAAATTGAGACTATTTTAACTTCAATGAACAGATGTGTGAGCCAAACTGTAGTTAACATAGAACAGTGTATAAGGCTCGGGTAAAATAAGATGTTTCTAACACTTCCATTTGATATTTCCATCACTTTATTATAAGCAAGTTCAGTGAAAAGGTTTGTCTTATTTGTCAGGTCAATATTAGAGAAATGAAGTGATTTCTTTCCAAGGATGTACATCTAATAATCTTGGTTAAAGCTTCAATCTTGTTTTAAATGCTTTTCCATTGAAAATGATACCTCTCTTTCAGCTCCCCCATTTCTGAGAAGTATAAAATCTTATAATTTATTACTACCAAAGGGGAAAGGTGGGAGGAGGGATAAATTAACAGTTTGGAATTAACACATACACACTGCTATGTATAAAATAGATCATCAACAAGGAACTACTGTATAGCACAGGGAACTACACTCAACATTTTGCAATAACCTATAAGGGGAAATAATCTGAAAAAGAATAGATATTTTATTGACATCATCTATCAATGACAGTTAAAGTGTAACCTAAGGGAAGCTGGTGGTGAGTGCTTCTGACCCTGAAGACTTCAATCATCTAAAGTTTGGAATCTGCCTACTTCCCAAGGCCCTTAATGAACATATGTGTAGCCGTAGCTTAAAAAATTCCCAAGTTTGGGTTTCGGGGAGACACTGATTTTGAAAAAGCCCTGGTGTTCTCCTTACATGAATGGGACTCTTCCTACTGCTAAAACATGTCTGTCACACCCAGAGGATGGTATACCGCCTGATCGGGAAGAGTTTGGAAAAGGCATCTCATCTCCTCATCTCCTGGTGCTTGGGTTCACCCCTCCAGCGTCTTTACTAACAGTCTCCCCACTTGGAGATGTCAGCACTGTTAACATCCTGTTGCGTACAGTTTGGAATTTGTCCAGAGGATGAAGCGGAAGGATGAGGAACAATGAGAGACAAGTCCTAGGTGTTCAGACGGGCACATGTCACTCTAATTTCCAATCAGGAAGACGAATTGACCAAAGGCTAGGGTTGCCCATGGAAACAGTATAGGGCTTGAGGAAATCCCGCTGCTTTGTGGCCAGTTCCCATAAACACAAGTTGAACAATGGAACTCAGGGGCAGTAAAATTCACGAAACTGCAGAGTTGAAAATATCCATCACTGAAAAATGTCTTGAGGAAAGTCAGAGAAAAGGACTTGTAAGCAAGGGAGAATGGCAAGAAAGGGATTTGAGGAGGTAGAAAGGACTCGCCATTAAGCACAAGAAAAGGAGCTGAACATTGCCAACATTGCAGTTGGCCAAAAAGGGTGTATGCGTTTTTTTCTGTATATATTCAAGAAAAGGGCATACACTTTTTTAGCCAACCAAACAGGTGGGCACTGGAAGTCAATACTACAAAAGATATCACTTCGCATCAGTCAGAAGAGCCATCCTCATAAAGCGTAAACAACAGAAATGCAGGACAGGGCAAGGAGAAGAGGGAGCCCTGTGAGACTTATAGTGGAAATGTATATTGCCAACGGCCATTCTGGAGAAGTGTATTGTGTTTACTAAAGCATCTAAAAAATGAGCTATAGAGCATAGAGCACTTGCACTCATGGGCGTATATCTTGGGAAAAACAGAAATCGAGAGGACACAGGCACCCCAATGTTTACCCCCTCTCTGTTTAAAAGATCCTCGACTAGGATATAACTTAAATGTCTCTGGAGGGAAAAAATGGATAGAGATGTGGTACTTAGGTAGAGTGGAATATTATTCAGCCTGGAAATCAATGAAATATGGCCAGTTGTAACAACTCTGGAGGAGTTACATATGATCATTCTAAGTGACAGAATTCAAAAAGAAAAAGACACATATCATAAGATATCACTTAAAGGTGGAATCCAAAATGGCTACACATGAAATAAATTACAAAACAAAAACATAGTCAAATATGTAGAAAACATGCATAAGGCTGCTAAACGGGAAAGGTGGGGAGGGGTGAGGCATCATCCAGGAGGTTGAAATTAGCAAAGATACCATTCCAAATACCAAACTGATAATCAACAAGGCCCACACGGTAGCTAAAAGAACTGCACCCAGCACACTCAAGTCACCGGAAAAGAATATATACGACTGGTAAGAATCTGAAAAAGAATTTATTGATGTCTCTCTGTACGTGAATCAAGTGGATGTACAGCAGCAAGAAACAGAGCTTTGAAAATCAGCTGTAACCAATATAGTAATAAATTGAAAAAAATAAACGACAGAGAGACAGAGAAAACCTCTTACAACTTTTCCTCAGGGACGGTGATGCAACATGGATTGAACACATCTAGACCCACAGCAGGATGAGACATAAGGCTGGAAACTGTTTGCGCTAAGAGAAATGTGAGGTTGGGTGAGGAAATGCACACCCTTTAAAGTAATACTACCTGGTACCCATTCAATGGGTCCCAAATCTGCAGGTTTAAGGGATCTTCCTACAGCTAAAACATGCATGGAAAACCCAGAGGACTGTACACCATGTGATCGGGAGATGTGTCTAAAATGCACCTCATTTATCCTCTCCTGGTGCTCCTGTTCACCATTCCAGCCACGTTACTTAGAATCTCCCCACTTGGAGAATCAGCACATTTAAACTTCTGTTTCACACATTTTGCAAATTGTGAGGAGGATGAACGGGAAGAGGGGGAACCAATGAGAGAATAGTTGTAGGGGTTTGGACGGGCACATATCACTCTAATTTCCCATTAAGAATAAGAATTAAAAAAAAGCTCAGCCCGCCTCACCGGAGCCAAAATAGGGCCTGAAGCAATCCTGCGGGTTTGAGGCCAGCTCACAAAAGAGCAACTTAAAAAATGGAGCTCAGGGTCACTGCAATTCACAAACCTGCAGAGTTATAAATGAAAACTAACGTCCAAAAATATGTTGAGGTAAGGCAAAGAAGAGGATCTGAATGCAAGACAGAATTGCAAGAAACAGATTTCATGAGATAGATTGGACTCGTCTTTAAAGCACATGAAAACTGGCAGAATTTCGACAATGATGCAGTTGGCCCAAAAGGGCGTATGCGTTTTTTCCTGATTATATCCAGGAAAAAACGCATACGCACTTTATGGGCAACGAAGCAAGCAAGCAATGCAAATGTGCACAACAAAGAAGTCTCATTTCCCACCGGTCAAAAGGGCCATCCTAAAAAATTGTAAAAACCAGAAATGCAGGACAGGCCATGGAGAACAGGGAGCCTTTATACGCTGATGGGCAGTGTGTGAACTGCCCAGAGCCACTCTGGAGAAGTGTATGGTGGTTCCTAAATCATCTAAAAAACAGAGCTACAGAGCATAGGACACTTCCAATCATGGGAGTATATCTAGGGAAGTCTAAAAATCAACAAGACACAAGCACACCACAGTTTAGGGCTACTCTGTTTACAAGAACCTCAACTTCAGTACACCTTAAATATCCCAGGAAAGAGAACAATGGATAAAGAAGATGTGGTACTTACGTACAATGGAATGTCTCTTCACCATGAAATCAATGTAATAAGGCTAGTAGAAGGATAAAGAGTGGATTTAGGTCCGATAATACTACTTGAAATAAGTCAAACAGAAAAAGAAACATAGCATAAGATATCACATATAGAGGGAGGGTAAATATGGCTGCACAAAAAATGAATTACAAAACAGAACAGCGTCTCACATTTAGAAAGCACACTTATGTCAGCTTAAGGGGAAAGGAGAGGTGGGGTGATGCATAAAACCAGAGTTTGAAATTAGCACAGATACCGTTCAAAAAACCAAATAGGTATTAGACAAGATCTACACCTTGCTCAGTGAACTGGCCTCAACACACCCGATACACCGCAGAGAAATATATCTGAGTAATAAGAATCTTAAAACCCATGTATTGATATATCTCCATAAGGGAATCAAGTGTGTGCAGAGCGACACAAACACAGCAGTGAAAATGAGCTAAACCCCATTTTAGAAATAAATTTTAAAAACAAAATGCAGAAACAATGAAAGAGAGAAAAATTCTTACAAAATTCGCTCAGGGGCTGTGATGCAACATGGATTGACCACATATAAACCCACAGCTGGATAAGACATAAGGCTGGACACTTGGGGCTGAGAGGATTGGTGAGCTTTGGTGAGCAACTGCCGAAAGTTTAATGCAATACTTCATGCTACTCATTCCAAGGGTCCCAACACTCCAGGTTGAAGGGAATCTTCCTACAGCTAAACCATGCTTGGGAAACCCAGCAACTGGTATACCATATGATCGGGAAAGGTTTCTAAAACGCATCTCATTTTTCCTCTCCTGGGGCTCCGGATCGACATTCCAGCCACTTTACTAACAACATCCCCACATGGAGAGTCAATGCCTTTAAGTTCTGGTATCGCACAGTCTGCAGTTAGTGTGGAGGATGAATGGCAATAGGGGGAACCAGTGAGAAACTAGCTGTAGCGGTTTCAATGGGCACATGTCACTCTAATTTCACATCAGTAAGAAGAATTAACCAAAGGCACAGCAAGGTGCCCCAGAAGAAGAATAGGGCCTGAAGGAATCCTGTGGTTATGAGGCAAGATCACAAAAATAAGAGCTGAAAAATGGAGCTAAGGGCCACTGCAATTCAAAAACCTGCAGAGTTATAAAGGCCAACTATTTTCAAAAACTATATTGAGGTAAGGCTATGAAGAGGCATTGAAAGCAAGGCAGAATTGCAGGAAACCGATTTCAGGAGGAAGATTGGAATTGCATTAAAACATATGAAGAGAGTCAGAACATCGAAAATGATGCACTTGGCCAAAAAGGGCTTATGCGTTTCTTCCTGAATATATTCAGGAAGAAACGCATAAGCCCTTTTTGGCCAACCAAGCAAGCTTGCAAAGGAAATCTGCACTACAATGAAGTCTCACTTCCCCCCGTCAAAAGGGCCATCTGAAAAAAGTGTAAAATCCAGAAAGGCAGGACAGGCCATGGAGAACTGGGAGCCTTCTTATGCTGATGAGCGGGATGTAAATTGCGAACAGCCACTCTGGAGAGGTGTATGGTGTTTCCTAAAACATCTAAAAAACAAAGCAACAGAGCCTAGGGCACTTCCACTTATGGTCCTATAGCTTAGGGAAATTAAAATCAAAAAGACACAGCCACCCCAAAGTTTGGGACGGCTGTGTTTACAAGAACCTCGTTTATGGTACAAGTTCAATATCGCAGAATGCGAAAAATGGATAAAGAAGTTGTGGTACTTACGTACAATGCAATATCGCTCAGCAATGAAATCTATGTCATCAGGCCTGTAGCAGCATAGTGAGTGGATTCAGGTACGATGATTCTAACTGAAATAATTCACACAGAAAAAGAAACATCATAAGATATCACTAATAAATGGAATGTAAACTTGGCTACACAGGAACTGAATTACAAAACAGAACAGGGTCTCAAATTTAGAAAACCAACTTATGCTTGCTTAAGGGGAATGGTGAGTTGGGGTGCTGCATTAAACCAGAGATTGAAATGAGCACAGATACCGTTCCATAAGCCAAATATGTAATAGACAAGAGCTACTCCTTGCTCAACGAAATGGACCAAAACCCCATATTCAACGCCTAGGAATATACCTGACTAGTAAGAATCATAAAACCTATGGATTGATATATCTCTGTAAGAGAATCAAGAGTGTGTACAGCGGCATAAACGCAGCAGTGAAATGCAGCTAAATCCCATAATAAAAATAAATTTCTTAAACAAAACACAATGACAGTGGAAGAGCGAGGAATAGTTAAGTAATTCATTCAAGGCTTGTGATGCAACCTGGATTTACCACATCTACACCCAGAGCTGGGTGACACATAAGGCTGGACACTTGGGGCTCATAGGATTGGTGAGGTTTGGTAAGCAAATGCAGACCCTTTGAAGTCATCCTGCATGGTACCCATTCCATGGGTCTCAACTCTCCAGGTTTAAGGGATTCTTCCTTCAGCTAAAACATGCATGTGGAACCCAGAGTATGGTCCACCGTGTGATCGGGAAACGTGTTCAAATCTGTCTCAGTTTTCGTCCCCTGGTACTCGGGTGCAACATTCCAGACGCTTTACTAACACTCTCCCCACTTGGAGAGTCAGTGCCTTAAACCTCCTGTTTGGCCCAGTTTGCAATTTCTGCGGAAGATGAACAGGAATAGGGAGAACCAATGAGAGACTAGCTAGAGGTGTCTGGACGGGCAAATTTAACTCTCATTTCCCACAAGGAAGAGGAATTAACCAAAGGCTCAGCGTGCCATACCGGAACCACACTAGGGCCTGAAGCAATCCTGCGGTGTTGCGGCCAGCTCACAAGAAATCGAGTTGAAGAAAGGAGCTCAGGGGCACTGTAATTCACAACCCTGCAGAGTTATAAATGACAGCTATCGTCCAGAAATATATTGAAGTAAGGCTGGCAAGAGGACTTGAAAGAGGGGCAGAATTGCAGGAAACCGATTTCAGGAGGTAGACTGGAATTGCATTTAAATCAAAGGAAAAGAGGCAGAACGTCCACAATGATGCACTTGGCCAAAAAGGGCCTATGCGTTTTTTCCTGAATATATTCACCAATATATTTTCCTGAATATATTCAGGAAAAAACGCATAGGCCCTTTTTGGCCAACCAAGCAAGCTTGCAAAGGAAATCTGCACTACAATGAAGTCTCACTTCCGCCCAGTCAAAAGGGCCATCTGAAAAAAGTGTAAAATCCAGAAAGGCAGGACAGGCCATGGAGAACTGGGATCCTTGTTATGCTGATGGGCGGGATGTAAATTGCCAACAGCCACTCGGGAGAAGTGTATGGTGTTTCCTGAAACATCTGAAAAACAAAGTAACAGAGCCTAGGGCACTTCCACTTATGGTCCTATAGCTTAGGGAAATTAAAATCAAAAAGACACAGCCACCCCAAAGTTTGGGACGGCTCTGTTTACAAGAACCTCGTTTACGGTACAAGTTCAATATCACAGAAAGTGAAAAATGGATAAAGAAGTTGTGGTACTTACGTACAATGCAATATCACTCAGCAATGAAATCTATGTCATCAGGCCCATAGCAGCATAATGAGTGGATTCAGGTATGATGATTTTAAGTGAAATAAGTCACACAGAAAAAGAAACATCATAAGGTATCACTAATACACGGAATGTAAACTTGGCTACACAGAAACTGAATTACAAAACAGAACAGGGTCTCAAATTTAGAAAACCACTTATGCTTGCTTAAGGGGAAAGGTGAGTTGGGGTGCTGCATAAAACCAGAGATTGAAATTAGCACAGATAAAGTTCCTTAAGCCAAATATGGAATAGACAAGAGATACTCCTTGCTCAACGAAATGGACTCAACACCACATATTAAACGCCTAAGAATATACCTGACTAGTAAGTATCTTAAAACCTATGAATTGCTATGTCTCCGAAAGAGAAACAAGCATGTGTACAGGGGCATAAACGCAGCTGTGATACGATTGGAGAGGTTTGGTGAGCAAATGAAGACCCTTTGAAGTCATATTGCATGGTACCCATTCCACGGGTCTCAACTCTCCGGGTTTAAGGTATTCTTCCTTCAGCAAATACATGCATGTGGAACACACAGTATGATCAACCGTGTGATCGGGAGACGTGTTAAAATATGTCTCAGTTTTCGTCCCCTGGTACTCGGTAGCAACATTCCAGGTGCTTTACTGACACTCTCCCCACTTGGAGAGTCAGTGCCTTTAACCTCCTGTTTGGCCCAGTTTGCAATTTCTGCGGAAGATGAACAGGAATAGGGAGAACCAATGAAAGACTAGCTGGAGGTTTCTGGACGGGCAAATTTAACACTTATTTCCCACAAGGAAGAGGAATTAACCAAAGGCTCAGCGTGCCATGCCGGAACCAGATTAGGGCCTGAAGCAATCTTGCAGTGTTGCGGCCCGCTCACAGGAAAACGAGTTGAAGAAAGGAGCTCAGGGGCACTGTAATATACAAACCTGCAGAGCCATAAATGACAGATATCATCCAAAAATATACTGAAGTAAGGCTGCCAAGAGGACTTGAATTCGGGGCAGAATTGCAGTAAACCGATTTCAGGAGGTAGACTAGAATTGCATTTAAAGCATAGGAAAAGAGGCAGAACGTCCACAATGACGCACTTGGCCAAAAAGGGCTTATGCGTTTTTTCCTGAATATATTCAGGAAAAAACCCATAGGCCCTTTTTAGCCAACCAAGCAAGCTTGCAAAGGAAATCTGCACTACAATGAAGTCTCACTTCCCCACGGTAAAAAGGGCCATCTGAAAAAAGTGTAAAATCCAGAAAGGCAGGACAGGCCATGGAGAACTGGGAGCCTTGTTATGCTGATGGGCGGGATGCAAATTGCCAACAGCCACTCTGGAGAAGTGTATGATGTTTCCTGAAACATCTAGAAAACAAAGCAACAGAGCCTAGGGCACTTCCACTTATGGTCCTATAGCTTAGGGAAATTATAATCAAAAAGACACAGCCACCCCAAAGTTTGGGACGGCTGTGTTTACAAGAACCTCGTTTACGGTACAAGTTCAATATCACAGAAAGCGAAAAATGGATAAAGTTGTGGTACTTACGTACAATGCAGTATCACTCAGCAATGAAATCTATGTCATCAGTCCCGTAGCAGCATAATGAGTGGATTCAGGTACGATGATTCTAAGTGAAATAAGTCACACAGAAAAAGAAACATCATAAGATGTCACTAATACACGGAATTTAAACTTGGCTACACAGGAACTGAATTTCAAAACAGAACAGGGTCTCAAATGTAGAAAACCAACTTATGCTTGCTTAAGGGGAAAGGTGAGTTGGGGTGCTGCATAAAACCAGAGATTGAAATTAGCACAGATACCGCTCCATAAGCCAAATATGTAATAGACAAGAGCTACTCCTTGCTCAACGAAGTGGACTCAGCACCCCATATTAAACGCCTAAGAATATACCTGACTAGTAAGAATCTTAAAACCTATGGATTTATATGTCTCCGAAAGAGAATCAAGCGTGTGAACAGTGGCATAAACGCAGCAGTGATAGGATTGGTGAGGTTCGGTGAGCAAATGCAGACCGTAACCCTAACCCTTCCCCGAAGCCTTTCCCTAAGCCGTCCCCTAATCCTAACCCGTACACTAACACTAACCCGTGCCCTCACACGTACGCTCCCCCTAAACCGCCCTCGTACCCTCACTGGACCCGAAACCGTCCCCGTCCCCTAACCCTAACCCTAGCCCGAACCATAACCCTAACACTTCCCCGAAGTCTTACCCTAACCCGTCCCCTAACCCTAACCCTTGCCCGAAACCTTACCCTAAACCTTAGCCGAAGCCTTAACCTAATTCGTCCCCTAATCCTAACCCGTACGCTTACACTAACCCGTGACCTCACACCTACGCTCCCCCTAAACCGTTTTCTAACACTCACCTGCACCCTAAACCGTCCCTGTCCCCTAACCCTAACCCTAGACCGAACCCTAACCCTAACCATTCCACGAAACCTTAACCTAACCTGTCCCCTAATCCTAACCAGTATGCTAACATTAACCCGTGCCGTAACACAGGCGCTCCCCCTAAACCGTTGTCGTACACTCACCTGGACCCTAAAATGTCCCTGTCCCCTAACCCTAACCCTAGCCCGAACCCTAACCCTAACTCATCCCCGAAGCCTTACCCTAAGCCGTCCCCTAATCATAACCCGTACGCTAACACTAACCCGTACCCTCACATGTACACTCCCCCTAAAATGTTGTCGTACCCTCACCTGGACCATAAACCATCCCCGTCCCCTAACCATAACCATAACCCGAACCCTAACCCTAACACTTCCCCAAAGCCTTACCCTAACCCGTCCCCTAATCCTAACCTGTACGCTAACACTACCCAGTGCCCTCACATGTACGCTCCACCTAAACCGTTGTCTTACACTCACTTGGACCCTAAAGTGTCCCCGTCCCCTAATCCTAACCCTAGCCAGAACCCTAACCCTAACCCTTCCCCGAAGCCTTACCCTAACCCGTCCCCTAATCCTAACCCGTACGCTAACACTAACCCGTGCCCTCACACGTACGCTCCCCATAAACCGCTGTTGTACCCTCACCTGGACCCTAAACCGTCCCTGTCCCCTAACTGTAACCCTAACCCGAAACCTAAACCTAACCCTTCCCCGAAACCTTACCTTGACCCATCCCCTAATCCTAAACCGTACACTAACAGTAACCCGTGCCCTCAAACGTACGTTCCCCATAAACCGTTGTCGCACCCTCACACGGACCCTGAACCATCACCGTCCCCTAACCCTAACCCTAGCCCGAACCCTAACCCTAACCCTTCCTCGAAGCCTTACCCTAAACAGTCCCCTAATCCTAACACATACACTAACACTAACCCATGCCCTCACACCTACGCTCCTCCTGAACCATTGTCGTACACTCACCTGGACCCTAAACCGTCCCCGTCACCTAACCCTAACCCTAGCCCGAACCATAAGCCTAAACCTTCCCCGAAGCCTTACACTAACCCGTCGCCTAATCCTCACCTGTATGCTAACACTAACCGGTGCGCTCACACGTACGCTCCCGCTAGACATTTGTCGTACCCTCACCTGGACCCTAAACCATCTCAGTCCCCTAACCCTAACACTAGACCGCACCCTAACCCTAACCCTTCCCCAAAGCCTTACACTAACCCGTCCCCTAATCCTAACCCGTACATTAACACTAACCCGTGCCCTCACACGTACGCTCCCCCTAAACCGTTGTCGTACCCTCACCTGGACCCTAAACCGTCCCCGTCCCCTAACCCTAACCTTGGCCAGAACCCTAACCCTAACCCTTCCCCGAAGCCTTACCCTAACACATCCCCTAATCCTAACCCGTATCCCAACACTAACCCGTGTCCTCACACGTACGCTCCCCCAACACATTTGCGTACCCTCACGTGGAACCTAAATCGTCCCCGTCCCCTAACCCTAGCCCGAACCCTAACCCTAACCCTTCCCGGAAGCCTTACCCTAACACGTACCCTAATCCTAACCCGTACGATAACACTAACCCATGCCCTCACACGTACGCTCACCCGAAACCGTTGTACCCTCACCTGGACCCTAAACCGTCCGCATCCCCAACCCTAACCCTAGCACGAACCCTAACCCTAACCCTTCCCCGAAGCCTTACCCTAACCCGTACCCTAATCCTAACCCGTACAGTAACACTATCCCATACCCTCACACGTAAGCTCCCCCTAAACCGTTGTCATACCCTCAGCTGGACCCTAAACCGTCCCCGTCCCCTAACCCTAACCCTAGCCCGAATCCTAACCCTAACCCATCCCCGAAGCCTTACCCTAACCCGTCCCCTAATCCTATCCCGTACGCTAACACTAACCCGTGGCCTCACACGTACGGTCCCCCTAAACCGTCGTCGAACCCTCACCTGGACCCTAAACCGTCCCCATCCCCTAACCCTAGCCCGAACCCTAGCCCTAACCCTTCCCAGAAGCCTTACCTTAAACCGTCCCCTAATCCTAACCAGTACGCTAACACTAACACATGCCTTCGCATGTTCGTTCCCCCTAAACCGTTGTGGTACCCTCACCTGGACCATAAACAGTTCCCGTACCCGTACCCTAACACTAGCTCCAACCCTAACCCTAACCCTTCCCCGAAGCCTTAACATAACCCGTCCCCTAATCCTAACCCTTACCCTAACACTAACCCGAGCCCTCACACGTGCGCTCCCCATAAACCATTGTCGTACTTTCACCTGGACCCTAAACCGTCCCCGTCCCCTAACCCTAACCCTAGCCAGAACCCTAACCCTAACCCTTCCCCGAAGTCTTAACCTAACACGTACCCTAATCCTAACCCGTACGATAACACTAACCCATGCCCTCACACGTACGCTCACCCGAAACCGTTGTACCCTCACCTGGACCCTAAACCGTCCGCATCCCCAACCCTAACCCTAGCACGAACCCTAACCCTAACCCTTCCCCGAAGCCTTACCCTAACCCGTACCCTAATCCTAACCCGTACAGTAACACTATCCCGTACCCTCACACGTAAGCTCCCCCTAAACCGTTGTCATACCCTCAGCTGGACCCTAAACCGTCCCCGTCCCCTAACCCTAACCCTAGCCCGAATCCTAACCCTAACCCATCCCCGAAGCCTTACCCTAACCCGTCCCCTAATCCTATCCCGTACGCTAACACTAACCCGTGGCCTCACACGTACGGTCCCCCTAAACCGTCGTCGAACCCTCACCTGGACCCTAAACCGTCCCCATCCCCTAACCCTAGCCCGAACCCTAGCCCTAACCCTTCCCAGAAGCCTTACCTTAAACCGTCCCCTAATCCTAACCAGTACGCTAACACTAACACATGCCTTCGCATGTTCGTTCCCCCTAAACCGTTGTGGTACCCTCACCTGGACCATAAACAGTTCCCGTACCCGTACCCTAACACTAGCTCCAACCCTAACCCTAACCCTTCCCCGAAGCCTTACCCTAACCCGTCCCCTAATCCTAACCCGTACGCTAACACTAACCCGTGCCCTCACACATATGCTCCCCCTAAATCGTTGTCATAACATCACCTGGACCCTAAACCGTCCACGTCCTCTAAACCTAACAGTAGTCGGAAACATAAACCTAACTCTTCCCCGAAGCCTGAAACTAACCCGTCCCCTAATCCTAACCCGTACGCTAACACTAACCCGTGCCCTCACACGTACGCTCCCCATAAACCGTTGTCGTAACCTCACATGGACCTTAAACCATCCCCCTCGCCTAAGCATAAACCTAGTCCGAACCCTAACCCCAACCCTTCCCCGAAGCCTTCCCCTCACCCGTCCCCTAATCCTAACCCGTACGCTAACACTAACCAGTGCCCTCACACGTGCGCTCGCCCTAAACCATTGCCGTACCCTCACCTGGACCCTAAATCGTCCCCGTCCCCTAACCCTAACCATAGTCTGAAGCCTAACCCTAACCTGTCCCAGTAGCATTAAACTAACCCGTACCTAATCCTAACCCGAACGCTAACACTAACATATGCCCCCACACATACGCTCCCCCTAAACTGTTGTCATACCCTCACCTGGACCCTACACCGTCGCCGTCCCCTAACCCTAACCCTAGCCCGAGCCCTAAACCTAACCATTCCCCGAAGCCTTACACTAACAAGTCCCCTAATCCTAAACCGTACGCTAACACTAACCCATGCCCTCACACGTACGCTCCCCCTAAACCGTTGTCGTACACTCACCTGGACCCTAAAACGTCCCCGTACCCTAACTCTAACCCTAGCCCGATCCCTAACCCTAACTCTTCCCTGAAGTCTTACCCTAACCTGTCCTCTAATCCTAACCCGTATGCTAACACTATCCCGTGCCCTCACACGTACGCTCCCCCTAAAACGTTGTCGTACACTCATCTGCACCCTAAACCGTCACCGTTCCCGAACCCTAACCCTAGCCCGAAACCTAACCCTAAGCCTTCCCCGAAGCCTTACCCTTACCCGACCCCTAATCCTAACCCGCACGATAACACGAACCCGTGCCCTCACACGTACGCTCCCCCTTAACCGTTGTACCCTCAGCTGGACCATAAACGGTCCCCATCCCCTAACCCTAACCCTAGCCCGAACCCTAACCCAAAACTTTCCCCGAAGCCTTACCTAACCCGTCCCCTAATCCTAACCCGTACGCTAACACTAACCCATGCCCTCACACGTACGCTCCATCTAAACCGTTGTCGTACCCTCACCTGGACCCTAAACCGTCCCCATCCCGTAACCCTAACGCTAGCCAGAACCCTAACCTTAACACTTCCCCAAAACCTTACCCTAACCCGTCCCCTAATCCTAAGTCGTACTCTAACACTAACCCGTGCCCTCTCACGTACGCTCCGCCTAAACTGTTGTCGTATGCTCACTTGGACCCTAAACCATTCCTGTCCCCTAACCCTAACCCTAGCCGCAACCCTAAACCTAACCCTTCCCCGCAGCACTACCCTAACCCGTCCCCTAACCTCACCCCTACGCTAACACTAACCAGTGCCCTCACACGAACGCTCCCCCTAAACCGTTGTCCTACCCTCACCTGGACCCTAAACCGTCCCCATCCCGTAACCCTAACCCTAGCCCGAACCCTAACCTTAACCCTTCCCCGAGCCTTACCCTACCCCGTCCCCTAATCCTAACCTGTATGCTAACACTAACCCGTGCCCTCACGTACGGTCCCCCTAAACCGTTGTCGTACCCTCACCTGGAACCTAAACCGTTCCCGTCCCCTAACCATAACCCTAGCCGGAACACTAACCCTAACCCTACCCCGAAGCCTTACCCTAACCTGTCCCCTAATCCTAACCCGTACGCTAACACAAACCTGTGCCCTCACACGTACGCTCCCCCTAAACCGTTGTCGTATCCTCACCTGGACCCTAAACCGTGCCGATTCCCTAACCCTAAACCTAGCCTGAACCCTAAACCTAAACATTCCCCGAAGCCTTACACCTACACGTCCCTTAAGTCTAAGCTGTACGCTAACACACACCCTTGCCCTCACATATACGCACCCCCTAAACCGTTGTCATACCCTCACCTGGACCCTAAACCATCCCTGTCCCCTAACCCTAACCCTTGCCCGAAAGCTAACCCTAATCCTTCCCTGAAGCCTTACACTAACCCGTCCACTAATCCTAACCCGTACGCTAAAACTATCCCGTGCCCTGTCACGTACGCTCCCCCTAAACCGCTGTCGTACCCTCACCTGGACCCTAAACCGTCCCCGTCCCCGTCCCCTAAACCTAGTCCGAACCCTAACCATAAGCCTTCCCCGAAGACTTACCCTAAACCATCCCCTAATCCTAACTCGTGCCCTCACACGTACGCTCCCCCTAAACCATTGTCATACCCTCACCTGGACCCTGAACCGTCCTCGTCCCCTAACCCTAACCGTAGACCGAACCCTAACCCTAACCTTTCACCAAATCCTTACCCTAACCCGTCCCCTAATCCTAACCCGAACGCAAACACTAACTCGTGCCCTCACACTTATGCTCCCCCTATTACGTTATCATACCCTCACCTGCATGCTAAACCGTCTATGTCCCCTAACCCTAACCCTAGCCCGAACCCTAACCATAACTTTTCCCCGAAGCCTTACCCTAACCCGTCCCCTAATCCTAAACGGTACGCTAACACTAACCCGTGCGCTCACACGTACGCTCCCCCTAAACCGTTGTCGTAGGCTCTCCTGGACCCTAAACCATCCCCATCCCCGTCCCCTAAACCTAGCCCGAACCCTAAACATAAACCTTCTCCGAAGACTTACCCTAACCCATCCCCTAATCCTAGGTCATGCCCTGACACGTACGGTCCTCCTAAAGCGTTGTCGTACCCTCAGCTGGACCATAAACCATCCCCGTCCCCTAACCCTAACCCTAGCCCGAACCCTAAACCTAACCCTTCCCCGAAGCCTTACCCTAACCCGTCCCCTAATCCTAACCCGTACGCTAACATTAACCCGTGCCCACACACGTACGCTCCCCCTAAACCATTGTCGTAGTCTCACCTGGACCCTAAAGAGTCTCCATCCCCTAACCCAAACACTAGCCCGAACCCTAACCCTAACCCATCGCGGACGCCTTACACTAACCCGTCCCCTAATCCTAACCCGTATGCTAACACTAACCTGTGCCCTCACACCTACGCTCCCCCTAAACCGTTGTCGTACCCTCACCTGGGTCCTAAACAGTCCCCGTTCCCTAAACATAACCCTAGTCCGAAACCTAACGCTAACCCTTTCCCAAAGCCTTACCCTAACCCATCCCCTAATCCTAACCCGTACGCTAACACTAACGCGTGCCCTCAAAAGTACGCTCCACCTAAACTGTTGTCATACCCTCACCTGGACCCTAAACCGTCCCCGTCCCCTAACACTAACCCGAGACCGAATCCTAACCCTAACCCTTCCCCGAAGCCTTACCCTAACCCGTCACCTAATCCTAATCCGTACGCTTACACTAACACGTGCCCTCACACGTACACTCCCCTAAACCGTTGTCGTACCCTCACCAGGACCCTAAACCGTCCCCATCCCCTAACCCTAACCCTAGCCCGAACCCTAACACTAACACTTCCCCGAAGCCTTTCCCTCACCCGTCCCCAAATCCTAACCCGTACGCTCACACTAACGCGCGCCCTCACACGTACGCTCCCTCTAAACCGTTGTCGTACCCTCACCTGGACCTTAAACCGTCCCCTTCCCCTAACCCCAACCCTAGACCGAACCCTAACCCTAACACTTCCCCGAAGCCTTCCCCTCACCCGTCCCCTAATCCTAACCCGTACGCTCACACTAACCCGCGCCCTCACACGTACGCTCCCCGTAAACCGTTGTTGTACCCTCACCTGGACCCTAAACCGTCCCCGTCCCCTAACCCTAACCCTAGCCCGAACCCTAACCCTAACACTTCCCCGAAGCTTTCCCCTCACCCGTCCCCTAATCCTAACCCGTACGCTCACACTAACCCACGCCCTCACACGTACGCTCCCCCTAAACCGTTGTCGTACCCTCACCTGGACCCTAAACCGTCCCCGTCCCCTAACCCTAACCCTAGCCCGAACCCTAACCCTAACCCTTCCCCGAAGACTTCCCCTCACCCGTCCCCTAATACTAACCCGTACGCTCACAGTAACCCGCGCCCTCACACGTACGCTCCCCCTAAACCGTTGTCGTACCCTCACCTGGACCCTAAACCGTCCCCGTCCCCTAACTCTAACCCTAGCCCGAACCCTAACCCTAACCCTTCCCCGAAGCCTTCCCCTCACACGTCCCCTAATCCTATCCCGTACGCTCACACTAACCCGCGCCCTCACACGTACGCTCCCCCTAAACCGTTGTCGTACCCTCACCTGGACCCTAAACCGTCCCCGTCCCCTAACCCTAACCCTAGCCCGAACCCTAACCCTAACCCTTCCACGAAGCCTTCCCCTCTCCCGTCCCCTAATCCTACACCGTTCGCTCACACTAACCCGCGCCCTCACACGTACGCTCCCCCTAAACCGTTGTCGTACCCTCACCTCGACCCTAAACCGTCCCAGTCCCCTAACCCTAACCCTAGCCCGAACCCTAACCC
Source organism: Leucopleurus acutus (assembly GCF_964270905.1). Classification (NCBI taxonomy): domain Eukaryota; kingdom Metazoa; phylum Chordata; class Mammalia; order Artiodactyla; family Delphinidae; genus Leucopleurus; species Leucopleurus acutus. The sequence goes on along the minus strand of NW_028139130.1, from coordinate 288,309 downwards.
TAACCCTTCCCCGAAGCCTTCCCCTCACCCGTCCCCTAATCCTAACCCGTTCGCTCACACTAACCCGCGCCCTCACACGTACGCTCCCCCTAAACCGTTGTCGTACCCTCACCTCGACCCTAAACCGTCCCAGTCCCCTAACTCTAACCCTAGCCCGAACCCTAACCCTCACTCTTCCCCGAAGCCTTCCCCTCACACGTCCCCTAATCCTAACCCGTACGCTCACACTAACCCGCGCCCTCACACATACGCTCCCCCTAAACCGTTGTCGTACTCTCACCTGAACCCTAAACCGTCCCCTTCCCCTAACCCTAACCTAGCCCGAACCCTAACCCAAACTCTTCCCCGAAGCCTTCCCCTCACACGTCCCCTAATCCTAACCCGTACGCTCACACTAAACTGCGCCCTCACACGTACGCTCCCCCTAAACCGTTGTCGTACCCTCACCTGGACCCTAAACCGTCCCCATCCCCTAACTCTAACCCTAGCCCGAACCCTAACCCTAACCCTTCCCCGAAGCCTTCCCCTCACACGTCGCCTAATCCTAACCCGTACGCTCACACTAACCCGCGCCCTCACACGTATGCTCCCCCTAAACCGTTGTCGTACCCTCACCTGGACCCTAAACCGTCCCCTTCCCCTAACCCTAACCCTAGCCCAAACCCTAACCCTAACTCTTCCCCAAAGCCTTCCCCTCACCCGTCCCCTAATCCTAACCCGTACGCTCACACTAACCCGCGCCCTCACACGTACGCTCCCCCTAAACCGTTGTCGTACCCTCACCTGGACCCTAAACCGTCCCCGTCCCCTAACCCTAACCCTAGCCCGAACCCTAACCCTAACCCTTCCCCGAAGCCTTCCCCTCACCCGTCCCCTAATCCTAACCCGTTCCCTCACACTAACCCGCGCCCTCACACGTACGCTCCCCCTAAACCGTTTTCGTACCCTCACCTCGACCCTAAACCGTCCCAGTCCCCTAACCCTAACCCTAGCCCGAACCCTAACCCTAACCCTTCCCCGAAGCCTTCCCCTCACCCGTCCCCTAATCCTAACCCGTACGCTCACACTAACGCGCGCCCTCACACGTACGCTGTCTCTAAACCGTTGTCGTACCCTCACCTGGACCTTAAACCGTCCCCTTCCCCTAACTCTAACCCTAGCCCGAACCCAAACCCTAACCCTTCCCCGAAGCCTTCCCCTCACCCGTCCCCTAATCCTAACCCGTACGCTCACACTAACCCGCGCCCTCACACGTACGCTCCCCCTAAACCATTGTCATAACCTCACCTGGATCCTAAACCGTCCCCGTCCCATAACCCTAACCCGAGCCCGAACCCTAACACTAACCCTTCCCCGAAGCCTTCCCCTCACCCGTCCCCTAATCCTAACCCGTACGCTCACACTAACCCACGCCCTCACACGTACGCTCCCCCTAAACCGTTATCGTACCCTCACCTGGACCCTAAACCGTCCCCTTCCCCTAACCCTAACCCTAGCCCAAACCCTAACCCTAACCCTTCCCAGAAGCCTTCCCCTCACCCGTCCCCTAATCCTAACCCGTTCGCTCACACTAACCCGCGCCCTCACACGTACGCTCACCCTAAACCGTTGTCGTACCCTCACCTCGACCCTAAACCGTCACCGTCCCCTAACCCTAACCCTAGCCCGAACCCTAACCCTAACCCTTCCCCGAAGCCTTCCCCTCACCCGTCCCCTAATCCTAACCCGTACGCTCACACTAACGCGCGCCCTCACACGTACGCTGTCTCTAAACCGTTGTCGTACCCTCACCTGGACCTTAAACCGTCCCCTTCTCCTAACCCTAAACCTAGCCCGAACCCAAACCCTAACCCTTCCCCGAAGCCTTCCCCTCACCCGTCCCCTAATCCTAACCCGTACGCTCACACTAACCCGCGCCCTCACACGTACGCTCCCCCTAAACCGTTGTCATAACCTCACCTGGATCCTAAACCGTCCCCGTCCCCTAACCCTAACCCGAGCCCGAACCCTAACACTAACCCTTCCCCGAAGCCTTCCCCTCACCCATCCCTTAATACTAACCCGTACGCTCACACTAACCCGCGCCCTCACTCGTACGCTCCCCCTAAACCGTTGTTGTACCCTCACCTGGACCCTAAACCGTCCCCGTCCCCTAACTCTAACCCTAGCCCGAACCCAAACCCTCACTCTTCCCCAAAGCCTTCCCCTCACACGTCCCCTAATCCTAACCCGTACGCTCACACTAACCCGCGCCCTCACACGTACGCTCCCCCTAAACCGTTGTCGTACCCTCACCTGGACCCTAAACCGTCCCCTTCTCCTAACCCTAACCCTAGCCCAAACCCTAACCCTAACTCTTCCCCGAAGCCTTCCCCTCACCCGTCCCCTAATCCTAACCCGTACGCTCACACTAACCCGCGCCCTCACACGTACGCTCCCCCTACACCGTTGTCGTACCCTCACCTGGACCCTAAACCGTCCCCGTCCCCTAACCCTAACCCTAGCCCGAACCCTAACCCTAACCCTTCCCCGAAGCCTTCCCCTCACCAGTCCCCTAATCCTAACCCGTTCGCTCACACTAACCCGCGCCCTCACACGTACGCTCCCCCTAAACCGTTGTCGTACCCTCACCTCGACCCTAAACCGTCCCAGTCCCCTAACTCAAACCCTAGCCCGAACCCTAACCCTCACTCTTCCCCGAAGCCTTCCCCTCACACGTCCCCTAATCCTAACCCGTACGCTCACACTAACCCGCGCCCTCACACATACGCTCCCCCTAAACCGTTGTCGTACTCTCACCTGAACCCTAAACCGTCCCCTTCCCCTAACCCTAACCTAGCCCGAACCCTAACCCAAACTCTTCCCCGAAGCCTTCCCCTCACACGTCCCCTAATCCTAACCCGTACGCTCACACTAAACTGCGCCCTCACACGTACGCTCCCCCTAAACCGTTGTCGTACCCTCACCTGGACCCTAAACCGTCCCCGTCCCCTAACTCTAACCCTAGCCCGAACCCTAACCCTAACCCTTCCCCGAAGCCTTCCCCTCACACGTCCCCTAATCCTAACCCGTACGCTCACACTAACCCGCGCCCTCACACGTATGCTCCCCCTAAACCGTTGTCGTACCCTCACCTGGACCCTAAACCGTCCCCTTCCCCTAACCCTAACCCTAGCCCAAACCCTAACCCTAACTCTTCCCCAAAGCCTTCCCCTCACCCGTCCCCTAATCCTAACCCGTACGCTCACACTAACCCGCGCCCTCACACGTACGCTCCCCCTAAACCGTTGTCGTACCCTCACCTGGACCCTAAACCGTCCCCGTCCCCTAACCCTAACCCTAGCCCGAACCCTAACCCTAACCCTTCCCCGAAGCCTTCCCCTCACCCGTCCCCTAATCCTAACCCGTTCCCTCACACTAACCCGCGCCCTCACACGTACGCTCCCCCTAAACCGTTTTCGTACCCTCACCTCGACCCTAAACCGTCCCAGTCCCCTAACCCTAACCCTAGCCCGAACCCTAACCCTAACCCTTCCCCGAAGCCTTCTCCTCACCCGTCCCCTAATCCTAACCCGTACGCTCACACTAACGCGCGCCCTCACACGTACGCTGTCTCTAAACCGTTGTCGTACCCTCACCTGGACCTTAAACCGTCCCCTTCCCCTAACTCTAACCCTAGCCCGAACCCAAACCCTAACCCTTCCCCGAAGCCTTCCCCTCACCCGTCCCCTAATCCTAACCCGTACGCTCACACTAACCCGCGCCCTCACACGTACGCTCCCCCTAAACCATTGTCATAACCTCACCTGGATCCTAAACCGTCCCCGTCCCATAACCCTAACCCGAGCCCGAACCCTAACACTAACCCTTCCCCGAAGCCTTCCCCTCACCCATCCCTTAATACTAAACCGTACGCTCACACTAACCCGCGCCCTCACTCGTACGCTCCCCCTAAACCGTTGTTGTACCCTCACCTGGACCCTAAACCGTCCCCGTCCCCTAACTCTAACCCTAGCCCGAACCCTAACCCTCACTCTTCCCCGAAGCCTTCCCCTCACACGTCCCCTAATCCTAACCCGTACGCTCACACTAACCCGCGCCCTCACACGTACGCTCCCCCTCAACCGTTGTCGTACCCTCACCAGGACCCTAAACCGTCCCCGTCCCCTAACTCTAACCCTAACACAAACCCTAACCCTAACCCTTCCCCGAAGGCTTCCCCTCACCCGTCCCTTAATCCTAACCCGTACGCTCACACTAACCCGCGCCCTCACACGTACGCTCCCCCTAAACCGTTGTCGTACCCTCACCTGGACCCTAAACCGTCCCCGTTCCCTAACCCTAACCCTAGCCCGAACCCAAACCCTAACACTTCCCCGAAGCCTTTCCCTCACCCGTCCCCTAATCCTAACCCGTACGCTCACACTAACGCGCGCCCTCACACGTACGCTACCCCTAAACCGTTGTCGTACCCTCACCTGGACCCTAAACCGTCCCCGTCCCCTAACTCTAACCCTAGCCGAACCCTAACCGTAACCCTTCCCCGAAGCCTTCCCCTCACCCGTCCCCTAATCCTAACCCGTACGCTCACACTAACCCACGCCCTCACACGTACGCTCCCCCTAAACCGTTATCGTACCCTCACCTGGACCCTAAACCGTCCCCTTCCCCTAACCCTAACCCTAGCCCAAACCCTAACCCTAACTCTTCCCCGAAGCCTTCCCCTCACCCGTCCCCTAATCCAAACCCGTACGCTCACACTAACCCGCGCCCTCACACGTACGCTCCCCCTAAACCGTTGTCGTACCCTCACCTGGACCCTAAACCGTCCCCGTCCCCTAACCCTAACTCTAGCCCGAACCCTAACCCTAACCCTTCCCCGAAGCCTTCCCCTCACCCTTCCCCTAATCCTAACCCGTCCGCTCACACTAACCCGCGCCCTCACTCGTACGCTCCCCCTAAACCGTTGTCATACCCTCACCTGGACCCTAAACCATCCCCGTCCCCTATACCTAACCCTAGCCCGAACCCTAACCCTAACCCTTCCCAGAAGCCTTCCCCTCACCCGTCCCCTAATCCTAACCCATTCGCTCACACTAACCCGCGCCCTCACACGTACGCTCACCCTAAACCGTTGTCGTACCCTCACCTCGACCCTAAACCGTCACCGTCCCCTAACCCTAACCCTAGCCCGAACCCTAACCCTAACCCTTCCCCGAAGCCTTCCCCTCACCCGTCCCCTAATCCTAACCCGTACGCTCACACTAACGCGCGCCCTCACACGTACGCTGTCTCTAAACCGTTGTCGTACCCTCACCTGGACCTTAAACCGTCCCCTTCCCCTAACCCTAACCCTAGCCCGAACCCAAACCCTAACCCTTCCCCGAAGCCTTCCCCTCACCCGTCCCCAAATCCTAACCCGTACGCTCACACTAACCCGCGCCCTCACACGTACGCTCCCCCTAAACCGTTGTCATACCCTCACCTGGATCCAAAACCGTCCCCGTCCCCTAACCCTAACCCGAGCCCGAACCCTAACACTAACCCTTCCCCGAAACTTTCCCCTCACCCATCCCTTAATACTAACCCGTACGCTCACACTAACCCGCGCCCTCACTCGTACGCTCCCCCTAAACCGTTGTTGTACCCTCACCTGGACCCTAAACCGTCCCCGTCCCCTAACACTAACCCTAGCCCGAACCCTAACCCTTACTCTTCCCCGAAGCCTTCCCCTCACACGTCCCCTAATCCTAACCCGTACGCTCACACTAACCCGCGCCCTCACACGTACACTCCCCCTAAACCGTTGTCGTACCCTCACCTGGACCCTAAACCGTCCCCGTACCCTAACCCTAACCCTAGCCTGAACCCTAACCCTAACCCTTCCCGAAGCCTTCCCCTCACCCGTCCCCTAATCCTAACCCGTACGCTCACACTAACGCGCGCCCTCACACGTACGCTCCCTATAAACCGTTGTCGAAACCTCACCTGGACCCTAAACCGTCCCCGTCCCCTAACCCTAACCCTAGCCCGAACCATAACCCTAACACTTCCCTGAAGCCTTCCCCTCACCCGTCCCCTAATCCTAACCCGTACGCTCACACTAAGCGACGCCCTCACACGTACGCTCCCCCTAAACCGTTGTCGTACCCTCACCACGACCCTAAACGGTCCCCGTCCCCTAACTCTAACCCTAGCACGAACCCTAACCCAAACCCTTCCCCAAAGGCTTCCCCTCACCCGTCCCTTAATCCTAACCCGTACGCTCACAGTAACCCGCGCCCTCACACGTACGCTCCCCCTAAACCGTTGTCGTACCCTCACCTGGACCCTAAACCGTCCCCGTCCCCTAACCCTAACCCTAGCCCGAACCCAAACCCTAACACTTCCCCGAAGCCTTTCCCTCACCCGTCCCCTAAACCTAACCCGTACGCTCACACTAACCTGCGTCCTCACATGTACGCTCCCCCTAAACCGTTGTCGTACCCTCACCTGGACCCTAAACTGTCCCCGTCCCCTAACCCTAACCCTAGCCCGAACCCTAACCCTAACCCTTCCCCGAAGCCTTCCCCTCACCCGTCCCCTAATCCTAACCCGTACGCTCACACTAACCCGCGCCCTCACACGTACGCTCCCCCTAAACCGTTCTCGTACCCTCACCTCGACCGTAAACCGTCCCCATCCCCTAACCCTAACCCTAGCCCGAACCCTAACCCTAACCCTTCCCCGAAGCCTTCCCCTCACCCGTCCCCTAATCCTAACCCGTACGATCACACTAAGCGGCGCCCTCACACGTACGCTAACCCTAAACCGTTGTCGTACCCTCACCAGGACCCTAAACCGTCCCCGTCCCCTAACTCTAACCCTAGCACGAACCCTAACCCTAACCCTTCCCCGAAGGCTTCCCCTCACCCGTCCCTTAATCCTAACCCGTACGCTCACACTAACCCGCGCCCTCACACGTACGCTCCCCCTAAACCGTTGTCGTACCCTCACCTGGACCCTAAACCGTCCCCGTCCCCTAACCCTAACCCTAGCCCGAACCCTAACCCTAACCCTTCCCCAAAGGCTTCCCCTCACCCGTCCCTTAATCCTAACCCGTACGCTCACACTAACCCGCGCCCTCACACGTACGCTCCCCCTAAACCGTTGTCGTACCCTCACCTGGACCCTAAACCGTCCCCATCCCCTAACCCTAACCCTAGCCCGAACCCTAACCCTAATCCTTCCCCGAAGCCTTCGCCTCACCCGTCCCCTAATCCTAACCCGTACGCTCACACTCTCCCGCGCCCTCACACGTACGCTCCCCCTAAACCATTGTCGTACCCTCACCTGGACCCTAAACCGTCCCCGTCCCCTAACCCTAACCCTAGCCCGAACCCTAACCCTAACGCTTCCCTTAAGCCTTCCCCTCACCCGTCCCCTAATCCTAACCCGTACGCTCACACTAACCCGCGCCCTCACACGTACGCTCCCCCGAAACCGTTGTAGTACCCTTACCTGGACCCTAAACCTTCCCCGTCCCCTAACCCTAATCCTAGCCTGAACCCTAACCCTAACCCTTCCCTAAACCCTTCCCCTCACCCGTCCCCTAATCCTAACCCGTACGCTCACACTAACCCGCGCCCTCACACATACGCTCCCCCTAAACCGTTGTCGTACACTCACCTGGACCCTAAACCGTCCCCGTCCCCTATCCCTAACGCTAGCCCGAACCCTAACCCTAAACTTTCCCAGAAGCCTTCCCCTCACCCGTCCCCTAATCCTAACCCGTACGCTCACACTAACCCGCGCCCTCACACGTACGCTCCCCCTAAACCGTTGTCGTACCCTCACCTGAACCCTAAACCGTCCCCGTCCCCTAACCCTAACCCTACCCCGAACCCTAGCCCTATCCCTTCCCCGAAGCCTTCCCCTCAACCGTCCCCTAATCCTAACCCGTACGCTCACATTAACCTGTGCCCTCACACGTACGCTCCCCCTAAACCGTTCTCGAACACTCACCTGGACCCTAAACCGTCCCCGTCCCCTAACCGTAACCCGAGCCCGAACCCTAACCCTAACCCTTCCACGAAGCCTTCCCCTCACCCGTCCCCTAATCCTAACCCGTACGCTCACACTGACCCGCGCCCTCACACGTACGCTTCCCCTAAACCGTTGTCGTACCCTCACCTGGACCCTAAACCGTCCCCGTCCCCTAACCCTAACCCAAGCCCGAACCCTAACCCTAACCCTTCCCCGAGGCCTTCCCCTCACCCGTCCCCTAATCGTAACCCGTACGCTCACATTAACCTGCGCCCTCACACGTACGCTCCCCCTAAACCGTTGTCGTACACTCACCTGGACCCTAAATCGTCCCCGTCCCCTAACCGTAACCCGAGCCCGAACACTAACCCTAACCCTTCCACGAAGCCTTCCCTTCACACGTCCCCTAATCCTAAACCGTACGCTCACACTAACCCGCGCCCTCACACGTACGCTCCCCCTAAACCGTTGTCGTACCCTCACCTGGACCCTAAACCGGCCCCGTCCCCTAACCCTAACCCTAGCCCGAACCCTAACCCTAGCCCTTCCCCGAAGCCTTCCCCTCACCCGTCCCCTAATCCTAACCCGTACGCTCACACTAACCCGCGCCCTCACACGTACGCTCCCCCTAAACCATTGTCGTACCCTCACCTGGACCCTAAACCGTCCCCTTCCCCTAACCCTAACCCTAGCCCGAACCCTAATCCTAACCCTTCCCCGAAGCCTTCCCCTCACCCGTCCCCTAATCCTAACCCGTACGCTCACACTAACCCGCGCCCTCACACATACGCTCCCCCTAAACCGTTGTCGTACCCTCACCTGGACCCTAAACCGTTCCCATCCCCTAACACTAACCAGAGCCCGAACCGTAACCCTAACCCTTCCCCGAAGCCTTCCCCTCACCCGTCCCCTCATCCTAAACCGTACGCTCACACTAACCCGCGCCCTCACACGTACACTCCCCCTAAACCGTTGTCATACCCTCACCTGGACCCTAAATCGTCCCCATCCCCTAACCCTAACCCGAGCCCGAACCCTAACCCTAACCCTTCCCCGAAGCCTTCCCCTCACCCGTCCCCTCATCCTAAACCATACGCTCACACTAACCCGCGCCCTCACACGTACGCTCCCCCTAAACCGTTGTCGTACCCTCACCTGGACCTTAAACCGTCCCCTTCCCCTAACCCTAACACTAGCCCTAACCCTAACCCTAACACTTCCCCGAAGCCTTCCCCTCAGCCGTCCCCTAATCCTAACCCGTACGCTCACACTAACCCGCACCCTCACACGTACGCTCCCCCTAAACCGTTGTCGTACCCTCACCTGGACCCTAAACCGTCCCCTTCCCCTAACCCTAACCCTAGACCGAACCCTAACCCTAACCCTTCCCCGAAGCCTTCCACTCACCCGTCCCCTAATCCTAACCCGTACGCTCACACTAACCCGCGCCCTCACACGTACGCTCACCCTAAACAGTTCTCGTACGCTCACCTGGACCCTAAACCATCCCCGTCCCCTAACCCTAACTCTAACCCTAGCCCGAACCTTAGCCCTAACCCTTCCCCGAAGCCTTCCCCTCACCCGTCCCCTAATCCTAACCCGTACGCTCACACTAACCCGCGCCCTCACATGTACACTCCCCCTAAACCGTTGTCATACCCTCACCTGGACCCTAAACTATCCCCGTCCCCTAACCCTAACCCTAGCCCGAACCCTAGCCCTAACCCTTTCCCGAAGCCTTCCCCTCACCCGTCCTCTAATCCTAAACCGTACGCTCACACTAACCCGTGCCCTCACACGTACGCTCCCCCTAAACCGTTGTCGTACAGTCACCTGGACCCTAAACCGTCCCCGTCCCTTAACCCTAACCCTAGCTCGAACCCTAAACCTAACCCTTCCCCGAAGCCTTCACCTAACCCGTCCCCTAATCCTAACCCGTACGCTCACACTAACCCACGCACTCACACGTACGCTCCCCCTAAACCGTTGTCGTACCCTCACCTGGACCCTAAACTGTCCCCGTCCCCTAACTCTAACCCTAGACCGAACGCTAACCCTAACCCTTCCCCGAAGCCTTCCCCTCACCCGTCCCCTAATCCTAACCCGAACGCTCACACTAACCCGCGCCCTCACATGTACGCTCCCCCTAAACAGTTGTCGTACCCTCACCTGGACCCTAAACCGTCCCCGTCCCCTAACTCTAACCCTAGCCCGAACCCTAACCCTAACCCTTCCCCGAAGCCTTCCCCTCACCCGTCCCCTAATGCTAACCCGTACGCTCACACTAACCCGCGCCCTCACACGTACGCTCCCCCTAAACCGTTGTCGTACCCTCACCTGGACCCTAAACCGTCCCCGTCCCCTAACTCTAACCCTAGCCCAAACCCTAACCCTAACCCTTCCCCAAAGCCTTCCCCTCACCCGTCCCCTAATCCTAACCCGTACGCTCACACTAACCCGCGCCCTCACACGTACGCTCCCCTTAAACCGTTGTCGTACCCTCACCTGAACCCTAAACCGTCCCCGTACCTTAACCTTAACCCTAGCTCGAACCCTAAATCTAACCCTTCCCCGAAACCTTCCCCTCACCCGTCCCCTAATCCTAAACCGTACGCTCACACTAACCCGCGCCCTCACACGTACGCTCCCCCTAAACCGTTGTCGTACCCTCACCTGGACCCTAAACCGTCCCCGTCCCCTAACTCTAACCCTAGCCCGAACGCTAGCCCTAACCATTCCCCGAAGACTTCCCCTCAACCGTCCCCTAATCCTAACCCGTACGCTCACAGTATCGCGCGCCCTCACACGTACGCTCCCCCTAAACCGTTGTCATAACCTCATCTGGTCCTTAAACCGTCCCCTTCCCCTAACCCTAACCCTAGCCCGAACCCTAACCCTAACACTTCCCCAAAGCCTTCCACTCACCCGTCCCCTAATCCTAACCCGTACGCTCACACTAACCCGCGCCCTCACACGTACGCTCACCCTGAACCGTTGTCGTACCCTCACCTGGACCCTAAACCGTCCCCGTCCCCTAACCCTAACCATAACCCTAGCCCGAACCCTAGCCCTAACCCTTCCCCGAAGCCTTCCCCTCACCCGTCCCCTAATCCTAACGAGTACGCTCACAATAACCCACGCCCTCACATGTACGCTCCCCCTAAACCATTGTCATACCCTCACCTGGACCCTAAACCGTCCCCGTACCCTAACGCTAACCCTAGCACGAACCCTAGCCCTAACCCTTTCCCGAAGCTTTCCCCTCACCCGTCCTCTAATCCTAAACCGTACGCTCACACTAACCCGTGCCCTCACACGTACGTTCCCCCTAAACCGTTGTCGTACTCTCACCTGGACCCTAAACCGTCCCCGTCCCTTAACCCTAACCCTAGCTTGAACCCTAAACCTAACCCTTCCCCGAAGCCTTCACCTCACCCGTCCCCTAATCCTAACCCGTACGCTCACACTAACCCACGTACTCACATGTACGCTCCCCCTAAACCGTTGTCGTACCCTCACCTGGACCCTAAACCGTCCCCGTCCCCTAACTCTAACCCTAGACCGAACGCTAACCCTAACCCTTCCCCGAAGCCTTCCCCTCACCCGTCCCCTAATCCTAACTCGTACGCTCACACTAACCCGCGCCCTCACACGTACGCTCCCCCTAAACCGTTGTCGTACCCTCACCTGGACCCTAAACCGTCCCCGTCCCCTAACTGTAACCCTAGCCCGAAGCCTAACCCTAACCCTTTCCCAAAGCCTTCCCCTCACTCGTCCCCTAATCCTAACCCGTACGCTCACACTAACCCGCACCCTCACACGTACGCTCCCCCTAAACGATTGTCGTACCCTCACCTGGACGCTAAAACGTCCCCATCGCCTAAATATAACCCTAGCCCGAACCCTAAACCTAACCCTTCCCCGAAGCCTTCCCCTCACCCGTCCCCTAATACTAACCCGTACGCTCACACTAACCCGCACCCTCACACGTACGCTCCCCCTAAACCGTTGTCGTACCCTCACCTGGACCCTAAACCGTCCCCTTCCCCTAACCCTAACCCTAGCCCCAACGCTAACCCTAACACTTCCCCGAAGCCTTCCCCTCACCCGTCCCCTAATCCTAACCCGTACGTTCACACTAACCCACGCCCTCACACGTACGCTCCGCCTAAACCGTTGTCGTACCCTCACCTGGACCCTAAACCGTCCCCGTCCCCTAACACTAACCCTAGCCCGAACCCTAGCCCTAACACTTCCCCGAAGCCTTCCCCTCACCCGTCCCCTAATCCTAACCCGTACGCTCAAACTAAACCACGCCGTCACACGTACGCTCCCCCTAAACCGTTCTCGTACACTCACCTGGACCCTAAACCGTACCTGTCCCCTAACCCTAACCCTAGCCCGAACCCTAACCCTAACCCTTCCCCGAAGCCTTCCCTTCACCCGTCCCCTAATACTAACCCGTACGCTCACACTAACCGGCGCCCTCACACGTACGCTCCCCCTAAACCGTTGTCGTACCCTAACCTGTACCCTAAACCGTCCCCGTCCCCTAACTCTAACCCTAGCCCGAACCCTAACCCTAACCCTTCCCCGAAGCCTTCCCCTCACCCGTCCCCTAATCCTAACCCGTACGCTCACACTAACGCGCGCCCTCACACATACGCTCCCCCTAAACCGTTGTCGTACCCTCACCTGGACCCTAAACCGTCCCCGTCCCCTAACCCTAACCCTAGCCCGAACCCTAACCCTAACCCTTCCCCGAAGCCTTCCCCTCACCCGTCCCTTAATACTAAACCGTACGCTCACACTAACCCGCGCCCTCAGACGTACGCTCCCCCTAAACCTTTGTCGTACCCTCACCTGGACCCTAAACCGTCCCCGTCCCCTAACTCTAACCCTAGCCCGAACCCTAAGCCTAACACTTCCCCGAAGCCTTCCCCTCACCCGTCCCCTAATCCTAACCCGTACGCTCACACTAACCCGCGCCCTCACACGTACGCTCCCCCTAAACCGTTGTCGTACCCTCACCTGGACCCTAAACCGTCCCCATCCCCTAACCCTAACCCTAGCCCGAACCCTAGCCCTAACCCTTTCCCGAAGCCTTCCCCTCACCCGTCCCCTAATCCTAACCCGTACGCTCACACTAACCCGCGCCCTCACACGTACGCTTCCCCTAAACTGTTGTCGTACCCTCATCTGGACCGTAAACCGTCCCCGTCCCCTAACTCTAACCCTAGCCCGAATGCTAACCCTAACCATTCCCCGAAGCCTTCCCCTCAACCGTCCCCTAATCCTAACCCGTACGCTCACAGTAACGTGCGCCCTCACACGTAGGCTCCCCCTAAACCGTTGTCGTAACCTCATCTGGACCTTAAACCGTCCCCTTCCCCTAACCCTAACCCTAGCCCGAACCCTAACCCTAACACTTCCCCGAAGCCTTCCCCTCACCCGTCCCCTAATCCTAACCCGTACGCTCACACTAACCCGCGCCCTCACACGTACGCTCCCCCTAAACCGTTGTCGTACCCTCACCTGGACCCTAAACCGTCCCCGTCCCCTAACTGTAACCCTAGCCCGAAGCCTAACCCTAACCCTTTCCCGAAGCCTTCCCCTCACTCGTCCCCTAATCCTAACCCGTACGCTCACACTAACCCGCACCCTCACACGTACGCTCTCCCTAAACGATTGTCGTACCCTCACCTGGACGCTAAAACGTCCCCATCGCCTAAATCTAACCCTAGCCCGAACCCTAAACCTAACCCTTCCCCGAAGCCTTCCCCTCACCCGTCCCCTAATACTAACCCGTACGCTCACACTAACCCGCACCCTCACATGTACACTCCCCCTAAACCGTTGTCGTACCCTCACCTGGACCCTAAACCGTCCCCTTCCCCTAACCCTAACCCTAGCCCCAACGCTAACCCTAACACTTCCCCGAAGCCTTCCCCTCACCCGTCCCCTAATCCTAACCCGTACGCTCACACTAACCCACGCCCTCACACGTACGCTCCCCCTACACCGTTGTCGTACGCTCACCTGGACCCTAAACCGTCCCCGTCCCCTAACACTAACCCTAGCCCGAACCCTAGCCCTAACACTTCCCCGAAGCCTTCCCCTCACCCGTCCCCTAATCCTAACCCGTACGCTCAAACTAAACCACGCCGTCACACGTACGCTCCCCCTAAACCGTTCTCGTACACTCACCGGGACCCTAAACCGTACCCGTCCCCTAACCCTAACCCTAGCCCGAACCCTAACCCTAACCCTTCCCCGAAGCCTTCCCTTCACCCGTCCCCAAATCCTAACCCGTACGCTCACACTAACGCGCGCCCTCACACGTACGCTCCCTCTAAACCGTTGTCGTACCCTCACCTGGACCTTAAACCGTCCCCTTCCCCTAACCCTAATCCTAGCCCGAACCCTAACCCTAACACTTCCCCGAAGCCTTCCCCTCACCCGTCCCCTAATCCTAACCCGTACGCTCACACTAACCCGCGCCCTCAGACGTACGCTCCCCCTAAACCGTTGTCGTACCCTCACCTGGACCCTAACCCGTCCCCGTCCCCTAACTCTAACCCTAGCCCGAACCCTAACCCTAACCCTTCCCCGAAGCCTTCCCCTCACCCGTCCCCTAATCCTAACCCGTACGCTCACACTAACGCGCGCCCTCACACATACGCTCCCCCTAAACCGTTGTCGTACCCTCACCTGGACCCTAAACCGTCCCCGTCACCTAACCCTAACCCTAGCCCGAACCCTAACCCTAACCCTTCCCCGAAGCCTTCCCCTCACCCGTCCCTTAATACTAAACCGTACGCTCACACTAACCCGCGCCCTCAGACGTACGCTCCCCCTAAACCTTTGTCGTACCCTCACCTGGACCCTAAACCGTCCCCGTCCCCTAACTCTAACCCTAGCCCGAACCCTAACCCTAACACTCCCCCGAAGCCTTCCTCTCACCCGTCCCCTGATCCTAACCCGTACGCTCACACTAACCCGCGCCCTCACACGTACGCTCCCCCTAAACCGTTGTCGTACCCTCACCTGGACCCTAAACCGTCCCCTTCCCCTAACTCTAACCCTAGCCCGAACCCTAAGCCTAACACTTCCCCGAAGCCTTCCCCTCACCCGTCCCCTAATCCTAACCCGTACGCTCACACTAACCCGCGCCCTCACACGTACGCTCCCCCTAAACCGTTGTCGTACCCTCACCTGGACCCTAAACCGTCCCCATCCCCTAACCCTAACCCTAGCCCGAACCCTAGCCCTAACCCTTTCCCGAAGCCTTCCCCTCACCCGTCCCCTAATCCTAACCCGTACGCTCACACTAACCCGCGCCCTCACACGTACGCTTCCCCTAAACTGTTGTCGTACCCTCATCTGGACCGTAAACCGTCCCCGTCCCCTAACTCTAACCCTAGCCCGAATGCTAACCCTAACCATTCCCCGAAGCCTTCCCCTCAACCGTCCCCTAATCCTAACCCGTACGCTCACAGTAACGTGCGCCCTCACACGTAGGCTCCCCCTAAACCGTTGTCGTAACCTCATCTGGACCTTAAACCGTCCCCTTCCCCTAACCCTAACCCTAGCCCGAACCCTAACCCTAACACTTCCCCGAAGCCTTCCCCTCACCCGTCCCCTAATCCTAACCCGTACGCTCACACTAACCCGCGCCCTCACACGTACGCTCCCCCTAAACCGTTGTCGTACCCTCACCTGGACCCTAAACCGTCCCCGTCCCCTAACTGTAACCCTAGCCCGAAGCCTAACCCTAACCCTTTCCCGAAGCCTTACCCTCACTCGTCCCCTAATCCTAACCCGTACGCTCACACTAACCCGCACCCTCACACGTACGCTCTCCCTAAACGATTGTCGTACCCTCACCTGGACACTAAAACGTCCCCATCGCCTAAATCTAACCCTAGCCCGAACCCTAAACCTAACCCTTCCCCGAAGCCTTCCCCTCACCCGTCCCCTAATACTAACCCGTACGCTCACACTAACCCGCACCCTCACATGTACACTCCCCCTAAACCGTTGTCGTACCCTCACCTGGACCCTAAACCGTCCCCTTCCCCTAACCCTAACCCTAGCCCCAACGCTAACCCTAACACTTCCCCGAAGCCTTCCCCTCACCCGTCCCCTAATCCTAACCCGTACGCTCACACTAACCCACGCCCTCACACGTACGCTCCCCCTACACCGTTGTCGTACGCTCACCTGGACCCTAAACCGTCCCCGTCCCCTAACACTAACCCTAGCCCGAACCCTAGCCCTAACACTTCCCCGAAGCCTTCCCCTCACCCGTCCCCTAATCCTAACCCGTACGCTCAAACTAAACCACGCCGTCACACGTACGCTCCCCCTAAACCGTTCTCGTACACTCACCGGGACCCTAAACCGTACCCGTCCCCTAACCCTAACCCTAGCCCGAACCCTAACCCTAACCCTTCCCCGAAGCCTTCCCTTCACCCGTCCCCAAATCCTAACCCGTACGCTCACACTAACGCGCGCCCTCACACGTACGCTCCCTCTAAACCGTTGTCGTACCCTCACCTGGACCTTAAACCGTCCCCTTCCCCTAACCCTAATCCTAGCCCGAACCCTAACCCTAACACTTCCCCGAAGCCTTCCCCTCACCCGTCCCCTAATCCTAACCCGTACGCTCACACTAACCCGCGCCCTCACACGTACGCTCCCCCTAAACCGTTGTCGTACCCTCACCTGGACCCTAAACCGTCCCCGTCCCCTAACCCTAACCCTAGCCCGAACCCTAACCCTAACCCTTCCCCGAAGCCTTCGCCTCACCCGTCCCCTAATCCTAACCCGTACGCTCACACTCTCCCGCGCCCTCACACGTACGCTCCCCCTAAACCATTGTCGTACCCTCACCTGGACCCTAAACCGTCCCCGTCCCCTAACCCTAACCCTAGCCCGAACCCTAACCCTAACGCTTCCCTTAAGCCTTCCCCTCACCCGTCCCCTAATCCAAACCCGTACGCTCACACTAACCCGCGCCCTCATACGTACGCTCCCCCGAAACCGTTGTAGTACCCTCACCTGGACCCTAAACCTTCCCCGTCCCCTAACCCTAATCCTAGCCTGAACCCTAACATTAACCCTTCCCTAAACCCTTCCCCTCACCCGTCCCCTAATCCTAACCCGTACGCTCACACTAACCCGCGCCCTCACACGTACGCTTCCCCTAAACCGTTGTCGTACACTCACCTGGACCCTAAACCGTCCCCGTCCCCTATCCCTAACGCTAGCCCGAACCCTACCCCTATCCCTTCCCCGAAGCCTTCCCCTCACCCGTCCCCTAATCCTAACCCGTACGCTCACATTAACCTGTGCCCTCACACGTACGCTCCCCCTAAACCGTTCTCGTACACTCACCTGGACCCTAAACCGTCCCAGTCCCCTAACCGTAACCTGAGCCCGAACCCTAACCCTAACCCTTCCACGAAGCCTTCCCCTCACCCGTCCCCTAATCCTAACCCGTACGCTCACACTGACCCGCGCCCTCACACGTACGCTTCCCCTAAACCGTTGTCGTACCCTCACCTGGACCCTAAACCGTCCCCGTCCCCTAACCCTAACCCAAGCCCGAACCCTAACCCTAACCCTTCCCCGAGGCCTTCCCCTCACCCGTCCCCTAATCGTAACCCGTACGCTCACATTAACCTGCGCCCTCACACGTACGCTCCCCCTAAACCGTTGTCGTACACTCACCTGGACCCTAAACCGTCCCCGTCCCCTAACTCTAACCCTAGCCCGAACGCTAACCCTAACCATTCCCCGAAGCCTTCCCCTCAACCGTCCCCTAATCCTAACCCGTACGCTCACAGTATCGCGCGCCCTCACACGTACGCTCCCCCTAAACCGTTGTCGTAACCTCATCTGGACCTTAAACCGTCCCCTTCCCCTAACCCTAACCCTAGCCCGAACCCTAACCCTAACACTTCCCCGAAGCCTTCAACTCACCCGTCCCCTAATCCTAACCCGTACGCTCACACTAACCCGTGCCCTCACACGTACGCTCACCCTGAACCGTTGTCGTACCCTCACCTGGACCCTAAACCGTCCCCGTCCCCTAACCCTAACCATAACCCTAGACCGAACCCTAGCCCTAACCCTTCCCCGAAGCCTTCCCCTCACCCGTCCCCTAATCCTAACGAGTACGCTCACACTAACCCACGCCCTCACATGTACGCTCCCCCTAAACCATTGTCATACCCTCACCTGGACCCTAAACCGTCCCCGTCCCCTAACTCTAACCCTAGACCGAGCGCTAACCCTAACCCTTCCCCGAAGCCTTCCCCTCACCCGTCCCCTAATCCTAACTCGTACACTCACACTAACCCGCGCCCTCACACGTACGCTCCCCCTAAACCGTTATCGTACCCTCACCTGGACCCTAAACCGACCCCGTCCCCTAACTCTAACCCTAGCCCGAACCCTAACCCTAACCCTTCCCCGAAGCCTTCCCCTCACCCGTACCCTAATGCTAACCCGTACGCTCACACTAACCCGCGCCCTCACACGTACGCTCCCCCTAAACCGTTGTCGTACCCTCACCTGGACCCTAAACCGTCCCCGTCCCCTAACTCTAACCCTAGCCCGAACCCTAACGCTAACCCTTCCCCGAAGCCTTCCCCTCACCCGTCCCCTAATCCTAACCCGTACGCTCACACTAACCCGCGCCCTCACACGTACGCTCCCCCTAAACCGTTGTCGTACCCTCACCTGGACCCTAAACCGTCCCCATCCCCTAACCCTAACCCTAGCCCGAACCCTAGCCCTAACCCTTTCCCGAAGCCTTCCCCTCACCCGTCCCCTAATCCTAACCCGTACGCTCACACTAACCCGCGCCCTCACACGTACGCTTCCCCTAAACCGTTGTCGTACCCTCACCTGGACCCTAAACCGTCCCCGTCCCCTAACACTAACCCTAACCCAAACCCTAGCCCTAACACTTCCCCGAAGCCTTCCCCTCACCCGTCCCCTAATCCTAACCCGTACGCTCAAACTTAACCACGCCGTCACACGTACGCTCCCCCTAAACCGTTCTCGTACACTCACCTGGACCCTAAACCGTACCCGTCCCCTAACCCTAACCCTAGCCCGAAACCTAACCCTAACCCTTCCCCGAAGCCTTCCCTTCACCCGTCCCCTAATACTAACCCGTACGCTCACACTAACCGGCGCCCTCACACGTACGCTCCCCCTAAACCGTTGTCGTACCCTAACCTGTACCCTAAACCGTCCCCGTCCCCTAACTCTAACCCTAGCCCGAACCCTAACCCTAACCCTTCCCCGAAGCCTTCCCCTCACCCGTCCCCTAATCCTAACCCGTACGCTCACACTAACGCGCGGCCTCACACATACGCTCCCTCTAAACCGTTGTCGTACCCTCACCTGAACCTTAAACCGTCCCCTTCCCCTAACCCTAAACCTAGCCCGAACCCAAAACCTAACCCTTCGCCGAAGCCTTCCCCTCACCCGTCCCCTAATCCTAACCCGTACGCTCACACTAACCCACGCCCTCACACGTACGCTCCCCCTAAACCGTTGTCGTACCCTCACCTGGACCCTAAACCGTCCCCGTCCCCTAACCCTAACCCTAGCCCGAACCCTAACCCTAACCCTTCCCCGAAGCCTTCCCCTCACCCGTCCCTTAATACTAAACCGTACGCTCACACTAACCCGCGCCCTCAGACGTACGCTCCCCCTAAACCTTTGTCGTACCCTCACCTGGACCCTAAACCGTCCCCGTCCCCTAACTCTAACCCTAGCCCGAACCCTAACCCTAACACTCCCCCGAAGCCTTCCTCTCACCCGTCCCTTGATCCTAACCCGTACGCTCACACTAACCCGCGCCCTCACACGTACGCTCCCCCTAAACCGTTGTCGTACCCTCACCTGGACCCTAAACCGTCCCCTTCCCCTAACTCTAACCCTAGCCCGAACCCTAACCCTAACACTTCCCCGAAGCCTTTACCTCACCCGTCCCCTAATCCTAACCCGTACGCTCACACTAACCCGCGCCCTCACACGTACGCTCCCCCTAAACCATTGTCGTACCCTCACCTGGACCCTAAACCGTCCCCGTCCTCTAACCCTAACCCTAGCCCGAACTCTAACACTAACACTTCCCCGAAGCCTTCCCCTCATCCGTCCCCTAATCCTAACCCGTACGCTCACACTAAGCGGCGCCCTCACACGTACGCTCCCCCTAAACCTTTGTCGTACCCTCACCAGGACCCTAAACCGTCCCCGTCCCCTAACTCTAACCCTAGCACGAACACTAACCCTAACCCTTCCCCGAAGGCTTCCCCTCACCCGTCCCTTAATCCTAACCCGTACGCTCACACTAACCCGCGCCCTCACACGTATGCTCCCCCTAAACCGTTGTCGTACCCTCACCTGGACCCTAAACCGTCCCCGTCCCCTAACCCTAACCCTAGCCCGAACCCAAACCCTAACACTTCCCCGAAGCCTTTCCCTCACCCGTCCCCAAATCCTAACCCGTACGCTCACACTAACGCGCGCCCTCACACGTAAGCTCCCTCTAAACCGTTGTCGTACCCTCACCTGGACCTTAAACCGTCCCCTTCCCCTAACCTTAATCCTAGCCCGAACCCTAACCCTAACACTTCCCCGAAGCCTTCCCCTCACCCGTCCCCTAATCCTAACCCGTACGCTCACACTAACCCGCGCCCTCACACGTACGCTCCCCCTAAACCGTTGTTGTACCCTCACCTGGACCCTAAACCGTCCCCGTCCCCTAACCCTAACCCTAGCCCGAACCCTAACCCTAACCCTTCCCCGAAGCCTTCCCCTCACCCGTCCCCTAATCCTAACCCGTACGCTCACACTAACCCACGCCCTCACACGTACGCTCCCCCTAAACCGTTGTCGTACCCTCACCTGGACCCTAAACCGTCCCCGTCCCCTAAACCTAACCCTAGCCCGAACACTAACCCTAACCCTTCCCCGAAGCCTTCCCCTCACCCGTCCCCTAATACTAACCCGTACGCTCACACTAACGCGCGCCCTCACACGTACGCTGTCTCTAAACCGTTGTCGTACCCTAACCTGGACCTTAAACCGTCCCCTTCCCCTAACCCTAACCCTAGCCCGAACCCAAACCCTAACCCTTCCCCGAAGCCTTCCCCTCACCCGTCCCCTAATCCTAACCCGTACGCTCACACTAACCCGCGCCCTCACACGTACGCTCCCCCTAAACCGTTGTCATAACCTCACCTGGATCCTAAACCGTCCCCGTCCCCTAACCCTAACCCGAGCCCGAACCCTAACACGAACCCTTCCCCGAAGCCTTCCCCTCACCCATCCCTTAATACTAACCCGTACGCTCACACTAACCCGCGCCCTCACTCGTACGCTCCCCCTAAACCGTTGTTGTACCCTCACGTGGACCCTAAACCGTCCCCGTCCCCTAACTCTAACTCTAGCCCGAACCCTAACCCTCACTCTTCCCCGAAGCCTTCCCCTCACCCGTCCCCTAATCCTAACCCGTACGCTCACACTAACCCGCGCCCTCACACGTACGCTCCCCCTAAACCGTTGTCGTACCCTCACCTGGACCCTAAACCGTCCCCTTCCCCTAACCCTAACCCTAGCCCAAACCCTAACCCTAACTCTTCCCCGAAGCCTTCCCCTCACCCGTCCCCTAATCCTAACCCGTACGCTCACACTAACCCACGCCCTCACACGTACGCTCCCCCTAAACCGTTGTCGTACCCTCACCTGGACCCTAAACTGTCCCCGTCCCCTAACCCTAACCCTAGCCCGAACCCTAACCCTAACCCTTCCCCGAAGCCTTCCCCTCAACCGTCCCCTAATCCTAACCCGTACGCTCACACTAACCCGCGCCCTCACACGTACGCTCCCCCTAAACCGTTGTCGTACCCTCACCTCGACCCTAAACCGTCCCCATCCCCTAACCCTAACCCTAGCCCGAACCCTAAACCTAACCCTTCCCCGAAGCCTTCCCCTCACCCGTCCCCTAATCCTAACCCGTACAATCACACTAAGCGGCGCCCTCACACGTACGCTAACCCTAAACCGTTGTCGTACCCTCAGCAGGACCCTAAACCGTCCCCGTCCCCTAACTCTAACCCTAGCACGAACCCTAACCCTAACCCTTCCCCGAAGGCTTCCCCTCACCCGTCCCTTAATCCTAACCCGTACGCTCACACTAACCCGCGTCCTCACACGTACGCTCCCCCTAAACCGTTGTCGTACCCTCACCTGGACCCTAAACCGTCCCCGTCCCCTAACCCTAACCCTAGCCCGAACCCTAACCCTAACCCTTCCCCAAAGGCTTCCCCTCACCCTTCCCTTAATCCTAACCCGTACGCTCACACTAACCCGCGCCCTCACACGTACGCTCCCCCTAAACCGGTGTCGTACCCTCACCTGGACCCTAAACCGTCCCCGTCCCCTAACCCTAACCCTAGCCCGAACCCTAACCCTAACCCTTCCCCGAAGCCTTTGCCTCACCCGTCCCCTAATCCTAACCCGTACGCTCACACTCTCCCGCGCCCTCACACGTACGCTCCCCCTAAACCATTGTCGTACCCTCACCTGGACCCTAAACCGTCCCCGTCCCCTAACCCTAACCCTAGCCCGAACCCTAACCCTAACGCTTCCCTTAAGCCTTCCCCTCACCCGTCCCCTAATCCTAACCCGTACGCTCACACTAACCCGCGCCCTCACACGTACGCTCCCCCGAAACCGTTGTAGTACCCTCACCTGGACCCTAAACCTTCCCCGTCCCCTAACCCTAATCCTAGCCTGAACCCTAACCCTAACCCTTCCCTAAACCCTTCCCCTCACCCGTCCCCTAATCCTAACCCGTACGCTCACACTAACCCGCGCCCTCACACGTACGCTCCCCCTAAACCGTTGTCGTACACTCACCTGGACCCTAAACCGTCCCCGTCCCCTATCCCTAACGCTAGCCCGAACCCTAACCCTAAACTTTCCCAGAAGCCTTCCCCTCACCCGTCCCCTAATCCTAACCCGTACGCTCACACTAACCCGCGCCCTCACACGTACTCTCCCCCTAAACCGTTGTCGTACCCTCACCTGAACCCTAAACCGTCCCCGTCCCCTAACCCTAACCCTACCCCGAACCCTAGCCCTATCCCTTCCCCGAAGCCTTCCCCTCACCCGTCCCCTAATCCTAACCCGTACGCTCACATTAACCTGTGCCCTCACACGTACGCTCCCCCTAAACCGTTCTCGTACACAAACCTGGACCCTAAACCATCCCCGTCCCCTAACCGTAACCCGAGCCCGAACCCTAACCCTAACCCTTCCACGAAGCCTTCCCCTCACCCGTCCCCTAATCCTAACCCGTACGCTCACACTGACCCGCGCCCTCACACGTACGCTTCCTCTAAACCGTTGTCGTACCCTCACCTGGACCCTAAACCGTCCCCGTCCCCTAACCCTAACCCAAGCCCGAACCCTAACCCTAACCCTTCCCCGAGGCCTGCTCCTCACCCGTCCCCTAATCGTAACCCGTACGCTCACATTAACCTGCGCCCTCACACGTACGCTCCCCCTAAACCGTTGTCGTACACTCACCTGGACCTTAAACCGTCCCCTTCCCCTAACCCTAACACTAGCCCTAACCCTAACCCTAACACTTCCCCGAAGCCTTCCCCTCAGCCGTCCCCTAATCCTAACCCGTACGCTCACACTAACCCGCGCCCTCACACGTACGCTCCCCCTAAACCGTTGTCGTACCCTCACCTGGACCCTAAACCGTCCCCTTCCCCTAACCCTAACCCTAGACCGAACCCTAACCCTAACCCTTCCCCGAAGCCTTCCACTCACCCGTCCCCTAATCCTAACCCGTACGCTCACACTAACCCGCGCCCTCACACGTACGCTCACCCTAAACAGTTCTCGTACCCTCACCTGGACCCTAAACCGTCCCCGTCCCCTAACCCTAACTCTAACCCTAGCCCGAACCCTAGCCCTAACCCTTCCCCGAAGCCTTCCCCTCACCCGTCCCCTAATCCTAACCCGTACGCTCACACTAACCCGCGCCCTCACATGTACACTCCCCCTAAACCGTTGTCATACCCTCACCTGGACCCTAAACTGTCCCCGTCCCCTAACCCTAACCCTAGCCCGAACCCTAGCCCTAACCCTTTCCCGAAGCCTTCCCCTCACCCGTCCTCTAATCCTAAACCGTACGCTCACACTAACCCGTGCCCTCACACGTACGCTCCCCCTAAACCGTTGTCATACACTCACCTGGACCCTAAACCGTCCCCGTCCCTTAACCCTAAACCTAGCTCGAACCCTAAACCTAACCCTTCCCCGAAGCCTTCACCTCACCCGTCCCCTAATCCTAACCCGTACGCTCACACTAACCCACGCACTCACACGTACGCTCCCCCTAAACCGTTGTCGTACCCTCACCTGGACCCTAAACTGTCCCCGTCCCCTAACTCTAACCCTAGACCGAACGCTAACCCTAACCCTTCCCCGAAGCCTTCCCCTCACCCGTCCCCTAATCCTAACCCGAACGCTCACACTAACCCGCGCCCTCACATGTACGCTCCCCCTAAACAGTTGTCGTACCCTCACCTGGACCCTAAACCGTCCCCGTCCCCTAACTCTAACCCTAGCCCGAACCCTAACCCTAACCCTTCCCCGAAGCCTTCCCCTCACCCGTCCCCTAATGCTAACCCGTACGCTCACACTAACCCGCGCCCTCACACGTACGCTCCCCCTAAACCGTTGTCGTACCCTCACCTGGACCCTAAACTGTCCCCGTCCCCTAACTCTAACCCTAGCCCGAACCCTAACCCTAACCCTTCCCCAAAGCCTTCCCCTCACCCGTCCCCTAATCCTAACCCGTACGCTCACACTAACCCGCGCCCTCACACGTACGCTCCCCTTAAACCGTTGTCGTACCCTCACCTGAACCCTAAACCGTCCCCGTACCTTAACCTTAACCCTAGCTCGAACCCTAAATCTAACCCTTCCCCGAAACCTTCCCCTCACCCGTCCCCTAATCCTAACCCGTACGCTCACACTAACACGCGCCCTCACACGTACGCTCCCGCTAAACCGTTGTCGTACCCCCACCTGGACCCTAAACCGTCCCCGTCCCCTAACTCTAACCCTAGCCCGAACGCTAGCCCTAACCATTCCCCGAAGCCTTCCCCTCAACCGTCCCCTAATCCTAACCCGTACGCTCACAGTATCGCGCGCCCTCACACGTACGCTCCCCCTAAACCGTTGTCGTAACCTCATCTGGACCTTAAACCGTCCCCTTCCCCTAACCCTAACCCTAGCCCGAACCCTAACCCTAACACTTCCCCGAAGCCTTCCACTCACCCGTCCCCTAATCCTAACCCGTACGCTCACACTAACCCGCGCCCTCACACGTACGCTCACCCTGAACCGTTGTCGTACCCTCACCTGGACCCTAAACCGTCCCCGTCCCCTAACCCTAACCATAACCCTAGCCCGAACCCTAGCCCTAACCCTTCCCCGAAGCCTTCCCCTCACCCGTCCCCTAATCCTAACGAGTACGCTCACACTAACCCACGCCCTCACATGTACGCTCCCCCTAAACCATTGTCATACACTCACCTGGACCCTAAACCGTCCCCGTACCCTAACGCTAACCCTAGCCCGAACCCTAGCCCTAACCCTTTCCCGAAGCCTTCCCCTCACCCGTCCCCTAATGCTAACCCGTACGCTCACACTAACCCGCGCCCTCACACGTACGTTCCCCCTAAACCGTTGTCGTACCCTCACCTGGACCCTAAACCGTCCCCGTCCCTTAACCCTAACCCTAGCTCGAACCCTAAACCTAACCCTTCCCCGAAGCCTTCACCTCACCCGTCCCCTAATCCTAACCCGTACACTCACACTAACCAACGTACTCACATGTACGCTCCCCCTAAACCGTTGTCGTACCCTCACCTGGACCCTAAACCGTCCCCGTCCCCTAACTCTAACCCTAGCCCGAACCCTAACCCTAACCCTTCCCGAAGCCTTCCCCTCACCCGTACCCTAATGCTAACCCGTACGCTCACACTAACCCGCGCCCTCACACGTACGCTCCCCCTAAACCGTTGTCGTACCCTCACCTGGACCCTAAACCGTCCCCGTCCCCTAACTCTAACCGTAGCCCGAACCCTAACGCTAACCCTTCCCCGAAGCCTTCCCCTCACCCGTCCCCTAATCCTAACCCGTACGCTCACACTAACCCGCGCCCTCACATGTACACTCCCCCTAAACCGTTGTCATACCCTCACCTGGACCCTAAACTGTCCCCGTCCCCTAACCCTAACCCTAGCCCGAACCCTAGCCCTAACCCTTTCCCGAAGCCTTCCCCTCACCCGTCCTCTAATCCTAAACCGTACGCTCACACTAACCCGTGCCCTCACACGTACGCTCCCCCTAAACCGTTGTCATACACTCACCTGGACCCTAAACCGTCCCCGTCCCTTAACCCTAACCCTAGCTCGAACCCTAAACCTAACCCTTCCCCGAAGCCTTCACCTCACCCGTCCCCTAATCCTAACCCGTACGCTCACACTAACCCACGCACTCACACGTACGCTCCCCCTAAACCGTTGTCGTACCCTCACCTGGACCCTAAACTGTCCCCGTCCCCTAACTCTAACCCTAGACCGAACGCTAACCCTAACCCTTCCCCGAAGCCTTCCCCTCACCCGTCCCCTAATCCTAACCCGAACGCTCACACTAACCCGCGCCCTCACATGTACGCTCCCCCTAAACAGTTGTCGTACCCTCACCTGGACCCTAAACCGTCCCCGTCCCCTAACTCTAACCCTAGCCCGAACCCTAACCCTAACCCTTCCCCGAAGCCTTCCCCTCACCCGTCCCCTAATGCTAACCCGTACGCTCACACTAACCCGCGCCCTCACACGTACGCTCCCCCTAAACCGTTGTCGTACCCTCACCTGGACCCTAAACTGTCCCCGTCCCCTAACTCTAACCCTAGCCCGAACCCTAACCCTAACCCTTCCCCAAAGCCTTCCCCTCACCCGTCCCCTAATCCTAACCCGTACGCTCACACTAACCCGCGCCCTCACACGTACGCTCCCCTTAAACCGTTGTCGAACCCTCACCTGAACCCTAAACCGTCCCCGTACCTTAACCTTAACCCTAGCTCGAACCCTAAATCTAACCCTTCCCCGAAACCTTCCCCTCACCCGTCCCCTAATCCTAACCCGTACGCTCACACTAACCCGCGCCCTCACACGTACGCTCCCCCTAAACCGTTGTCGTACCCCCACCTGGACCCTAAACCGTCCCCGTCCCCTAACTCTAACCCTAGCCCGAACGCTAGCCCTAACCATTCCCCGAAGCCTTCCCCTCAACCGTCCCCTAATCCTAACCCGTACGCTCACACTAACGCGCGCCCTCACACGTACGCTCCCCCTAAACCGTTGTCGTAACCTCATCTGGACCTTAAACCGTCCCCTTCCCCTAACCCTAACCCTAGCCCGAACCCTAACCCTAACACTTCCCCGAAGCCTTCCACTCACCCGTCCCCTAATCCTAACCCGTACGCTCACACTAACCCGCGCCCTCACACGTACGCTCACCCTGAACCGTTGTCGTACCCTCACCTGGACCCTAAACCGTCCCCGTCCCCTAACCCTAACCATAACCCTAGCCCGAACCCTAGCCCTAACCCTTCCCCAAAGCCTTCCCCTCACCCGTCCCCTAATCCTAACGAGTACGCTCACACTAACCCACGCCCTCACATGTACGCTCCCCCTAAACCATTGTCATACCCTCACCTGGACCCTAAACCGTCCCCGTACCCTAACGCTAACCCTAGCCCGAACCCTAGCCCTAACCCTTTCCCGAAGCCTTCCCCTCACCCGTCCCCTAATGCTATCCCGTACGCTCACACTAACCCGCGCCCTCACACGTACGTTCCCCCTAAACCGTTGTCGTACCCTCACCTGGACCCTAAACCGTCCCCGTCCCTTAACCCTAACCCTAGCTCGAACCCTAAACCTAACCCTTCCCCGAAGCCTTCACCTCACCCGTCCCCTAATCCTAACCCGTACACTCACACTAACCAACGTACTCACATGTACGCTCCCCCTAAACCGTTGTCGTACCCTCACCTGGACCCTAAACCGTCCCCGTCCCCTAACTCTAACCCTAGCCCGAACCCTAACCCTAACCCTTCCCCGAAGCCTTCCCCTCACCCGTACCCTAATGCTAACCCGTACGCTCACACTAACCCGCGCCCTCACACGTACGCTCCCCCTAAACCGTTGTCGTACCCTCACCTGGACCCTAAACCGTCCCCGTCCCCTAACTCTAACCGTAGCCCGAACCCTAACGCTAACCCTTCCCCGAAGCCTTCCACTCACCCGTCCCCTAATCCTAACCCGTACGCTCACACTAACCCGCGCCCTCACATGTACGCTCCCCCTAAACCGTTGTCGTACCCTCACCTGGACCCTAAACCGTCCCCATCCCCTAACCCTAACCCTAGCCCGAACCCTAGCCCTAACCCTTTCCCGAAGCCTTCCCCTCACCCGTCCCCTAATCCTAACCCGTACGCTCACACTAACCCGCGCCCTCACACGTACGCTTCCCCTAAACCGTTGTCGTACTCTCATCTGGACCGTAAACCGTCCCCGTCCCCTAACTCTAACCCTAGGCCAAATGCTAACCCTAAACATTCCCCGAAGCCTTCCCCTCACCCGTCCCCTAATCCTAACCCGTACGCTCACAGTAACGTGCGCCCTCACACGTACGCTCCCCCTAAACCGTTGTCGTAACCTCATCTGGACCTTAAACCGTCCCCTTCCCCTAACCCTAACCCTAGCCCGAACCCTAACCCTAACACTTCCCCGAAGCCTTCCCCTCACCCGTCCCCTAATCCTAACCCGTACGCTCACACTAACCCGCGCCCTCACACGTACGCTCCCCCTAAACCGTTGTCGTACCCTCACCTGGACCCTAAACCGTCCCCGTCCCCTAACTGTAACCCTAGCCCGAAGCCTAACCCTAACCCTTTCCCGAAGCCTTCCCCTCACTCGTCCCCTAATCCTAACCCGTACGCTCTCACTAACCCGCACCCTCACACGTACGCTCCCCCTAAACGATTGTCGTACCCTCACCTGGACGCTAAAACGTCCCCATCGCCTAAATCTAACCCTAGCCCGAACCCTAAACTTAACCCTTCCCCGAAGCCTTCCCCTCACCCGTCCCCTAATACTAACCCGTACGCTCACACTAACCCGCACCCTCACACGTACGCTCCCCCTAAACCGTTGTCGTACCCTCACCTGGACCCTAAACCGTCCCCTTCCCCTAACCCTAACCCTAGCCCCAACGCTAACCCTAACACTTCCCCGAAGCCTTCCCCTCACCCGTCCCCTAATCCTAACCCGTACGCTCACACTAACCCACGCCCTCACACGTACGCTCCGCCTAAACCGTTGTCGTACCCTCACCTGGACCCTAAACCGTCCCCGTCCCCTAACACTAACCCCAGCCCGAACCCTAGCCCTAACACTTCCCCGAAGCCTTCCCCTCACCCGTCCCCTAATCCTAACCCGTACGCTCAAACTAAACCACGCCGTCACACGTACGCTCCCCCTAAACCGTTCTCGTACACTCACCTGGACCCTAAACCGTACCCGTCCCCTAACCCTAACCCTAGCCCGAACCCTAACCCTAACCCTTCCCCGAAGCCTTCCCTTCACCCGTCCCCTAATACTAACCCGTACGCTCACACTAACCGGCGCCCTCACACGTACGCTCCCCCTAAACCGTTGTCGTACCCTAACCTGTACCCTAAACCGTCCCCGTCCCCTAACTCTAACCCTAGCCCGAACCCTAACCCTAACCCTTCCCCGAAGCCTTCCCCTCACCCGTCCCCTAATCCTAACCCGTACGCTCACACTAACGCGCTCCCTCACACATACGCTCCCTCTAAACCGTTGTCGTACCCTCACCTGAACCTTAAACCGTCCCCGTCCCCTAACCCTAATCCTAGCCTGAACCCTAACCCTAACCCTTCCCTAAACCCTTCCCCTCACCCGTCCCCTAATCCTAACCCGTACGCTCACACTAACCCGCGCCCTCACACGTACGCTCCCCCTAAACCGTTGTCGTACACTCACCTGGACCCTAAACCGTCCCCGTCCCCTATCCCTAACGCTAGCCCGAACCCTAACCCTAAACTTTCCCAGAAGCCTTCCCCTCACCCGTCCCCTAATCCTAACCCGTACGCTCACACTAACCCGCGCCCTCACACGTACGCTCCCCCTAAACCGTTGTCGTACACTCACCTGGACCCTAAACCGTCCCCGTCCCCTAACCGTAACCCGAGCCCGAACCCTAACCCTAACCCTTCCACGAAGCCTTCCCTTCACCCGTCCCCTAATACTAAACCGTACGCTCACACTAACCCGCGCCCTCACACGTACGCTCCCCCTAAACCGTTGTCGTACCCTCACCTGGACCCTAAACCGTCCCCGTCCCCTAACCCTAACCCTAGCCCGAACCCTAACCCTAGCCCTTCCCCGAAGCCTTCCCCTCACCCGTCCCCTAATCCTAACCCGTACGCTCACAATAACCCGCGCCCTCACACGTACGCTCCCCCTAAACCATTGTCGTACCCTCACCTGGACCCTAAACCGTCCCCTTCCCCTAACCCTAACCCTAGCCCGAACCCTAATCCTAACCCTTCCCCGAAGCCTTCCCCTCACCCGTCCCCTAATCCTAAACCGAACGCTCACACTAACCCGCGCCCTCACACATACGCTCCCCCTAAACCGTTGTCGTATCCTCACCTGGACCCTAAACCGTCCCCGTCCCCTAACTCTAACCCTAGCCCGAACGCTAACCCTAACCATTCCCCGAAGCCTTCCCCTCAACCGTCCCCTAATCCTAACCCCTACGCTCACAGTATCGCGCGCCCTCACACGTACGCTCCCCCTAAACCGTTGTCGTAACCTCATCTGGACCTTAAACCGTCCCCTTCCCCTAACCCTAACCCTAGCCCGAACCCTAACCCTAACACTTCCCCGAAGCCTTCCACTCACCCGTCCCCTAATCCTAACCCGTACGCTCACACTAACCCGCGCCCTCACACGTACGCTCACCCTGAACCGTTGTCGTACCCTCACCTGGACCCTAAACCGTCCCCGTCCCCTAACCCTAACCATAACCCTAGCCCGAACCCTAGCCCTAACCCTTCCCCGAAGCCTTCCCCTCAACCGTCCCCTAATCCTAACGAGTACGCTCACACTAACCCACGCCCTCACATGTACGCTCCCCCTAAACCATTGTCATACCCTCACCTGGACCCTAAACCGTTCCCGTACCCTAACGCTAACCCTAGCCCGAACCCTAGCCCTAACCCTTTCCCGAAGCCTTCCCCTCACCCGTCCTCTAATCCTAAACCGTACGCTCACACTAACCCGTGCCCTCACACGTACGTTCCCCCTAAACCGTTGTCGTACCCTCACCTGGACCCTAAACCGTCCCCGTCCCTTAACCCTAACCCTAGCTCGAACCCTAAACCTAACCCTTCCCCGAAGCCTTCACCTCACCCGTCCCCTAATCCTAACCCGTACGCTCACCCTAACCCACGTACTCACATGTACGCTCCCCCTATACCGTTGTCGTACCCTCACCTGGACCCTAAACCGTCCCCGTCCTCTAACTCTAACCCTAGACCGAGCGCTAACCCTAAACCTTCCCCGAAGCCTTCCCCTCACCCGTCCCCTAATCCTAACTCGTACGCTCACACTAACCCGCGCCTTCACACGTACGCTCCCCCTAAACCGTTGTCGTACCCTCACCTGGACCCTAAACCGTCCCCGTCCCCTAACTCTAACCCTAGCCCGAACCCTAACGCTAACCCTTCCCCGAAGCCTTCCCCTCACCCGTCCCCTAATCCTAACCCGTACGCTCACACTAACCCGCGCCCTCACACGTACGCTCCCCCTAAACCGTTGTCGTACCCTCACCTGGACCCTAAACCGTCCCCATCCCCTAACCCTAACCCTAGCCCGAACCCTAGCCCTAACCCTTCCCCGAAGCCTTCCCCTCACTCGTCCCCTAATCCTAACCCGTACGCTCACACTAACCCGCACCCTCACACGTACGCTCCCCCTAAACGATTGTCGTACCCTCACCTGGACGCTAAAACGTCCCCATCGCCTTAATCTAACCCTAGCCCGAACCCTAAACCTAACCCTTCCCCGAAGCCTTCCCCTCACCCGTCCCCTAATACTAACCCGTACGCTCACACTAACCCGCACCCTCACACGTACGCTCCCCCTAAACCGTTGTCGTACCCTCACCTGGACCCTAAACCGTCCCCTTCCCCTAACCCTAACCCTAGCCTCAACGCTAACCCTAACACTTCCCCGAAGCCTTCCCCTCACCCGTCCCCTAATCCTAACCCGTACGCTCACACTAACCCACGACCTCACACGTACGCTCCCCCTAAACCGTTGTCGTACCCTCACCTGGACCCTAAACCGTCCCCGTCCCCTAACACTAACCCTAGCCCGAACCCTAGCCCTAACACTTCCCCGAAGCCTTCCCCTTACCCGTCCCCTAATCCTAACCCGTACGCTCAAACTATACCACGCCGTCACACATACGCTCCCCCTAAACCGTTCTCGTACACTCACCTGGACCCTAAACCGTACCCGTCCCCTAACCCTAACCCTAGCCCGAACCCTAACCCTAACCCTTCCCCGAAGCCTTCCCTTCACCCGTCCCCTAATACTAACCCGTACGCTCACACTAACCGGCGCCCTCACACGTACGCTCCCCCTAAACCGTTGTCGTACCCTAACCTGTACCCTAAACCGTCCCCGTCCCCTAACTCTAACCCTAGCCCGAACCCTAACCCTAACCCTTGCCCGAAGCCTTCCCCTCACCTGTCCCCTAATCCTAACCCGTACGCTCACACTAACGCGCGCCCTCACACATACGCTCCCTCTAAACCGTTGTCGTACACTCACCTGAACCTTAAACCGTCCCCTTCCCCTAACCCTAAACCTAGCCCGAACCCTAAACCTAACCCTTCCCCGAAGCCTTCCCCTCACCCGTCCCCTAATCCTAACCCGTACGCTCACACTAACCCACGCCCTCACACGTACGCTCCCCCTAAACCGTTGTCGTACCCTCACCTGGACCCTAAACCGTCCCCGTCCCCTAACCCTAACCCTAGCCCGAACCCTAACCCTAACCCTTCCCCGAAGCCTTCCCCTCACCCGTCCCTTAATACTAAACCGTACGCTCACACTAACCCGCGCCCTCAGACGTACGCTCCCCCTAAACCTTTGTCGTACCCTCACCTGGACCCTAAACCGTCCCCGTCCCCTAACTCTAACCCTAGCCCGAACCCTAACCCTAACACTCCCCCGAAGCCTTCCTCTCACCCGTCCCCTGATCCTAACCCGTACGCTCACACTAACCCGCGCCCTCACACGTACGCTCCCCCTAAACCGTTGTCGTACCCTCACCTGGACCCTAAACCGTCCCCTTCCCCTAACTCTAACCCTAGCCCAAACCCTAACCCTAACACTTCCCCGAAGCCTTCCCCTCACCCGTCCCCTAATCCTAACCCGTACGCTCACACTAACCCGCGCCCTCACACGTACGCTCCCCCTAAACCGTTGTCGTACCCTCACCTGGACCCTAAACCGTCCCCGTCCCCTAACCCTAACCCTAGCCGGAACCCTAGCCCTAACCCTTTCTCGAAGCCTTCCCCTCACCCGTCCCCTAATCCTAACCCGTACGCTCACAGTAACATGCGCCCTCACACGTACGCTCCCCCTAAACCGTTGTCGTAACCTCATCTGGACCTTAAACCGTCCCCTTCCCCTAACCCTAACCCTAGCCCGAACCCTAACCCTAACACTTCCCCGAAGCCTTCCTCTCACCCGTCCCCTAATCCTAACCCGTACGCTCACACTAACCCGCGCCCTCACACGTATGCTCCCCCTAAACCGTTGTCGTACCCTCACCTGGACCCTAAACCGTCCCCGTCCCCTAACTGTAACCCTAGCCCGAAGCCTAACCCTAACCCTTTCCCGAAGCCTTCCCCTCACTCGTCCCCTAATCCTAACCCGTACGCTCACACTAACCCGCACCCTCACACGTACGCTCCCCCTAAACGATTGTCGTACCCTCACCTGGACGCTAAAACGTCCCCATCGCCTAAATCTAACCCTAGCCCGAACCCTAAACCTAACCCTTCCCCGAAGCCTTCCCCTCACCCGTCCCCTAATACTAACCCGTACGCTCACACTAACCCGCACCCTCACATGTACGCTCCCCCTAAACCGTTGTCGTACCCTCACCTGGACGCTAAACCGTCCCCTTCCCCTAACCCTAACCCTAGCCCCAACGCTAACCCTAACACTTCCCCGAAGCCTTCCCCTCACCCGTCCCCTAATCCTAACCCGTACGCTCACACTAACCCACGCCCTCACACGTACGCTCCCCCTAAACCGTTGTCGTACGCTCACCTGGACCCTAAACCATCCCCGTCCCCTAACACTAACCCTAGCCCGAACCCTAGACCTAACACTTCCCCGAAGCCTTCCCCTCACCCGTCCCCTAATCCTAACCCGTACGCTCAAACTAAACCACGCCGTCACACGTACGCTCCCCCTAAACCGTTCTCGTACACTCACCTGGACCCTAAACCGTACCCGTCCCCTCACCCTAACCCTAGCCCGAACCCTAACCCTAACCCTTCCCCGAAGCCTTCCCTTCACCCGTCCCCTAATACTAACCCGTACGCTCACACTAACCGGCGCCCTCACACGTACGCTCCCCCTAAACCGTTGTCGTACCCTCACCTGGACCCTAAACCGTCCCCGTCCCCTAACACTAACCCTAGCCCGAACCCTAACCCTAACCCTTCCCCGAAGCCTTCCCTCACCCGTCCCCTAATCCTAACCCGTACGCTCACACTAACGCGCGCCCTCACACATACGCTCCCTCTAAACCGTTGTCGTACCCTCACCTGAACCTTAAACCGTTCCCTTCCCCTAACCCTAAACCTAGCCCGAACCCTAAACCTAACCCTTCCCCGAAGCCTTCCCCTCACCCGTCCCCTAATCCTAACCCGTACGCTCACACTAACCCACGCCCTCACACGTACGCTCCCCCTAAACCGTTGTCATACCCTCACCTGGACGCTAAACCGTCCCCGTCCCCTAACCCTAACCCTAGCCCGAACCCTAACCCTAACCCTTCCCCGAAGCCTTCCCCTCACCCGTCCCTTAATACTAAACCGTACGCTCACACTAACCCGCGCCCTCAGACGTACGCTCCCCCTAAACCTTTGTCGTACCCTCACCTGGACCCTAAACCGTCCCCGTCCCCTAACTCTAACCCTAGCCCGAACCCTAACCCTAACACTCCCCCGAAGCCTTCCTCTCACCCGTCCCCTGATCCTAATCCGTACGCTCACACTAACCCGCGCCCTCACACGTACGCTCCCCCTAAACCGTTGTCGTACCCTCACCTGGACCCTAAACCGTCCCCTTCCCCTAACTCTAACCCTAGCCCGAACCCTAACCCTAACACTTCCCCGAAGCCTTTACCTCACCCGTCCCCTAATCCTAACCCGTACGCTCACACTAACCCGCGCCCTCACACGTACGCTCCCCCTAAACCGTTGTCGTACCCTCACCTGGACCCTAAACCGTCCCCGTCCTCTAACCCTAACCCTAGCCCGAACTCTAACACTAACACTTCCCCGAAGCCTTCCCCTCATCCGTCCCCTAATCCTAACCCGTACGCTCACACTAAGCGGCGCCCTCACACGTACGCTCCCCCTAAACATTTGTCGTACCCTCACCAGGACCCTAAACCGTCCCCGTCCCCTAACTCTAACCCTAGCACGAACCCTAACCCTAACCCTTCCCCGAAGGCTTCCCCTCACCCGTCCCTTAATCCTAACCCGTACGCTCACACTAACCCGCGCCCTCACACGTACGCTCACCCTGAACCGTTGTCGTACCCTCACCTGGACCCTAAACTGTCCCCGTCCCCTAACCCTAACCATAACCCTAGCCCGAACCCTAGCCCTAACCCTTCCCCGAAGCCTTCCCCTCACCCGTCCCCTAATCCTAACGAGTACGCTCACACTAACCCACGCCCTCACATGTACGCTCCCCCTAAACCATTGTCATACCCTCACCTGGACCCTAAACCGTCCCCGTACCCTAACGCTAACCCTAGCCCGAACCCTAGCCCTAACCCTTTCCCGAAGCCTTCCCCTCACCCGTCCTCTAATCCTAAACCGTACGCTCACACTAACCCGTGCCCTCACACGTACGTTCCCCCTAAACCGTTGTCGTACCCTCACCTGGACCCTAAACCGTCCCCGTCCCTTAACCCTAACCCTAGCTCGAACCCTAAACCTAACCCTTCCCCGAAGCCTTCACCTCACCCGTCCCCTAATCCTAACCCGTACGCTCACACTAACCCACGTACTCACATGTACGCTCCCCCTAAACCGTTGTCGTACCCTCACCTGGACCCTAAACCGTCCCCGTCCCCTAACTCTAACCCTAGCCCGAACCCTAACCCTTACCCTTCCCCGAAGCCTTCCCCTCACCCGGACCCTAATGCTAACCCGTACGCTCACACTAACCCGCGCCCTCACACGTACGCTCCCCCTAAACCGTTGTCGTACCCTCACCTGGACCCTAAACCGTCCCCGTCCCCTAACTCTAACCCTAGCCCGAACCCTAACGCTAACCCTTCCCCGAAGCCTTCCCCTCACCCGTCCCCTAATCCTAACCCGTACGCTCACACTAACCCGCGCCCTCACACGTACGCTCCCCCTAAACCGTGGTCGTACCCTCACCTGGACCCTAAACCGTCCCCATCCCCTAACCCTAACCCTAGCCCGAACCCTAGCCCTAACCCTTTCCCGAAGCCTTCCCCTCACCCGTCCCCTAATCCTAACCCGTACGCTCACACTAACCCGCGCCCTCACACATACGCTTCCCCTAAACCATTGTCGTACCCTCATCTGGACCGTAAACCGTCCCCGTCCCCTAACTCTAACCCTAGGCCAAATTCTAACCCTAACCATTCCCCGAAGCCTTCCCCTCAACCGTCCCCTAATCCTAACCCGTACGCTCACACTAACCCGCGCCCTCACACGTACGCTCCCCCTAAACCGTTCTCGTACCCTCACCTGGACCCTAAACCGTTCCCGTCCCCTAACTCTAACCCTAGACCGAAGCCTAACCCTAACACTTTCCCGAAGCCTTCCCCTCACTCGTCCCCTAATCCTAACCCGTACGCTCACACTAACCCGCACCCTCACACGTACGCTCCCCCTAAACGATTGTCGTACCCTCACCTGGACGCTAAAACGTCCCCATCGCCTAAATCTAACCCTAGCCCGAACCCTAAACCTAACCCTTCCCCGAAGCCTTCCCCTCACCCGTCCCCTAATACTAACCCGTACGCTCACACTAACCCGCACCCTCACATGTACGCTCCCCCTAAACCGTTGTCGTACCCTCACCTGGACGCTAAACCGTCCCCTTCCCCTAACCCTAACCCTAGCCCCAACGCTAACCCTAACACTTCCCCGAAGCCTTCCCCTCACCCGTCCCCTAATCCAACCCGTACGCTCACACTAACCCACGCCCTCACACGTACGCTCCCCCTAAACCGTTGTCGTACGCTCACCTGGACCCTAAACCGTCCCCGTCCCCTAACACTAACCCTAGCCCGAACCCTAGACCTAACACTTCCCCGAAGCCTTCCCCTCACCCGTCCCCTAATCCTAACCCGTACGCTCAAACTAAACCACGCCGTCACACGTACGCTCCCCCTAAACCGTTCTCGTACACTCACCTGGACCCTAAACCGTACCCGTCCCCTCACCCTAACCCTAGCCCGAACCCTAACCCTAACCCTTCCCCGAAGCCTTCCCTTCACCCGTCCCCTAATACTAACCCGTACGCTCACACTAACCGGCGCCCTCACACGTACGCTCCCCCTAAACCGTTGTCGTACCCTCACCTGGACCCTAAACCGTCCCCGTCCCCTAACACTAACCCTAGCCCGAACCCTAACCCTAACCCTTCCCCGAAGCCTTCCCTCACCCGTCCCCCAATCCTAACCCGTACGCTCACACTAACGCGCGCCCTCACACATACGCTCCCTCTAAACCGTTGTCGTACCCTCACCTGAACCTTAAACCGTTCCCTTCCGCTAACGCTAAACCTAGCCCGAACCCTAAACCTAACCCTTCCCCGAAGCCTTCCCCTCACCCGTCCCCTAATCCTAACCCGTACGCTCACACTAACCCACGCCCTCACACGTACGCTCCCCCTAAACCGTTGTCATACCCTCACCTGGACGCTAAACCGTCCCCGTCCCCTAACCCTAACCCTAGCCCGAACCCTAACCCTAACCCTTCCCCGAAGCCTTCCCCTCACCCGTCCCTTAATACTAAACCGTACGCTCACACTAACCCGCGCCCTCAGACGTACGCTCCCCCTAAACCTTTGTCGTACCCTCACCTGGACCCTAAACCGTCCCCGTCCCCTAACTCTAACCCTAGCCCGAACCCTAACCCTAACACTCCCCCGAAGCCTTCCTCTCACCCGTCCCCTGATCCTAATCCGTACGCTCACACTAACCCGCGCCCTCACACGTACGCTCCCCCTAAACCGTTGTCGTACCCTCACCTGGACCCTAAACCGTCCCCTTCCCCTAACTCTAACCCTAGCCCGAACCCTAACCCTAACACTTCCCCGAAGCCTTTACCTCACCCGTCCCCTAATCCTAACCCGTACGCTCACACTAACCCGCGCCCTCACACGTACGCTCCCCCTAAACCGTTGTCGTACCCTCACCTGGACCCTAAACCGTCCCCGTCCTCTAACCCTAACCCTAGCCCGAACTCTAACACTAACACTTCCCCGAAGCCTTCCCCTCATCCGTCCCCTAATCCTAACCCGTACGCTCACACTAAGCGGCGCCCTCACACGTACGCTCCCCCTAAACCTTTGTCGTACCCTCACCAGGACCCTAAACCGTCCCCGTCCCCTAACTCTAACCCTAGCACGAACCCTAACCCTAACCCTTCCCCGAAGGCTTCCCCTCACCCGTCCCTTAATCCTAACCCGTACGCTCACACTAACCCGCGCCCTCACACGTACGCTCACCCTGAACCGTTGTCGTACCCTCACCTGGACCCTAAACTGTCCCCGTCCCCTAACCCTAACCATAACCCTAGCCCGAACCCTAGCCCTAACCCTTCCCCGAAGCCTTCCCCTCACCCGTCCCCTAATCCTAACGAGTACGCTCACACTAACCCATGCCCTCACATGTACGCTCCCCCTAAACCATTGTCATACCCTCACCTGGACCCTAAACCGTCCCCGTACCCTAACGCTAACCCTAGCCCGAACCCTAGCCCTAACCCTTTCCCGAAGCCTTCCCCTCACCCGTCCTCTAATCCTAAACCGTACGCTCACACTAACCCGTGCCCTCACACGTACGTTCCCCCTAAACCGTTGTCGTACCCTCACCTGGACCCTAAACCGTCCCCGTCCCTTAACCCTAACCCTAGCTCGAACCCTAAACCTAACCCTTCCCCGAAGCCTTCACCTCACCCGTCCCCTAATCCTAACCCGTACGCTCACACTAACCCACGTACTCACATGTACGCTCCCCCTAAACCGTTGTCGTACCCTCACCTGGACCCTAAACCGTCCCCATCCCCTAACTCTAACCCTAGCCCGAACCCTAACCCTAACCCTTCCCCGAAGCCTTCCCCTCACCCGGACCCTAATGCTAACCCGTACGCTCACACTAACCCGCGCCCTCACACGTACGCTCCCCCTAAACCGTTGTCGTACCCTCACCTGGACCCTAAACCGTCCCCGTCCCCTAACTCTAACCCTAGCCCAAACCCTAACCCTAACTCTTCCCCGAAGCCTTCCCCTCACCCGTCCCCTAATCCTAACCCGTTCGCTCACACTAACCCGCGCCCTCACACGTACGCTCCCCCTAAACCGTTGTCGTACCCTCACCTCGACCCTAAACCGTCCCAGTCCCCTAACCCTAACCCTAGCCCGAACCCTAACCCTAACCCTTCCCCGAAGCCTTCCCCTCACCCGTCCCCTAATCCTAACCCGTACGCTCACACTAACGCGCGCCCTCACACGTACGCTGTCTCTAAACCGTTGTCGTACACTCACCTGGACCTTAAACCGTCCCCTTCCCCTAACCCTAACCCTACCCCGAACCCAAACCCTAACCCTTCCCCGAAGCCTTCCCCTCACCCGTCCCCTAATCCTAACCCGTACGCTCACACTAACCCGCGCCCTCACACGTATGCTCCCCCTAAACCGTTGTCATAACCTCACCTGGATCCTAAACCGTCCCCGTCCCATAACCCTAACCCGAGCCCGAACCCTAACACTAACCCTTCCCCGAAGCCTTCCCCTCACCCATCCCTTAATACTAACCCGTACGCTCACACTAACCCGCGCCCTCACTCGTACGCTCCCCCTAAACCGTTGTTGTACCCTCACCTGGACCCTAAACCGTCCCCGTCCTCTAACTCTAACCCTAGCCCGAACCCTAACCCTCACTCTTCCCCGAAGCCTTCCCCTCACACGTCCCCTAATCCTAACCCGTACGCTCACACTAACCCGCGCCCTCACACGTACGCTCCCCCTAAACCGTTGTCGTACCCTCACCTGGACCCTAAACCGTCCCCCCCTTCCCCTAACCCTAACCCTAGCCCGAACCCTAACCCAAACTCTTCCCCGAAGCCTTCCCCTCACACGTCCCCTAATCCTAACCCGTACGCTCACACTAACCCGCGCCCTCACACGTACGCTCCCCCTAAACCGTTGTCGTACCCTCACCTGGACCCTAAACCGTCCCCGTCCCCTAACCCTAACCCTAGCACGAACCCTAACCCTAACACTTCCCCGAAGCCTTCCCCTCACCCGTCCCCTAATACTAACCCGTACGCTCACACTAAGCGGCACCCTCACACGTACGCTCCCCCTAAACCGTTGTCGTACCCTCACCAGGACCCTAAACCGTCCTCGTCCCCTAACTCTAACCCTAGCACGAACCCTAACCCTAACCCTTCCCCGAAGGCTTCCCCTCACCCGTCCCTTAATCCTAACCCGTACGCTCACACTAACCCGCGCCCTCACACATACGCTCCCCCTAAACCGTTGTCGTACCCTCACCTGGACCCTAAACCGTCCCCGTCCCCTAACTCTAACCCTAGCCCGAACCCTAACCCTAACCCTTCCCCGAAGCCTTCCCCTCACCCGTACCCTAATGCTAACCCGTACGCTCACACTAACCCGCGCCCTCACACGTACGCTCCCCCTAAACCGTTGTCGTACCCTCACCTGGACCCTAAACCGTCCCCGTCCCCTAACTCTAACCGTAGCCCGAACCCTAACGCTAACCCTTCCCCGAAGCCTTCCACTCACCCGTCCCCTAATCCTAACCCGTACGCTCACACTAACCCGCGCCCTCACATGTACGCTCCCCCTAAACCGTTGTCGTACCCTCACCTGGACCCTAAACCGTCCCCATCCCCTAACCCTAACCCTAGCCCGAACCCTAGCCCTAACCCTTTCCCGAAGCCTTCCCCTCACCCGTCCCCTAATCCTAACCCGTACGCTCACACTAACCCGCGCCCTCACACGTACGCTTCCCCTAAACCGTTGTCGTACTCTCATCTGGACCGTAAACCGTCCCCGTCCCCTAACTCTAACCCTAGGCCAAATGCTAACCCTAAACATTCCCCGAAGCCTTCCCCTCACCCGTCCCCTAATCCTAACCCGTACGCTCACAGTAACGTGCGCCCTCACACGTACGCTCCCCCTAAACCGTTGTCGTAACCTCATCTGGACCTTAAACCGTCCCCTTCCCCTAACCCTAACCCTAGCCCGAACCCTAACCCTAACACTTCCCCGAAGCCTTCCCCTCACCCGTCCCCTAATCCTAACCCGTACGCTCACACTAACCCGCGCCCTCACACGTACGCTCCCCCTAAACCGTTGTCGTACCCTCACCTGGACCCTAAACCGTCCCCGTCCCCTAACTGTAACCCTAGCCCGAAGCCTAACCCTAACCCTTTCCCGAAGCCTTCCCCTCACTCGTCCCCTAATCCTAACCCGTACGCTCTCACTAACCCGCACCCTCACACGTACGCTCCCCCTAAACGATTGTCGTACCCTCACCTGGACGCTAAAACGTCCCCATCGCCTAAATCTAACCCTAGCCCGAACCCTAAACTTAACCCTTCCCCGAAGCCTTCCCCTCACCCGTCCCCTAATACTAACCCGTACGCTCACACTAACCCGCACCCTCACACGTACGCTCCCCCTAAACCGTTGTCGTACCCTCACCTGGACCCTAAACCGTCCCCTTCCCC
The DNA here is from genome assembly GCF_964270905.1 of Leucopleurus acutus. Classification (NCBI taxonomy): domain Eukaryota; kingdom Metazoa; phylum Chordata; class Mammalia; order Artiodactyla; family Delphinidae; genus Leucopleurus; species Leucopleurus acutus. The sequence goes on along the minus strand of NW_028139130.1, from coordinate 245,786 downwards.
TAACCCTAACCCTAGCCCCAACGCTAACCCTAACACTTCCCCGAAGCCTTCCCCTCACCCGTCCCCTAATCCTAACCCGTACGCTCACACTAACCCACGCCCTCACACGTACGCTCCGCCTAAACCGTTGTCGTACCCTCACCTGGACCCTAAACCGTCCCCGTCCCCTAACACTAACCCCAGCCCGAACCCTAGCCCTAACACTTCCCCGAAGCCTTCCCCTCACCCGTCCCCTAATCCTAACCCGTACGCTCAAACTAAACCACGCCGTCACACGTACGCTCCCCCTAAACCGTTCTCGTACACTCACCTGGACCCTAAACCGTACCCGTCCCCTAACCCTAACCCTAGCCCGAACCCTAACCCTAACCCTTCCCCGAAGCCTTCCCTTCACCCGTCCCCTAATACTAACCCGTACGCTCACACTAACCGGCGCCCTCACACGTACGCTCCCCCTAAACCGTTGTCGTACCCTAACCTGTACCCTAAACCGTCCCCGTCCCCTAACTCTAACCCTAGCCCGAACCCTAACCCTAACCCTTCCCCGAAGCCTTCCCCTCACCCGTCCCCTAATCCTAACCCGTACGCTCACACTAACGCGCTCCCTCACACATACGCTCCCTCTAAACCGTTGTCGTACCCTCACCTGAACCTTAAACCGTCCCCGTCCCCTAACCCTAATCCTAGCCTGAACCCTAACCCTAACCCTTCCCTAAACCCTTCCCCTCACCCGTCCCCTAATCCTAACCCGTACGCTCACACTAACCCGCGCCCTCACACGTACGCTCCCCCTAAACCGTTGTCGTACACTCACCTGGACCCTAAACCGTCCCCGTCCCCTATCCCTAACGCTAGCCCGAACCCTAACCCTAAACTTTCCCAGAAGCCTTCCCCTCACCCGTCCCCTAATCCTAACCCGTACGCTCACACTAACCCGCGCCCTCACACGTACGCTCCCCCTAAACCGTTGTCGTACACTCACCTGGACCCTAAACCGTCCCCGTCCCCTAACCGTAACCCGAGCCCGAACCCTAACCCTAACCCTTCCACGAAGCCTTCCCTTCACCCGTCCCCTAATACTAAACCGTACGCTCACACTAACCCGCGCCCTCACACGTACGCTCCCCCTAAACCGTTGTCGTACCCTCACCTGGACCCTAAACCGTCCCCGTCCCCTAACCCTAACCCTAGCCCGAACCCTAACCCTAGCCCTTCCCCGAAGCCTTCCCCTCACCCGTCCCCTAATCCTAACCCGTACGCTCACAATAACCCGCGCCCTCACACGTACGCTCCCCCTAAACCATTGTCGTACCCTCACCTGGACCCTAAACCGTCCCCTTCCCCTAACCCTAACCCTAGCCCGAACCCTAATCCTAACCCTTCCCCGAAGCCTTCCCCTCACCCGTCCCCTAATCCTAAACCGAACGCTCACACTAACCCGCGCCCTCACACATACGCTCCCCCTAAACCGTTGTCGTATCCTCACCTGGACCCTAAACCGTCCCCGTCCCCTAACTCTAACCCTAGCCCGAACGCTAACCCTAACCATTCCCCGAAGCCTTCCCCTCAACCGTCCCCTAATCCTAACCCCTACGCTCACAGTATCGCGCGCCCTCACACGTACGCTCCCCCTAAACCGTTGTCGTAACCTCATCTGGACCTTAAACCGTCCCCTTCCCCTAACCCTAACCCTAGCCCGAACCCTAACCCTAACACTTCCCCGAAGCCTTCCACTCACCCGTCCCCTAATCCTAACCCGTACGCTCACACTAACCCGCGCCCTCACACGTACGCTCACCCTGAACCGTTGTCGTACCCTCACCTGGACCCTAAACCGTCCCCGTCCCCTAACCCTAACCATAACCCTAGCCCGAACCCTAGCCCTAACCCTTCCCCGAAGCCTTCCCCTCAACCGTCCCCTAATCCTAACGAGTACGCTCACACTAACCCACGCCCTCACATGTACGCTCCCCCTAAACCATTGTCATACCCTCACCTGGACCCTAAACCGTTCCCGTACCCTAACGCTAACCCTAGCCCGAACCCTAGCCCTAACCCTTTCCCGAAGCCTTCCCCTCACCCGTCCTCTAATCCTAAACCGTACGCTCACACTAACCCGTGCCCTCACACGTACGTTCCCCCTAAACCGTTGTCGTACCCTCACCTGGACCCTAAACCGTCCCCGTCCCTTAACCCTAACCCTAGCTCGAACCCTAAACCTAACCCTTCCCCGAAGCCTTCACCTCACCCGTCCCCTAATCCTAACCCGTACGCTCACCCTAACCCACGTACTCACATGTACGCTCCCCCTATACCGTTGTCGTACCCTCACCTGGACCCTAAACCGTCCCCGTCCTCTAACTCTAACCCTAGACCGAGCGCTAACCCTAAACCTTCCCCGAAGCCTTCCCCTCACCCGTCCCCTAATCCTAACTCGTACGCTCACACTAACCCGCGCCTTCACACGTACGCTCCCCCTAAACCGTTGTCGTACCCTCACCTGGACCCTAAACCGTCCCCGTCCCCTAACTCTAACCCTAGCCCGAACCCTAACGCTAACCCTTCCCCGAAGCCTTCCCCTCACCCGTCCCCTAATCCTAACCCGTACGCTCACACTAACCCGCGCCCTCACACGTACGCTCCCCCTAAACCGTTGTCGTACCCTCACCTGGACCCTAAACCGTCCCCATCCCCTAACCCTAACCCTAGCCCGAACCCTAGCCCTAACCCTTCCCCGAAGCCTTCCCCTCACTCGTCCCCTAATCCTAACCCGTACGCTCACACTAACCCGCACCCTCACACGTACGCTCCCCCTAAACGATTGTCGTACCCTCACCTGGACGCTAAAACGTCCCCATCGCCTTAATCTAACCCTAGCCCGAACCCTAAACCTAACCCTTCCCCGAAGCCTTCCCCTCACCCGTCCCCTAATACTAACCCGTACGCTCACACTAACCCGCACCCTCACACGTACGCTCCCCCTAAACCGTTGTCGTACCCTCACCTGGACCCTAAACCGTCCCCTTCCCCTAACCCTAACCCTAGCCTCAACGCTAACCCTAACACTTCCCCGAAGCCTTCCCCTCACCCGTCCCCTAATCCTAACCCGTACGCTCACACTAACCCACGACCTCACACGTACGCTCCCCCTAAACCGTTGTCGTACCCTCACCTGGACCCTAAACCGTCCCCGTCCCCTAACACTAACCCTAGCCCGAACCCTAGCCCTAACACTTCCCCGAAGCCTTCCCCTTACCCGTCCCCTAATCCTAACCCGTACGCTCAAACTATACCACGCCGTCACACGTACGCTCCCCCTAAACCGTTCTCGTACACTCACCTGGACCCTAAACCGTACCCGTCCCCTAACCCTAACCCTAGCCCGAACCCTAACCCTAACCCTTCCCCGAAGCCTTCCCTTCACCCGTCCCCTAATACTAACCCGTACGCTCACACTAACCGGCGCCCTCACACGTACGCTCCCCCTAAACCGTTGTCGTACCCTAACCTGTACCCTAAACCGTCCCCGTCCCCTAACTCTAACCCTAGCCCGAACCCTAACCCTAACCCTTGCCCGAAGCCTTCCCCTCACCTGTCCCCTAATCCTAACCCGTACGCTCACACTAACGCGCGCCCTCACACATACGCTCCCTCTAAACCGTTGTCGTACACTCACCTGAACCTTAAACCGTCCCCTTCCCCTAACCCTAAACCTAGCCCGAACCCTAAACCTAACCCTTCCCCGAAGCCTTCCCCTCACCCGTCCCCTAATCCTAACCCGTACGCTCACACTAACCCACGCCCTCACACGTACGCTCCCCCTAAACCGTTGTCGTACCCTCACCTGGACCCTAAACCGTCCCCGTCCCCTAACCCTAACCCTAGCCCGAACCCTAACCCTAACCCTTCCCCGAAGCCTTCCCCTCACCCGTCCCTTAATACTAAACCGTACGCTCACACTAACCCGCGCCCTCAGACGTACGCTCCCCCTAAACCTTTGTCGTACCCTCACCTGGACCCTAAACCGTCCCCGTCCCCTAACTCTAACCCTAGCCCGAACCCTAACCCTAACACTCCCCCGAAGCCTTCCTCTCACCCGTCCCCTGATCCTAACCCGTACGCTCACACTAACCCGCGCCCTCACACGTACGCTCCCCCTAAACCGTTGTCGTACCCTCACCTGGACCCTAAACCGTCCCCTTCCCCTAACTCTAACCCTAGCCCAAACCCTAACCCTAACACTTCCCCGAAGCCTTCCCCTCACCCGTCCCCTAATCCTAACCCGTACGCTCACACTAACCCGCGCCCTCACACGTACGCTCCCCCTAAACCGTTGTCGTACCCTCACCTGGACCCTAAACCGTCCCCGTCCCCTAACCCTAACCCTAGCCGGAACCCTAGCCCTAACCCTTTCTCGAAGCCTTCCCCTCACCCGTCCCCTAATCCTAACCCGTACGCTCACAGTAACATGCGCCCTCACACGTACGCTCCCCCTAAACCGTTGTCGTAACCTCATCTGGACCTTAAACCGTCCCCTTCCCCTAACCCTAACCCTAGCCCGAACCCTAACCCTAACACTTCCCCGAAGCCTTCCTCTCACCCGTCCCCTAATCCTAACCCGTACGCTCACACTAACCCGCGCCCTCACACGTATGCTCCCCCTAAACCGTTGTCGTACCCTCACCTGGACCCTAAACCGTCCCCGTCCCCTAACTGTAACCCTAGCCCGAAGCCTAACCCTAACCCTTTCCCGAAGCCTTCCCCTCACTCGTCCCCTAATCCTAACCCGTACGCTCACACTAACCCGCACCCTCACACGTACGCTCCCCCTAAACGATTGTCGTACCCTCACCTGGACGCTAAAACGTCCCCATCGCCTAAATCTAACCCTAGCCCGAACCCTAAACCTAACCCTTCCCCGAAGCCTTCCCCTCACCCGTCCCCTAATACTAACCCGTACGCTCACACTAACCCGCACCCTCACATGTACGCTCCCCCTAAACCGTTGTCGTACCCTCACCTGGACGCTAAACCGTCCCCTTCCCCTAACCCTAACCCTAGCCCCAACGCTAACCCTAACACTTCCCCGAAGCCTTCCCCTCACCCGTCCCCTAATCCTAACCCGTACGCTCACACTAACCCACGCCCTCACACGTACGCTCCCCCTAAACCGTTGTCGTACGCTCACCTGGACCCTAAACCATCCCCGTCCCCTAACACTAACCCTAGCCCGAACCCTAGACCTAACACTTCCCCGAAGCCTTCCCCTCACCCGTCCCCTAATCCTAACCCGTACGCTCAAACTAAACCACGCCGTCACACGTACGCTCCCCCTAAACCGTTCTCGTACACTCACCTGGACCCTAAACCGTACCCGTCCCCTCACCCTAACCCTAGCCCGAACCCTAACCCTAACCCTTCCCCGAAGCCTTCCCTTCACCCGTCCCCTAATACTAACCCGTACGCTCACACTAACCGGCGCCCTCACACGTACGCTCCCCCTAAACCGTTGTCGTACCCTCACCTGGACCCTAAACCGTCCCCGTCCCCTAACACTAACCCTAGCCCGAACCCTAACCCTAACCCTTCCCCGAAGCCTTCCCTCACCCGTCCCCTAATCCTAACCCGTACGCTCACACTAACGCGCGCCCTCACACATACGCTCCCTCTAAACCGTTGTCGTACCCTCACCTGAACCTTAAACCGTTCCCTTCCCCTAACCCTAAACCTAGCCCGAACCCTAAACCTAACCCTTCCCCGAAGCCTTCCCCTCACCCGTCCCCTAATCCTAACCCGTACGCTCACACTAACCCACGCCCTCACACGTACGCTCCCCCTAAACCGTTGTCATACCCTCACCTGGACGCTAAACCGTCCCCGTCCCCTAACCCTAACCCTAGCCCGAACCCTAACCCTAACCCTTCCCCGAAGCCTTCCCCTCACCCGTCCCTTAATACTAAACCGTACGCTCACACTAACCCGCGCCCTCAGACGTACGCTCCCCCTAAACCTTTGTCGTACCCTCACCTGGACCCTAAACCGTCCCCGTCCCCTAACTCTAACCCTAGCCCGAACCCTAACCCTAACACTCCCCCGAAGCCTTCCTCTCACCCGTCCCCTGATCCTAATCCGTACGCTCACACTAACCCGCGCCCTCACACGTACGCTCCCCCTAAACCGTTGTCGTACCCTCACCTGGACCCTAAACCGTCCCCTTCCCCTAACTCTAACCCTAGCCCGAACCCTAACCCTAACACTTCCCCGAAGCCTTTACCTCACCCGTCCCCTAATCCTAACCCGTACGCTCACACTAACCCGCGCCCTCACACGTACGCTCCCCCTAAACCGTTGTCGTACCCTCACCTGGACCCTAAACCGTCCCCGTCCTCTAACCCTAACCCTAGCCCGAACTCTAACACTAACACTTCCCCGAAGCCTTCCCCTCATCCGTCCCCTAATCCTAACCCGTACGCTCACACTAAGCGGCGCCCTCACACGTACGCTCCCCCTAAACATTTGTCGTACCCTCACCAGGACCCTAAACCGTCCCCGTCCCCTAACTCTAACCCTAGCACGAACCCTAACCCTAACCCTTCCCCGAAGGCTTCCCCTCACCCGTCCCTTAATCCTAACCCGTACGCTCACACTAACCCGCGCCCTCACACGTACGCTCACCCTGAACCGTTGTCGTACCCTCACCTGGACCCTAAACTGTCCCCGTCCCCTAACCCTAACCATAACCCTAGCCCGAACCCTAGCCCTAACCCTTCCCCGAAGCCTTCCCCTCACCCGTCCCCTAATCCTAACGAGTACGCTCACACTAACCCACGCCCTCACATGTACGCTCCCCCTAAACCATTGTCATACCCTCACCTGGACCCTAAACCGTCCCCGTACCCTAACGCTAACCCTAGCCCGAACCCTAGCCCTAACCCTTTCCCGAAGCCTTCCCCTCACCCGTCCTCTAATCCTAAACCGTACGCTCACACTAACCCGTGCCCTCACACGTACGTTCCCCCTAAACCGTTGTCGTACCCTCACCTGGACCCTAAACCGTCCCCGTCCCTTAACCCTAACCCTAGCTCGAACCCTAAACCTAACCCTTCCCCGAAGCCTTCACCTCACCCGTCCCCTAATCCTAACCCGTACGCTCACACTAACCCACGTACTCACATGTACGCTCCCCCTAAACCGTTGTCGTACCCTCACCTGGACCCTAAACCGTCCCCGTCCCCTAACTCTAACCCTAGCCCGAACCCTAACCCTTACCCTTCCCCGAAGCCTTCCCCTCACCCGGACCCTAATGCTAACCCGTACGCTCACACTAACCCGCGCCCTCACACGTACGCTCCCCCTAAACCGTTGTCGTACCCTCACCTGGACCCTAAACCGTCCCCGTCCCCTAACTCTAACCCTAGCCCGAACCCTAACGCTAACCCTTCCCCGAAGCCTTCCCCTCACCCGTCCCCTAATCCTAACCCGTACGCTCACACTAACCCGCGCCCTCACACGTACGCTCCCCCTAAACCGTGGTCGTACCCTCACCTGGACCCTAAACCGTCCCCATCCCCTAACCCTAACCCTAGCCCGAACCCTAGCCCTAACCCTTTCCCGAAGCCTTCCCCTCACCCGTCCCCTAATCCTAACCCGTACGCTCACACTAACCCGCGCCCTCACACATACGCTTCCCCTAAACCATTGTCGTACCCTCATCTGGACCGTAAACCGTCCCCGTCCCCTAACTCTAACCCTAGGCCAAATTCTAACCCTAACCATTCCCCGAAGCCTTCCCCTCAACCGTCCCCTAATCCTAACCCGTACGCTCACACTAACCCGCGCCCTCACACGTACGCTCCCCCTAAACCGTTCTCGTACCCTCACCTGGACCCTAAACCGTTCCCGTCCCCTAACTCTAACCCTAGACCGAAGCCTAACCCTAACACTTTCCCGAAGCCTTCCCCTCACTCGTCCCCTAATCCTAACCCGTACGCTCACACTAACCCGCACCCTCACACGTACGCTCCCCCTAAACGATTGTCGTACCCTCACCTGGACGCTAAAACGTCCCCATCGCCTAAATCTAACCCTAGCCCGAACCCTAAACCTAACCCTTCCCCGAAGCCTTCCCCTCACCCGTCCCCTAATACTAACCCGTACGCTCACACTAACCCGCACCCTCACATGTACGCTCCCCCTAAACCGTTGTCGTACCCTCACCTGGACGCTAAACCGTCCCCTTCCCCTAACCCTAACCCTAGCCCCAACGCTAACCCTAACACTTCCCCGAAGCCTTCCCCTCACCCGTCCCCTAATCCAACCCGTACGCTCACACTAACCCACGCCCTCACACGTACGCTCCCCCTAAACCGTTGTCGTACGCTCACCTGGACCCTAAACCGTCCCCGTCCCCTAACACTAACCCTAGCCCGAACCCTAGACCTAACACTTCCCCGAAGCCTTCCCCTCACCCGTCCCCTAATCCTAACCCGTACGCTCAAACTAAACCACGCCGTCACACGTACGCTCCCCCTAAACCGTTCTCGTACACTCACCTGGACCCTAAACCGTACCCGTCCCCTCACCCTAACCCTAGCCCGAACCCTAACCCTAACCCTTCCCCGAAGCCTTCCCTTCACCCGTCCCCTAATACTAACCCGTACGCTCACACTAACCGGCGCCCTCACACGTACGCTCCCCCTAAACCGTTGTCGTACCCTCACCTGGACCCTAAACCGTCCCCGTCCCCTAACACTAACCCTAGCCCGAACCCTAACCCTAACCCTTCCCCGAAGCCTTCCCTCACCCGTCCCCCAATCCTAACCCGTACGCTCACACTAACGCGCGCCCTCACACATACGCTCCCTCTAAACCGTTGTCGTACCCTCACCTGAACCTTAAACCGTTCCCTTCCGCTAACGCTAAACCTAGCCCGAACCCTAAACCTAACCCTTCCCCGAAGCCTTCCCCTCACCCGTCCCCTAATCCTAACCCGTACGCTCACACTAACCCACGCCCTCACACGTACGCTCCCCCTAAACCGTTGTCATACCCTCACCTGGACGCTAAACCGTCCCCGTCCCCTAACCCTAACCCTAGCCCGAACCCTAACCCTAACCCTTCCCCGAAGCCTTCCCCTCACCCGTCCCTTAATACTAAACCGTACGCTCACACTAACCCGCGCCCTCAGACGTACGCTCCCCCTAAACCTTTGTCGTACCCTCACCTGGACCCTAAACCGTCCCCGTCCCCTAACTCTAACCCTAGCCCGAACCCTAACCCTAACACTCCCCCGAAGCCTTCCTCTCACCCGTCCCCTGATCCTAATCCGTACGCTCACACTAACCCGCGCCCTCACACGTACGCTCCCCCTAAACCGTTGTCGTACCCTCACCTGGACCCTAAACCGTCCCCTTCCCCTAACTCTAACCCTAGCCCGAACCCTAACCCTAACACTTCCCCGAAGCCTTTACCTCACCCGTCCCCTAATCCTAACCCGTACGCTCACACTAACCCGCGCCCTCACACGTACGCTCCCCCTAAACCGTTGTCGTACCCTCACCTGGACCCTAAACCGTCCCCGTCCTCTAACCCTAACCCTAGCCCGAACTCTAACACTAACACTTCCCCGAAGCCTTCCCCTCATCCGTCCCCTAATCCTAACCCGTACGCTCACACTAAGCGGCGCCCTCACACGTACGCTCCCCCTAAACCTTTGTCGTACCCTCACCAGGACCCTAAACCGTCCCCGTCCCCTAACTCTAACCCTAGCACGAACCCTAACCCTAACCCTTCCCCGAAGGCTTCCCCTCACCCGTCCCTTAATCCTAACCCGTACGCTCACACTAACCCGCGCCCTCACACGTACGCTCACCCTGAACCGTTGTCGTACCCTCACCTGGACCCTAAACTGTCCCCGTCCCCTAACCCTAACCATAACCCTAGCCCGAACCCTAGCCCTAACCCTTCCCCGAAGCCTTCCCCTCACCCGTCCCCTAATCCTAACGAGTACGCTCACACTAACCCATGCCCTCACATGTACGCTCCCCCTAAACCATTGTCATACCCTCACCTGGACCCTAAACCGTCCCCGTACCCTAACGCTAACCCTAGCCCGAACCCTAGCCCTAACCCTTTCCCGAAGCCTTCCCCTCACCCGTCCTCTAATCCTAAACCGTACGCTCACACTAACCCGTGCCCTCACACGTACGTTCCCCCTAAACCGTTGTCGTACCCTCACCTGGACCCTAAACCGTCCCCGTCCCTTAACCCTAACCCTAGCTCGAACCCTAAACCTAACCCTTCCCCGAAGCCTTCACCTCACCCGTCCCCTAATCCTAACCCGTACGCTCACACTAACCCACGTACTCACATGTACGCTCCCCCTAAACCGTTGTCGTACCCTCACCTGGACCCTAAACCGTCCCCGTCCCCTAACTCTAACCCTAGCCCGAACCCTAACCCTAACCCTTCCCCGAAGCCTTCCCCTCACCCGGACCCTAATGCTAACCCGTACGCTCACACTAACCCGCGCCCTCACACGTACGCTCCCCCTAAACCGTTGTCGTACCCTCACCTGGACCCTAAACCGTCCCCGTCCCCTAACTCTAACCCTAGCCCAAACCCTAACCCTAACTCTTCCCCGAAGCCTTCCCCTCACCCGTCCCCTAATCCTAACCCGTTCGCTCACACTAACCCGCGCCCTCACACGTACGCTCCCCCTAAACCGTTGTCGTACCCTCACCTCGACCCTAAACCGTCCCAGTCCCCTAACCCTAACCCTAGCCCGAACCCTAACCCTAACCCTTCCCCGAAGCCTTCCCCTCACCCGTCCCCTAATCCTAACCCGTACGCTCACACTAACGCGCGCCCTCACACGTACGCTGTCTCTAAACCGTTGTCGTACACTCACCTGGACCTTAAACCGTCCCCTTCCCCTAACCCTAACCCTACCCCGAACCCAAACCCTAACCCTTCCCCGAAGCCTTCCCCTCACCCGTCCCCTAATCCTAACCCGTACGCTCACACTAACCCGCGCCCTCACACGTATGCTCCCCCTAAACCGTTGTCATAACCTCACCTGGATCCTAAACCGTCCCCGTCCCATAACCCTAACCCGAGCCCGAACCCTAACACTAACCCTTCCCCGAAGCCTTCCCCTCACCCATCCCTTAATACTAACCCGTACGCTCACACTAACCCGCGCCCTCACTCGTACGCTCCCCCTAAACCGTTGTTGTACCCTCACCTGGACCCTAAACCGTCCCCGTCCTCTAACTCTAACCCTAGCCCGAACCCTAACCCTCACTCTTCCCCGAAGCCTTCCCCTCACACGTCCCCTAATCCTAACCCGTACGCTCACACTAACCCGCGCCCTCACACGTACGCTCCCCCTAAACCGTTGTCGTACCCTCACCTGGACCCTAAACCGTCCCCCCCTTCCCCTAACCCTAACCCTAGCCCGAACCCTAACCCAAACTCTTCCCCGAAGCCTTCCCCTCACACGTCCCCTAATCCTAACCCGTACGCTCACACTAACCCGCGCCCTCACACGTACGCTCCCCCTAAACCGTTGTCGTACCCTCACCTGGACCCTAAACCGTCCCCGTCCCCTAACCCTAACCCTAGCACGAACCCTAACCCTAACACTTCCCCGAAGCCTTCCCCTCACCCGTCCCCTAATACTAACCCGTACGCTCACACTAAGCGGCACCCTCACACGTACGCTCCCCCTAAACCGTTGTCGTACCCTCACCAGGACCCTAAACCGTCCTCGTCCCCTAACTCTAACCCTAGCACGAACCCTAACCCTAACCCTTCCCCGAAGGCTTCCCCTCACCCGTCCCTTAATCCTAACCCGTACGCTCACACTAACCCGCGCCCTCACACATACGCTCCCCCTAAACCGTTGTCGTACCCTCACCTGGACCCTAAACCATCCCCGTCCCCTAACCCTAACCCGAGCCCGAACCCTAACCCTAACCCTTCCCCGAAGCCTTCCCCTCACCCGTCCCCTAATCCTAACTCGTACGCTCACACTAACCCGCGCCCTCACACGTACGCTTCCCCTAAACCGTTGTCGTACCCTCACCTGGACCCTAAACCGTCCCCGTCCCCTAACTCTAACCCTAGCCCGAACCCTAACCCTAACCCTTCCCCGAAGCCTTCCCCTCACCCGTACCCTAATGCTAACCCGTACGCTCACACTAACCCGCGCCCTCACACGTACGCTCCCCCTAAACCGTTGTCGTACCCTCACCTGGACCCTAAACCGTCCCCGTCCCCTAACTCTAACCCTAGCCCGAACCCTAACGCTAACCCTTCCCCGAAGCCTTCCCCTCACCCGTCCCCTAATCCTAACCCGTACGCTCACACTAACCCGCGCCCTCACACGTACGCTCCCCCTAAACCGTTGTCGTACCCTCACCTGGACCCTAAACCGTCCCCATCCCCTAACCCTAACCCTAGCCCGAACCCTAGCCCTAACACTTTCCCGAAGCCTTCCCCTCACCCGTCCCCTAATCCTAACCCGTACGCTCACACTAACCCGCGCCCTCACACGTACGCTTCCCCTAAACCGTTGTTGTACCCTCATCTGGACCGTAAACCGTCCCCGTCCCCTAACTCTAACCCTAGGCCAAATGCTAACCCTAACCATTCCCCGAAGTCTTCCCCTCAACCGTCCCCTAATCCTAACCCGTACGCTCACAGTAACGTGCGCCCTCACACGTACGCTCCCCCTAAACCGTAGTCGTAACCTCATCTGGACCTTAAACCGTCCCCTTCCCCTAACCCTAACCCTAGCCCGAACCCTAACCCTAACACTTCCCCGAAGCCTTCCCCTCACCCGTCCCCTAATCCTAACCCGTACGCTCACACTAACCCGCGCCCTCACACGTACGCTCCCCCTAAACCGTTGTCGTACCCTCACCTGGACCCTAAACCGTCCCCGTCCCCTAACTGTAACCCTAGCCCGAAGCCTAACCCTAACCCTTTCCCGAAGCCTTCCCCTCACTCGTCCCCTAATCCTAACCCGTACGCTCACACTAACCCGCACCCTCACACGTACGCTCCCCCTAAACGATTGTCGTACCCTCACCTGGACGCTAAAACGTCCCCATCGCCTAAATCTAACCCTAGCCCGAACCCTAAACCTAACCCTTCCCCGAAGCCTTCCCCTCACCCGTCCCCTAATACTAACCCGTACGCTCACACTAACCCGCACCCTCACACGTACGCTCCCCCTAAACCGTTGTCGTACCCTCACCTGGACCCTAAACCGTCCCCTTCCCCTAACCCTAACCCTAGCCCGAACCCTAACCCTAACACTCCCCCGAAGCCTTCCTCTCACCCGTCCCCTGATCCTAACCCGTACGCTCACACTAACCCGCGCCCTCACACGTACGCTCCCCCTAAACCGTTGTCGTACCCTCACCAGGACCCTAAACCGTCCCCGTCCCCTAACTCTAACCCTAGCACGAACCCTAACCCTAACCCTTCCCCAAAGGCTTCACCTCACCCGTCCCTTAATCCTAACCCGTACGCTCACACTAACCCGCGCCCTCACACGTACGCTCCCCCTAAACCGTTGTCGTACCCTCACCTGGACCCTAAACCGTCCCCGTCCCCTAACCCTAACCCTAGCCCGAACCCAAACCCTAACACTTCCCCGAAGCCTTTCCCTCACCGGTCCCCAAATCCTAACCCGTACGCTCACACTAACGCGCGCCCTCACACGTACGCTCCCTCTAAACCGTTGTCGTACCCTCACCTGGACCTTAAACCGTCCCCTTCCCCTAACCCTAATCCTAGCCCGAACCCTAACCCTAACACTTCCCCGAAGCCTTCCCCTCTCCCGTCCCCTAATCCTAACCCGTACGCTCACACTAACCCGCGCCCTCACACGTACGCTCCCCCTAAACCGTTGTCGTACCCTCACCTGGACCCTAAACCGTCCCCGTCCCCTAACCCTAACCCTAGCCCGAACCCTAACCCTAACCCTTCCCCGAAGCCTTCGCCTCACCCGTCCCCTAATCCTAACCCGTACGCTCACACTCTCCCGCGCCCTCACACGTACGCTCCCCCTAAATCATTGTCGTACCCTCACCTGGACCCTAAACCGTCCCCGTGCCCTAACCCTAACCCTAGCCCGAACCCTAACCCTAACGCTTCCCTTAAGCCTTCCCCTCACCCGTCCCCTAATCCTAACCCGTACGCTCACATTAACCCGCGCCCTCACACGTACGCTCCCCCGAAACCGTTGTAGTACCCTCACCTGGACCCTAAACCTTCCCCGTCCCCTAACCCTAATCCTAGCCTGAACCCTAACCCTAACCCTTCCCTAAACCCTTCCCCTCACCCGTCCCCTAATCCTAACCCGTACGCTCACACTAACCCGCGCCCTCACACGTACGCTCCCCCTAAACCGTTGTCGTACACTCACCTGGACCCTAAACCGTCCCCGTCCCCTATCCCTAACGCTAGCCCGAACCCTAACCCTAAACTTTCCCAGAAGCCTTCCCCTCACCCGTCCCCTAATCCTAACACGTACGCTCACACTAACCCGCGCCCTCACACGTACGCTCCCCCTAAACCTTTGTCGTACCCTCACCTGAACCCTAAACCGTCCCCGTCCCATAACCCTAACCCTACCCCGAACCCTAGCCCTATCCCTTCCCCGAAACCTTCCCCTCACCCATCCCCTAATCCTAACCCGTACGCTCACATTAACCTGTGCCCTCACACGTACGCTCCCCCTAAACCGTTCTCGTACACTCACCTGGACCCTAAACCGTCCCCGTCCCCTAACCGTAACCCGAGCCCGAACCCTAACTCTAACCCTTCCACGAAGCCTTCCCTTCACCCGTCCCCTAATCCTAAACCGTACGCTCACACTAACCCGCGCCCTCACACGTACGCTCCCCCTAAACCGTTGTCGTACCCTCACCTGGACCCTAAACCGTCCCCGTCCCCTAACCCTAACCCTAGCCCGAACCCTAACCCTAGCCCTTCCCCGAAGCCTTCCCCTCACCCGTCCCCTAATCCTAACCCGTACGCTCACACTAACCCGCGCCCTCACACATACGCTCCCCCTAAACCGTTGTCGTACCCTTACCTGGACCCTAAACCGTCCCCGTCCCCTAACTCTAACCCTAGCCCGAACGCTAACCCTAACCATTCCCCGAAGCATTCCCCTCAACCGTCCCCTAATCCTAACCCGTACGCTCACAGTATCGCGCGCCCTCACACGTACGCTCCCCCTAAACCGTTGTCGTAACCTCATCTGTACCTTAAACCGTCCCCTTCCCCTAACCCTAACCCTAGCCCGAACCCTAACCCTAACACTTCCCCGAAGCCTTCCACTCACCCGTCCCCTAATCCTAACCCGTACGCTCACACTAACCCGCGCCCTCACACGTACGCTCACCCTGAACCGTTGTCGTACCCTCACCTGGACCCTAAACCGTCCCCGTCCCCTAAACCTAACCATAACCCTAGCCCGAACCCTAGCCCTAACCCTTCCCCGAAGCCTTCCCCTCACCCGTCCCCTAATCCTAACGAGTACGCTCACACTAACCCACGCCCTCACATGTACGCTCCCCCTAAACCATTGTCATACCCTCACCTGGACCCTAAACCGTCCCCGTACCCTAACGCTAACCCTAGCCCGAACCCTAGCCCTAACCCTTTCCCGAAGCCTTCCCCTCACCCGTCCTCTAATCCTAAACCGTACGCTCACACTAACCCGTGCACTCACACCTACATTCCCCCTAAACCGTTGTCGTACCCTCACCTGGACCCTAAACCGTCTCCGTCCCTTAACCCTAACCCTAGCTCGAACCCTAAACCTAACCCTTCCCCGAAGCCTTCACCTCACCCGTCCCCTAATCCTAACCTGTACGCTCACACTAACCCAAGTACTCACATGTACGCTCCCCCTAAACCGTTGTCGTACCCTCACCTGGACCCTAAACCGTCCCCGTCCCCTAACTCTAACCCTAGACCGAACGCTAACCCTAACCCTTCCCCGAAGCCTTCCCCTCACCCGTCCCCTAATCCTAACTCGTACGCTCACACTAACCCGCGCCCTCACACGTACGCTCCCCCTAAACCGTTGTCGTACCCTCACCTGGACCCTAAACCGTCCCCGTCCCCTAACTCTAACCCTAGCCCGAACCCTAACCCTAACCCTTCCCCGAAGCCTTCCCCTCACCCGTACCCTAATGCTAACCCGTACGCTCACACTAACCCGCGCCCTCACACGTACGCTCCCCCTAAACCGTTGTCGTACCCTCACCTGGACCCTAAACCGTCCCCGTCCCCTAACTCTAACCCTAGCCCGAACCCTAACGCTAACCCTTCCCCGAAGCCTTCCCCTCACCCGTCCCCTAATCCTAACCCGTACGCTCACACTAACCCGCGCCCTCACACGTACGCTCCCCCTAAACCGTTGTCGTACCCTCACCTGGACCCTAAACCGTCCCCATCCCCTAACCCTAACCCTAGCCCGAACCGTAGCCCTAACCCTTTCCCGAAGCCTTCCCCTCACCCGTCCCCTAATCCTAACCCGTACGCTCACACTAACCCGCGCCCTCACACGTACGCTTCCCCTAAACCGTTGTCGTACCCTCATCTGGACCGTAAACCGTCCCCGTCCCCTAACTCTAACCCTAGGCCAAATGCTAACCCTAACCATTCCCCGAAGCCTTCCCCTCAACCGTCCCCTAATCCTAACCCGTACGCTCACAGTAACGTGCGCCCTCACACGTACGCTCCCCCTAAACCGTTGTTGTAACCTCATCTGGACCCTAAACCGTCCCCTTCCCCTAACCCTAACCCTAGCCCGAACCCTAACCCTAACACTTCCCCGAAGCCTTCCCCTCACCCGTCCCCTAATCCTAACCCGTACGCTCACACTAACCCGCGCCCTCACACGTACGCTCCCCCTAAACCGTTGTCGTACCCTCACCTGGACCCTAAACCGTCCCCGTCCCCTAACTGTAACCCTAGCCCGAAGCCTAACCCTAAACCTTTCCCGAAGCCTTCCCCTCACTCGTCCCCTAATCCTAACCCGTACGCTCACACTAACCCGCACCCTCACACGTACGCTCCCCCTAAACGATTGTCGTACCCTCACCTGGACGCTAAAACGTCCCCATCGCCTAAATCTAACCCTAGCCCGAACCCTAAACCTAACCCTTCTCCGAAGCCTTCCCCTCACCCGTCCCCTAATACTAACCCGTACGCGCACACTAACCCGCACCCTCACACGTACGCTCCCCCTAAACCGTTGTCCTACCCTCACCTGGACCCTAAACCGTCCCCTTCCCCTAACCCTAACCCTAGCCCGAACCCTAACCCTAACACTCCCCCGAAGCCTTCCTCTCACCCGTCCCCTGATCCTAACCCGTACGCTCACACTAACCCGCGCCCTCACACGTACGCTCCCCCTAAACCGTTGTCGTACCCTCACCTGGACCCTAAACCGTCCCCTTCCCCTAACTCTAACCCTAGCCCGAACCCTAACCCTAACACTTCCCCGAAGCCTTCACCTCACCCGTCCCCTAATCCTAACCCGTACGCTCACACTAACCCGCGCCCTCACACGTACGCTCCCCCTAAACCGTTGTCGTACCCTCACCTGGACCCTAAACCGTCCCCGTCCTCTAACCCTAACCCTAGCCCGAACTCTAACACTAACACTTCCCCGAAGCCTTCCCCTCATCCGTCCCCTAATCCTAACCCGTACGCTCACACTAAGCGGCGCCCTCACACGTACGCTCCCCCTAAACCTATGTCGTACCCTCACCAGGGCCCTAAACCGTCCCCGTCCCCTAACTCTAACCCTAGCACGAACCCTAACCCTAACCCTTCCCCAAAGGCTTCCCCTCACCCGTCCCTTAATCCTAACCCGTACGCTCACACTAACCCGCGCCCTCACACGTACGCTCCCCCTAAACCGTTGTCGTACCCTCACCTGGACCCTAAACCGTCCCCGTCCCCTAACCCTAACCCTAGCCCGAACCCAAACCCTAACACTTCCCCGAAGCCTTTCCCTCACCCGTCCCCAAATCCTAACCCGTACGCTCACACTAACGCGCGCCCTCACACGTACGCTCCCTCTAAACCGTTGTCGTACCCTCACCTGGACCTTAAACCGTCCCCTTCCCCTAACCCTAATCCTAGCCCGAACCCTAACCCTAACACTTCCCCGAAGCCTTCCCCTCACCCGTCCCCTAATCCTAACCCGTACGCTCACACTAACCCGCGCCCTCAGACGTACGCTCCCCCTAAACCGTTGTCGTACCCTCACCTGGACCCTAAACCGTCCCTGTCCCCTAACCCTAACCCTAGCCCGAACCCTAACCCTAACCCTTCCCCGAAGCCTTCGCCTCACCCGTCCCCTAATCCTAACCCGTACGCTCACACTCTCCCGCGCCCTCACACGTACGCTCCCCCTAAATCATTGTCGTACCCTCACCTGGACCCTAAACCGTCCCCGTCCCCTAACCCTAACCCTAGCCCGAACCCTAACCCTAACGCTTCCCTTAAGCCTTCCCCTCACCCGTCCCCTAATCCTAACCCGTACGCTCACACTAACCCGCGCCCTCACACGTACGCTCCCCCGAAACCGTTGTAGTACCCTCACCTGGACCCTAAAACTTCCCCGTCCCCTAACCCTAATCCTAGCCTGAACCCTAACCCTAACCCTTCCCTAAACCCTTCCCCTCACCCGTCCCCTAATCCTAACCCGTACGCTCACACTAACCCGCGCCCTCACACGTACGCTCCCCCTAAACCGTTGTCGTACACTCACCTGGACCCTAAACCATCCCCGTCCCCTATCCCTAACGCTAGCCCGAACCCTAACCCTAAACTTTCCCAGAAGCCTTCCCCTCACCCGTCCCCTAATCCTAACCCGTACGCTCACACTAACCCGCGCCCTCACACGTACGCTCCCCCTAAACCGTTGTCGTACCCTACCTGAACCCTAAACCGTCCCCGTCCCATAACCCTAACCCTACCCCGAACCCTAGCCCTATCCCTTCCCCGAAGCCTTCCCCTCACCCATCCCCTAATCCTAACCCGTACGCTCACATTAACCTGTGCCCTCACACGTACGCTCCCCCTAAACCGTTCTCGTACACTCACCTGGACCCTAAACCGTCCCCGTCCCCTAACCGTAACCCGAGCCCGAACCCTAACCCTAACCCTTCCACGAAGCCTTCCCCTCACCCGTCCCCTAATCCTAACTCGTACGCTCACACTGACACGCGCCCTCACACGTACGCTTCCCCTAAACCGTTGTCGTACCCTCACCTGGACCCTAAACCGTCCCCGTCCCCTAACCCTAACCCAAGCCCGAACCCTAACCCTAACCCTTCCCCGAGGCCTTCCCCTCACCCGTCCCCTAATCGTAACCCGTACGCTCACATTAACCTGCGCCCTCACACGTACGCTCCCCCTAAACCGTTGTCGTACACTCACCTGGACCCTAAACCGTCCCCGTCCCCTAACCGTAACCCGAGCCCGAACCCTAACCCTAACCCTTCCATGAAGCCTTCCCTTCACCCGTCCCCTAATCCTAAACCGTACGCTCACACTAACCCGCGCCCTCACACGTACGCTCCCCCTAAACCGTTGTCGTACCCTCACCTGGACCCTAAACCGTCCCCGTCCCCTAACCCTAACCCTAGCCCGAACCCTAACCCTAGCCCTTCCCCGAAGCCTTCCCCTCACCCGTCCCCTAATCCTAACCCGTACGCTCACACTAACCCGCGCCCTCACACGTACGCTCCCCCTAAACCATTGTCGTACCCTCACCTGGACCCTAAACCGTCCCCTTCCCCTAACCCTAACCCTAGCCCGAACGCTAACCCTAACACTCCCCCGAAGCCTTCCCCTCAACCGTCCCCTAATCCTAACCCGTACGCTCAGAGTATCGCGCGCCCTCACACGTACGCTCCCCCTAAACCGTTGTCGTACCCTCACCTGGACCCTAAACCGTCCCCGTCCCCTAACTCTAACCCTAGCCCGAACCCTAACCCTAACCCTTCCCCGAAGCCTTCCCCTCACCCGTACCCTAATGCTAACCCGTACGCTCACACTAACCCGCGCCCTCACACGTACGCTCCCCCTAAACCGTTGTCGTACCCTCACCTGGACCCTAAACCGTCCCCGTCCCCTAACTCTAACCCTAGCCCGAACCCTAACGCTAACCCTTCCCCGAAGCCTTCCCCTCACCCGTCCCCTAATCCTAACCCGTACGCTCACACTAACCCGCGCCCTCACACGTACGCTCCCCCTAAACCGTTGTCGTACCCTCACCTGGACCCTAAACCGTCCCCATCCCCTAACCCTAACCCTAGCCCGAACCCTAGCCCTAACCCTTCCCCGAAGCCTTCCCCTCACCCGTCCCCTAATCCTAAACCGTACGCTCACACTAACCCGCACCCTCACACGTACGCTCCCCCTAAACGATTGTCGTACCCTCACCTGGACGCTAAAACGTCCCCATCGCCTAAATCTAACCCTAGCCCGAACCCTAAACCTAACCCTTCCCCGAAGCCTTCCCCTCACCCGTCCCCTAATACTAACCCGTACGCTCACACTAACCCGCACCCTCACACGTACGCTCCCCCTAATCCGTTGTCGTACCCTCACCTGGACCCTAAACCGTCCCCTTCCCCTAACCCTAACCCTAGCCCCAACGCTAACCCTAACACTTCCCCGAAGCCTTCCCCTCACCCGTCCCCTAATCCTAACCCGTACGCTCACACTAACCCACGCCCTCACACGTACGCTCCCCCTAAACCGTTATCGTACCCTCAGCTGGACCCTAAACCGTCCCCGTCCCCTAACCCTAACCCAAGCCCGAACCCTAACCCTAACCCTTCCCCGAGGCATTCCCCTCACCCGTCCCCTAATCGTAACCTGTACGCTCACATTAACCTGCGCCCTCACACGTACGCTCCCCCTAAACCGTTGTCGTACACTCACCTGGACCCTAAACCGTCCCCGTCCCCTAACCGTAACCCGAGCCCGAACCCTAACCCTAACCCTTCCACGAAGCCTTCCCTTCACCCGTCCCCTAATCCTAAACCGTACGCTCACACTAACCCGCGCCCTCACACGTACGCTCCCCCTAAACCGTTGTCGTACCCTCAGCTGGACCCTAAACCGTCCCCGTCCCCTAACCCTAACCCTAGCCCGAACCCTAACCCTAGCCCTTCCCCGAAGCCTTCCCCTCACCCGTCCCCTAATCCTAACCCGTACACTCACACTAACCCGCGCCCTCACACGTACGCTCCCCCTAAACCATTGTCGTACCCTCACCTGGACCCTAAACCGTCCCCTTCCCCTAACCCTAACCCTAGCCCGAACCCTAATCCTAACCCTTCCCCGAAGCCTTCCCCTCACCCGTCCCCTAATCCTAACCCGTACGCTCACACTAACCCGCGCCCTCACACATACGCTCCCCCTAAACCGTTGTCGTACCCTCACCTGGACCCTAAACCGTCCCCGTCCCCTAAGTCTAACCCTAGCCCGAACGCTAACCCTAACCATTCCCCGAAGCCTTCCCCTCAACCGTCCCCTAATCCTAACCCGTACGCTCACAGAATCGCGCGCCCTCACACGTACGCTCCCCCTAAACCGTTGTCGTAACCTCATCTGGACCTTAAAGCATCCCCTTCCCCTAACCCTAACCCTAGCCCGAACCCTAAACCTAACACTTCCCCGAAGCCTTCCACTCACCCGTCCCCTAATCCTAACCCGTACGCTCGCACTAACCCGCGCCCTCACACGTACGCTCACCCTGAACCGTTGTCGTACCCTCACCTGGACCCTAAACCGTCCCCGTCCCCTAACCCTAACCATAACCCTAGCCCGAACCCTAGCCCTAACCCTTCCCCGAAGCCTTCCCCTCACCCGTCCCCTAATCCTAACGAATACGCTCACACTAACCCACGCCCTCACATGTACGCTCCCCCTAAACCATTGTCATACCCTCACCTGGACCCTAAACCGTCCCCGTACCCTAACGCTAACCCTAGCCCGAACCCTAGCCCTAACCCTTTCCCGAAGCCTTCCCCTCACCCGTCCTCTAATCCTAAACCGTACGCTCACACTAACCCGTGCCCTCACACGTACGTTCCCCCTAAACCGTTGTCGTACCCTCACCTGGACCCTAAACGGTCCCCGTCCCTTAACCCTAACCCTAGCTCGAACCCTAAACCTAACCCTTCCCCGAAGCCTTCACCTCACCCGTCCCCTAATCCTAACCCGTACGCTCACACTAACCCACGTACTCACATGTACGCTCCCCCTAAACCGTTGTCGTACCCTCACCTGGACCCTAAACCGTCCCCGTCCCCTAACTCTAACCCTAGACCGAACGCTAACCCTAACCCTTCCCCGAAGCCTTCCCCTCAACCGTCCCCTAATCCTAACTCGTACGCTCACACTAACCCGCGCCCTCACACGTACGCTCCCCCTAAACCGTTGTCGTACCCTCACCTGGACCCTAAACCGTCCCCGTCCCCTAACTCTAACCCTAGCCCGAACCCTAACCCTAACCCTTCCCCGAAGCCTTCCCCTCACCCGTACCCTAATGCTAACCCGTACGCTCACACTAACCCGCGCCCTCAAACGTACGCTCCCCCTAAACCGTTGTCGTACCCTCACCTGGACCCTAAACCGTCCCCGTCCCCTAACTCTAACCCTAGCCCGAACCCTAACGCTAACCCTTCCCCGAAGCCTTCCCCTCACCCGTCCCCTAATCCTAACCCGTACGCTCACACTAACCCGCGCCCTCACACGTACGCTCCCCCTAAACCGTTGTCGTACCCTCACCTGGACCCTAAACCGTCCCCATCCCCTAACCCTAACCCTAGCCCGAACCCTAGCCCTAACCCTTTCCCGAAGCCTTCCCCTCACCCGTCCCCTAATCCTAACCCGTACGCTCACACTAACCCGCGCCCTCACACGTACGCTTCCCCTAAACCGTTGTCGTACCCTCATCTGGACCGTAAACCGTCCCCGTCCCCTAACTCTAACCCTAGGCCAAATGCTAACCCTAACCATTCCCCGAAGCCTTCCCCTCAACCGTCCCCTAATCCTAACCCGTACGCTCACAGTAACGTGCGCCCTCACACGTACGCTCCCCCTAAACCGTTGTCGTAACCTCATCTGGACCTTAAACCGTCCCCTTCCCCTAACCCTAACCCTAGCCCGAACCCTAACCCTAACACTTCCCCGAAGCCTTCCCCTCACCCGTCCCCTAATCCTAACCCGTACGCTCACACTAACCCGCGCCCTCACACGTACGCTCCCCCTAAACCGTTGTCGTACCCTCACCTGGACCCTAAACCGTCCCCGTCCCCTAACTGTAACCCTAGCCCGAAGCCTAACCCTAACCCTTTCCCGAAGCCTTCCACTCACTCGTCCCCTAATCCTAACCCGTACGCTCACACTAACCCGCACCCTCACATGTACGCTCCCCCTAAACGATTGTCGTACCCTCACCTGGACGCTAAAACGTCCCCATCGCCTAAATCTAACCCTAGCCCGAACCCTAAACCTAACCCTTCCCCGAAGCCTTCCCCTCACCCGTCCCCTAACACTAACCCGTACGCTCACACTAACCCGCACCCTCACACGTACGCTCCCCCTAAACCGTTGTCGTACCCTCACCTGGACCCTAAACCGTCCCCTTCCCCTAACCCTAACCCTAGCCCCAACGCTAACCCTAACACTTCCCCGAAGCCTTCCCCTCACCCGTCCCCTAATCCTAACCCGTACGCTCACACTAACCCACGCCCTCACACGTACGCTCCCCCTAAACCGTTGTCGTACCCTCACCTGGACCCTAAACCGTCCCCGTCCCCTAACACTAACCCTAGCCCGAACCCTAGCCCTAACACTTCCCCGAAGCCTTCCCCTCACCCGTCCCCTAATCCTAACCCGTATGCTCAAACTAAACCACGCCGTCACACGTACGCTCCCCCTAAACCGTTCTCGTACACTCACCTGGACCCTAAACCGTACCCGTCCCCTAACCCTAACCCTAGCCCGAACCCTAACCCTAACCCTTCCCCGAAGCCTTCCCTTCACCTGTCCCCTAATACTAACCCGTACGCTCACACTAACCGGCGCCCTCACACGTACGCTCCCCCTAAACCGTTGTCGTACCCTAACCTGTACCCTAAACCGTCCCCGTCCCCTAACTCTAACCCTAGCCCGAACCCTAACCCTAACCCTTCCCCGAAGCCTTCCCCTCACCCGTCCCCTAATCCTAACCCGTACGCTCACACTAACGCGCGCCCTCACACATACGCTCCCTCTAAACCGTTGTCATACCCTCACCTGAACCTTAAACCGTCCTCTTCCCCTAACCCTAAACCTAGCCCGAACCCTAAACCTAACCCTTCCCCGAAGCCTTCCCCTCACCCGTCCCCTAATCCTAACCCGTACGCTCACACTAACCCACGCCATCACACGTACGCTCCCCCTAAACCGTTGTCGTACCCTCACCTGGACCCTAAACCGTCCCCGTCCCCTAACCCTAACCCTAGCCCGAACCCTAACCCTAACCCTTCCCCGAAGCCTTCCCCTCACCCGTCCCTTAATACTAAACCGTACGCTCACACTAACCCGCGCCCTCAGACGTACGCTCCCCCTAAACCTTTGTCGTACCCTCATCTGGACCCTAAACCGTCCCCGTCCCCTAACTCTAACTCTAGCCCGAACCCTAACCCTAACACTCCCCCGAAGCCTTCCTCTCACCCGTCCCCTGATCCTAACCCGTACGCTCACACTAACCCGCGCCCTCACACGTACGCTCCCCCTAAACCGTTGTCGTACCCTCACCTGGACCCTAAACCGTCCCCTTCCCCTAACTCTAACCCTAGCCCGAACCCTAACCCTAACACTTCCCCGAAGCCTTCCCCTCACCCGTCCCCTAATCCTAACCCGTACGCTCACACTAACCCGCGCCCTCACACGTACGCTCCCCCTAAACCGTTGTCGTACCCTCACCTGGACCCTAAACCGTCCCCATCCCCTAAACCTAACCCTAGCCCGAACCCTAGCCCTAACCCTTTCCCGAAGCCTTCCCCTCACCCGTCCCCTAATCCTAACCCGTACGCTCACACTAACCCGCGCCCTCACACGTACGCTTCCCCTAAACCGTTGTCGTACCCTCATCTGGACCTTAAACCGTCCCCTTCCCCTAACCCTAACCCTAGCCCGAACCCTAACCCTAACACTTCCCCGAAGCCTTCCCCTCACCCGTCCCCTAATCCTAACCCGTACGCTCACACTAACCCGCGCCCTCACACGTACGCTCCCCCTAAACCGTTGTCGTACCCTCACCTGGACCCTAAACCGTCCCCGTCCCCTAACTGTAACCCTAGCCCGAAGCCTAACCCTAACCCTTTCCCGAAGCCTTCCCCTCACTCGTCCCCTAATCCTAACCCGTACGCTCACACTAACCCGCACCCTCACACGTACGCTCCCCCTAAACGATTGTCGTACCCTCACCTGGACGCTAAAACGTCCCCATCGCCTAAATCCAACCCTAGCCCGAACCCTAAACCTAACCCTTCCCCGAAGCCTTCCCCTCACCCGTCCCCTAATACTAACCCGTACGCTCACACTAACCCGCACCCTCACATGTACGCTCCCCCTAAACCGTTGTCGTACCCTCAGCTGGACCCTAAACCGTCCCCTTCCCCTAACCTTAACCCTAGCCCCAACGCTAACCCTAACACTTCCCCGAAGCCTTCCCCTCACCCGTCCCCTTATCCTAACCCGTACGCTCACACTAACCCACGCCCTCACACGTACGCTCCCCCTAAACCGTTGTCGTACGCTCACCTGGACCCTAAACCGTCCCCGTCCCCTAACACTAACCCTAGCCCGAACCCTAGCCCTAACACTTCCCCGAAGCCTTCCCCTCACCCGTCCCCTAATCCTAACCCGTACGCTCAAACTAAACCACGCCGTCACACGTACGCTCCCCCTAAACCGTTCTCGTACACTCACCTGGACCCTAAACCGTACCCGTCCCCTAACCCTAACCCTAGCCCGAACCCTAACGCTAACCCTTCCCCGAAGCCTTCCCTTCACCCGTCCCCTAATACTAACCCGTACGCTCACACTAACCGGCGCCCTCACACGTACGCTCCCCCTAAACCGTTGTCGTACCCTAACCTGTACCCTAAACCGTCCCCGTCCCCTAACTCTAACCCTAGCCCGAACCCTAACCCTAACCATTCCCCGAAGCCTTCCCCTCACCCGTCCCCTAATCCTAACCCGTACGCTCACACTAACGCGCGCCCTCACACATACGCTCCCTCTAAACCGTTGTCGTACCCTCACCTGAACCTTAAACCGTCCCCTTCCCCTAACCCTAAACCTAGCCCGAACCCTAAACCTAACACTTCCCCGAAGCCTTCCCCTCACCCGTCCCCTAATCCTAACCCGTACGCTCACACTAACCCACGCCCTCACACGTACGCTCCCCCTAAACCGTTGTCGTACCCTCACCTGGACCCTAAACCGTCCCCGTCCCCTAACCCTAACCCTAGCCCGAACCCTAACCCTAACCCTTCCCCGAAGCCTTCCCCTCACCCGTCCCTTAATACTAAACCGTACGCTCACACTAACCCGCGCCCTCAGACGTACGCTCCCCCTAAACCGTTGTCGTACCCTCACCTGGACCCTAAACCGTCCCCGTCCCCTAACTCTAACCCTAGCCCGAACCCTAACCCTAACCCTTCCCGGAAGCCTTCCCCTCACCCGTCCCCTAATCCTAACCCGTACGCTCACACTAACCCGCGCCCTCACACGTACGCTCCCCCTAAACCGTTGTCGTACCCTCACCTGGACCCTAAACCGTCCCCTTCCCCTAACCCTAACCCTAGCCCAAACCCTAACCCTAACTCTTCCCCGAAGCCTTCCCCTCACCCGTCCCCTAATCCTAACCCGTACGCTCACACTAACCCGTGCCCTCACACGTACGCTCCACCTAAACCGTTGTCGTACCCTCACCTGGACCCTAAACCGTCCCCGTCCCCTAACCCTAACCCTAGCCCGAACCCTAACCCTAACCCTTCCCCGAAGCCTTCCCCTCACCCGTCCCCTAATCCTAACCCGTTCGCTCACACTAACCTGCGCCCTCACACGTACGCTCCCCCTAAACCGTTGTCGTACCCTCACCTCGACCCTAAACCGTCCCAGTCCCCTAACCCTAACCCTAGCCCGAACCCTAACCCTAACCCTTCCCCGAAGCCTTCCCCTCACCCGTCCCCTAATCCTAACCCGTACGCTCACACTAACGCGCGCCCTCACACGTACGCTGTCTCTAAACCGTTGTCGTACACTCACCTGGACCTTAAACCGTCCCCTTCCCCTAACCCTAACCCTAGCCCGAACCCAAACCCTAACCCTTCCCCGAAGCCTTCCCCTCACCCGTCCCCTAATCCTAACCCGTACGCTCACACTAACCCGCGCCCTCACATGTACGCTCCCCCTAAAACGTTGTCATAACCTCACCTGGATCCTAAACCGTCCCCGTCCCCTAACCCTAACCCGAGCCCGAACCCTAACACGAACCCTTCCCCGAAGCCTTCCCCTCACCCATCCCTTAATACTAAACCGTACGCTCACACTAACCCGTGCCCTCACTCGTACGCTCCCCCTAAACCGTTGTTGTACCCTCACCTGGACCCTAAACCGTCCCCGTCCCGTAACTCTAACCCTAGCCCGAACCCTAACCCTCACTCTTCCCCGAAGCCTTCCCCTCACACGTCCCCTAATCCTAACCCGTACGCTCACACTACCCCGCGCCCTCTCACGTACGCTCCCCCTAAACCGTTGTTGTACCCTCACCTGGACCCTAAACCGTCCCCTTCCCCTAACCCTAACCCTAGCCCAAACCCTAACCCTAACTCTTCCCCGAAGCCTTCCCCTCACCCGTCCCCTAATCCTAACCCGTACGCTCACACTAACCCGCGCCCTCACACGTACGCTCCCCCTAAACCGTTGTCGTACCCTCACCTGGACCCTAAACTGTCCCCGTCCCCTAACCCTAACCCTAGCCCGAACCCTAACCCTAACACTTCCCTGAAGCCTTCCCCTCACCCGTCCCCTAATCCTAACCCGTTCGCTCACACTAACCCGCGCCCTCACACGTACGCTCCCCCTAAACCGTTATCGTACCCTCACCTCGACCCTAAACCGTCCCAGTCCCCTAACCCTAACCCTAGCCCGAACCCTAACCCTAACCCTTCCCCGAAGCCTTCCCGTCACCCGTCCCCTAATCCTAACCCGTACGCTCACACTAACGCGCGCCCTCACACGTACGCTGTCTCTAAACCGTTGTCGTACCCTCACCTGGACCTTAAACCGTCCCCTTCCCCTAACCCTAACCCTAGCCCGAACCCAAACCCTAACCCTTCCCCGAAGCCTTCCCCTCACTCGTCCCCTAATCCTAACCCGTACGCTCACACTAACCCGCGCCCTCACACGTACGCTCCCCCTAAACCGTTGTCATAACGTCACCTGGACCCTAAACCGTCCCCTTCCCCTAACCCTAACCCTAGCCCGAACCCTAACCCAAACTCTTCCCCGAAGCCTTCCCCTCACACGTCCCCTAATCCTAACCCGTACGCTCACACTAACCTGCGCCCTCACACGTACGCTCCCCCTAAACCGTTGTCGTACCCTCACCTGGACCCTACACCGTCCCCATCCCCTAACTCTAACCCTAGCCCGAACCCTAACCCTAACCCTTCCCCGAAGCCTTCCCCTCACCCGTCCCCTAATCCTAACCCGTACGCTCACACTAACCCGCGCCCTCACACGTACGCTCCCCCTAAACCGTTGTCGTACCCTCACCTGGACCCTAAACCGTCCCCTTCCCCTAACCCTAACCCTAGCCCAAACCCTAACCCTAACTCTTCCCCGAAGCCTTCCCCTCACCCGTCCCCTAATCCTAACCCGTACGCTCACACTAACCCGCGCCATCACAGGTACGCTCCCCCTAAACCGTTGTCGTACCCTCACCTGGACCCTAAACCGTCCCCGTCCCCTAACCCTAACCCTAGCCCGAACCCTAACCCTAACCCTTCCCCGAAGCCTTCCCCTCACCCGTCCCCTAATCCTAACCCGTTCGCTCACACTAACCCGCGCCCTCACACGTACGCTCCCCCTAAACCGTTGTCGTACCCTCATCTCGACCCTAAACCGTCCCAGTCCCCTAACTCTAACCCTAGCCCGAAACCTAACCCTAACCCTTCCCCGAAGCCTTCCCCTCACCCGTCCCCTAATCCTAACCCGTACGCTCACACTAACGCGCGCCCTCACACGTACGCTGTCTCTAAACCGTTGTCGTACCCTCACCTGGACCTTAAACCGTCCCCTTCCCCTAACCCTAACCCTAGCCCGAACCCAAACCCTAACCCTTCCCCGAAGCCTTCCCCTCACCCGTCCCCTAATCCTAACCCGTACGCTCACACTAACCCGCGCCCTCACACGTACGCTCCCCCTAAACCGTTGTCATAACCTCACCGGGATCCTAAACCGTCCCCGTCCCATAACCCTAACCCGAGCCCGAACCCTAACACTAACCCTTCCCCGAAGCCTTCCCCTCACCCATCCCTTAATACTAACCCGTACGCTCACACTAACCCGCGCCCTCACTCGTACGCTCCCCCTAAACCGTTGTTGTACCCTCACCTGGACCCTAAACCGTCCCCGTCCCCTAACCCTAACCCTAGCCCGAACCCTAACCCTCACTCTTCCCCGAAGCCTTCCCCTCACACGTCCCCTAATCCTAACCCGTACGCTCACACTAACCCGCGCCCTCACACGTACGCTCCCCCTAAACCGTTGTCGTACCCTCACCTGGACCCTAAACCGTCCCCTTCCCCTAACCCTAACCCTAGCACGAACCCTAACCCAAACTCTTCCCCAAAGCCTTCCCCTCACACGTCCCCTAATCCTAACCCGTACGCTCACACTAACCCGCGCCCTCACACGTACGCTCCCCCTAAACCGTTGTCGTACCCTCACCTGGACCCTAAACCGTCCCCGTCCCCTAACCCTAACCCTAGCCCGAACCCTAACCCTAACCCTTCCCCGAAGCCTTCCCCTCACCCGTCCCCTAATCCTAACCCGTACGCTCACACTAACCCGCGCCCTCACACGTACGCTCGCCCTAAACCGTTGTCGTACCCTCACCGGGACCCTAAACCGTCCCCGTCCCCTAACCCTAACCCTAGTCCGAACCCTAACCCTAACCTTTCCCCGAAGCCTTCCCCTCACCCGTCACCTAATCCTAACCCGTACGCTCACACTAACATGCGCCCTCACACGTACGCTCGCCCTAAACCGTTGTCGTACCCTCACCTGGACCCTAAACCGTCCCCGTCCCCTAACCCTAACCCTAGCCCGAACCCTAAACCTAACCCTTCCCCGAAGCCTTCCCCTCACCCGTCCCCTAATACTAACCCGTACGCTCACACTAACCCGCGCCCTCACACGTACGCTCCCCCTAAACCGTTGTCGTACCCTCACCTGGACCCTAAACCGTCCCCGTCCCCTAACTCTATCCCTAGCCCGAACCCTAACCCTAACCCTTCCCCGAAGCCTTCCACTCACCCGTCCCCTAATACTAACCCGTACGCTCACACTAACCTGCGCCCTCACACGTACACTCCCCCTAAACCGTTGTCGTACCCTCACCTGGACCCTAAACAGTCCCCGTCCCCTAAATCTAACCCTAGCCCGAACCCTAACCCTCACTCTTCCCCGAAGCCTTCCCCTCACCGGTCCCCTAATCCTAACCCGTACGCTCACACTAATCCTCGCCCTCACACGTACGCTACCCCTAAACCATTGTCGTACCCTCACCTGGACCCTAAACCGTCCCCTTCCCATAACCCTAACCCTAGCCCGAACCCTAACCCAACCACTTCCCCGAAGCCTTCCCCTCATCCGTCCCCTAATCCTAACCCGTATGCTCACAATAACCCGCGCCCTCACACGTACGCTCCCCCTAAACCGTTGTCGTACCCTCACCTGGACCCTAAACCGTCCCCGTCCCCTAACACTAACCCTAGCCCGAATGCTAACCCTAACCATTCCCCGAAGCCTTCCCCTCAACCGTCCCCTAATCCTAACCCGTACGCTCACAGTAACATGCGCCCTCACACGTAGGCTCCCCCTAAACCGTTGTAACCTCATCTGGACCTTAAACCGTCCCCTTCCCCTAACCCTAACCCTAGCCCGAACCCTAACCCTAACACTTCCCCGAAGCCT
The DNA here is from genome assembly GCF_964270905.1 of Leucopleurus acutus. NCBI lineage: Eukaryota > Metazoa > Chordata > Mammalia > Artiodactyla > Delphinidae > Leucopleurus > Leucopleurus acutus. The sequence goes on along the minus strand of NW_028139130.1, from coordinate 214,463 downwards.
TCCCCTCACCCGTCCCCTAATCCTAACCCGTACGCTCACACTAACCCGCGCCCTCACACGTACGCTCCCCCTAAACTGTTGTCGTACCCTCACCTGGACCCTAAACCGTCCCCGTCCCCTAACTGTAACCCTAGCCCGAAGCCTAACCCTAACCCTTTCCCGAAGCCTTCCCCTCACTCGTCCCCTAATCCTAACCCGTACGCTCACACTAACCCGCACCCTCACACGTACGCTCCCCCTAAACGATTGTCGTACCCTCACCTGGACGCTAAAACGTCCCCATCGCCTAAATCTAACCCTAGCCCGAACCCTAAACCTAACCCTTCCCCGAAGCCTTCCCCTCACCCGTCCCCTAATCCTAACCCGTACGCTCAAACTAAACCACGCCGTCACACGTACGCTCCCCCTAAACCGTTCTCGTACACTCACCTGGACCCTAAACCGTACCCGTCCCCTAACCCTAACCCTAGCCCGAACCCTAACCCTAACCCTTCCCCGAAGCCTTCCCTTCACCCGTCCCCTAATACTAACCCGTACGCTCACACTAACCGGCGCGCTCACACGTACGCTCCCCCTAAACCGTTGTCGTACCCTAACCTGTACCCTAAACCGTGCCCGTCCCCTAACTCTAACCCTAGCCCGAACCCTAACCCTAACCCTTCCCCGAAGCCTTCCCCTCACCCGTCCCCTAATCCTAACCCGTACGCTCACACTAACGCGCGCCCTCACACATACGCTCCCTCTAAACCGTTGTCGTACCCTCACCTGAACCTTAAACCGTCCCCTTCCCCTAACCCTAAACCTAGCCCGAACCCTAAACCTAACCCTTCCCCGAAGCCTTCCCCTCACCCGTCCCCTAATCCTAACACGTACGCTCACACTAACCCACGCCCTCACACGTACGCTCCCCCTAAACCGTTGTCGTACCCTCACCTGGACCCTAAACCGTCCCCGTCCCCTAACCCTAACCCTAGCCCGAACCCTAACCCTAACCCTTCCCCGAAGCCTTCCCCTCACCCGTCCCTTAATACTAAACGGTACGCTCACACTAACCCGCGCCCTCAGACGTACGCTCCCCCTAAACTTTGTCGTACCCTCACCTGGACCCTAAACCGTCCCCGTCCCCTAACTCTAACCCTAGCCCGAACCCTAACCCTAACACTCCCCCGAAGCCTTCCCCTCACCCGTCCCCTCATCCTAACCCGTACGCTCACACTAACCCGCGCCCTCACACGTACGCTCCCCCTAAACCGTTGTCGTACCCTCACCTGGACCCTAAACCGTCCCCTTCCCCTAACTCTAACCCTAGCCCGAACCCTAACCCTAACACTTCCCCGAAGCCTTTACCTCACCCGTCCCCTAATCCTAACCCGTACGCTCACACTAACCCGCGCCCTCACATGTACGCTCCCCCTAAACCGTTGTCGTACCCTCACCTGGACCCTAAACCGTCCCCGTCCTCTAACCCTAACCCTAGCCCGAACTCTAACACTAACACTTCCCCGAAGCCTTCCCCTCATCCGTCCCCTAATCCTAACCCGTACGCTCACACTAAGCGGCGCCCTCACACGTACGCTCCCCCTAAACCGTTGTCGTACCCTCACCTGGACCCTAAACCGTCCCCGTCCCCTAACCCTAGCCCGAACCCTAACCCTAACCCTTCCCCGAAGCCTTCGCCTCACCCGTCCCCTAATCCTAACCGGTACGCTCACACTCTCCCGCGCCCTCACACGTACGCTCCCCCTAAACCATTGTCGTACCCTCACCTGGACCCTAAACCGTCCCCGTCCCCTAACCCTAACCCTAGCCCGAACCCTAACCCTAACGCTTCCCTTAAGCCTTCCCCTCACCCGTCCCCTAATCCTAACCCGTACGCTCACACTAACCCGCGCCCTCACACGTACGCTCCCCCGAAACCGTTGTAGTACCCTCACCTGGACCCTAAACCTTCCCCGTCCCCTAACCCTAATCCTAGCCTGAACCCTAACCCTAACCCTTCCCTAAACCCTTCCCCTCACCCGTCCCCTAATCCTAACCCGTACGCTCACACTAACCCGCGCCCTCACACGTACGCTCCCCCTAAACCGTTGTCGTACACTCACCTGGACCCTAAACCGTCCCCCTCCCCTATCCCTAACGCTAGCCCGAACCCTAACCCTAAACTTTCCCAGAAGCCTTCCCCTCACCCGTCCCCTAATCCTAACCCGTACGCTCACACTAACCCGCGCCCTCACACGTACGCTCCCCCTAAACCGTTGTCGTACACTCACCTGGACCCTAAACCGTCCCCGTCCCCTAACCGTAACCCGAGCCCGAACCCTAACCCTAACCCTTCCACGAAGCCTTCCCTTCACCCGTCCCCTAATACTAAACCGTACGCTCACACTAACCCGCGCCCTCACACGTACGCTCCCCCTAAACCGTTGTCGTACCCTCACCTGGACCCTAAACCGTCCCCTTCCCCTAACCCTAACCCTAGCCCGAACCCTAATCCTAACCCTTCCCCGAAGCCTTCCCCTCACCCGTCCCCTAATCCTAACCCGAACGCTCACACTAACCCGCGCCCTCACACATACGCTCCCCCTAAACCGTTGTCGTATCCTCACCTGGACCCTAAACCGTCCCCGTCCCCTAACTCTAACCCTAGCCCGAACGCTAACCCTAACCATTCCCCGAAGCCTTCCCCTCAACCGTCCCCTAATCCTAACCCGTACGCTCACAGTATCGCGCGCCCTCACACGTACGCTCCCCCTAAACCGTTGTCGTAACCTCATCTGGACCTTAAACCGTCCCCTTCCCCTAACCCTAACCCTAGCCCGAACCCTAACCCTAACACTTCCCCAAAGCCTTCCACTCACCCGTCCCCTAATCCTAACCCTTACGCTCACACTAACCCGCGCCCTCACACGTACGCTCACCCTGAACCGTTTTCGTACCCTCACCTGGACCCTAAACCGTCCCCGTCCCCTAACCCTAACCATAACCCTAGCCCGAACCCTAGCCCTAACCCTTCCCCGAAGCCTTCCCCTCAACCGTCCCCTAATCCTAACGAGTACGCTCACACTAACCCACGCCCTCACATGTACGCTCCCCCTAAACCATTGTCATACCCTCACCTGGACCCTAAACCGTCCCCGTACCCTAACGCTAACCCTAGCCCGAACCCTAGCCCTAACCCTTTCCCGAAGCCTTCCCCTCACCCGTCCTCTAATCCTAAACCGTACGCTCACACTAACCCGTGCCCTCACACGTACGTTCCCCCTAAACCGTTGTCGTACCCTCACCTGGACCCTAAACCGTCCCCTTCCCTTAACCCTAACCCTAGCTCGAACCCTAAACCTAACCCTTCCCCGAAGCCTTCACCTCACCCGTCCCCTAATCCTAACCCGTACGCTCACACTAACCCACGTACTCACATGTACGCTCCCCCTATACCGTTGTCGTACCCTCACCTGGACCCTAAACCGTCCCCGTCCTCTAACTCTAACCCTAGACCGAGCGCTAACCCTAAACCTTCCCCGAAGCCTTCCCCTCACCCGTCCCCTAATCCTAACTCGTACGCTCACACTAACCCGCGCCCTCACACGTACGCTCCCCCTAAACCGTTGTCGTACCCTCACCTGGACCCTAAACCGTCCCCGTCCCCTAACTCTAACCCTAGCCCGAACCCTAACGCTAACCCGTCCCCGAAGCCTTCCCCTCACCCGTCCCCTAATCCTAACCCGTACGCTCACACTAACCCGCGCCCTCACACGTACGCTCCCCCTAAACCGTTGTCGTACCCTCACCTGGACCCTAAACCGTCCCCATCCCCTAACCCTAACCCTAGCCCGAACCCTAGCCCTAACCCTTCCCCGAAGCCTTCCCCTCACTCGTCCCCTAATCCTAACCCGTACGCTCACACTAACCCGCACCCTCACACGTACGCTCCCCCTAAACGATTGTCGTACCCTCACCTGGACGCTAAAACGTCCCCATCGCCTAAATCTAACCCTAGCCCGAACCCTAAACCTAACCCTTCCCCGAAGCCTTCCCCTCACCCGTGCCCTAATACTAACCCGTACGCTCACACTAACCCGCACCCTCACACGTACGCTCCCCCTAAACCGTTGTCGTACCCTCACCTGGACCCTAAACCGTCCCCTTCCCCTAAACCTAACCCTAGCCCCAACGCTAACCCTAACACTTCCCCGAAGCCTTCCCCTCACCCGTCCCCTAATCCTAACCCGTACGCTCACACTAACCCACGCCCTCACACGTACGCTCCCCCTAAACCGTTGTCGTACCCTCACCTGGACCCTAAACCGTCCCCGTCCCCTAACACTAACCCTAGCCCGAACCCTAGCCCTAACACTTCCCCGAAGCCTTCCCCTCACCCGTCCCCTAATCCTAACCCGTACGCTCAAACTAAACCACGCCGTCACACGTACGCTCCCCCTAAACCGTTCTCGTACACTCACCTGGACCCTAAACCGTACCCGTCCCCTAACCCTAACCCTAGCCCGAACCCTAACCCTAACCCTTCCCCGAAGCCTTCCCTTCACCCGTCCCCTAATACTAACCCGTACGCTCACACTAACCGGCGCCCTCACACGTACGCTCCCCCTAAACCGTTGTCGTACCCTAACCTGTACCCTAAACCGTCCCCGTCCCCTAACTCTAACCCTAGCCCGAACCCTAACCCTAACCCTTCCCCGAAGCCTTCCCCTCACCCGTCCCCTAATCCTAACCCGTACGCTCACACTAACGCGCGCCCTCACACATACGCTCCCTCTAAACCGTTGTCGTACCCTAACCTGAACCTTAAACCGTCCCCTTCCCCTAACCCTAAACCTAGCCCGAACCCTAAACCTAACCCTTCCCCGAAGCCTTCCCCTCACCCGTCCCCTAATCCTAACCCGTACGCTCACACTAACCCACGCCCTCACACGTACGCTCCCCCTAAACCGTTGTCGTACCCTCACCTGGACCCTAAACCGTCCCCGTCCCCTAACCCTAACCCTAGCCCGAACCCTAACCCTAACCCTTCCCCGAAGCCTTCCCCTCACCCGTCCCTTAATACTAAACCGTACGCTCACACTAACCCGCGCCCTCAGACGTACGCTCCCCCTAAACCTTTGTCGTACCCTCACCTGGACCCTAAACCGTCCCCGTCCCCTAACTCTAACCCTAGCCCGAACCCTAACCCTAACACTCCCCCGAAGCCTTCCTCTCACCCGTCCCCTGATCCTAACCCGTACGCTCACACTAACCCGCGCCCTCACACGTACGCTCCCCCTAAACCGTTGTCGTACCCTCACCTGGACCCTAAACTGTCCCCTTCCCCTAACTCTAACCCTGGCCCAAACCCTAACCCTAACACTTCCCCGAAGCCTTCCCCTCACCCGTCCCCTAATCCTAACCCGTACGCTCACACTAACCCGCGCCCTCACACGTACGCTCCCCCTAAACCGTTGTCGTACCCTCACCTGGACCCTAAACCGTCCCCGTCCCCTAACCCTAACCCTAGCCCGAACCCTAGCCCTAACCCTTTCTCGAAGCCTTCCCCTCACCCGTCCCCTAATCCTAACCCGTACGCTCACACTAACCCGCGCCCTCACACGTACGCTCCCCCTAAACCGTTGTCGTACCCTCACCTGGACCCTAAACCGTCCCCTTCCCCTAACCCTAAACCTAGCCCAAACCCTAACCCTAACTCTTCCCCGAAGCCTTCCCCTCACCCGTCCTCTAATCCTAACCCGTACGCTCACACTAACCCGCGCCCTCACACGTACGCTCCCCCTAAACCGTTATCGTACCCTCACCTGGACCCTAAACTGTCCCCGTCCCCTAACCCTAACCCTAGCCCGAACCCTAACCCTAACACTTCCCCGAAGCCTTCCCCTCACCCGTACCCTAATCCTAACCCGTTCGCCCACACTAACCCGCGCCCTCACACGTACGCTCCCCCTAAACCGTTGTCGTACCCTCACCTGGACCCTAAACCGTCCCCTGCCCCTAACCCTAACCCTAGCCCAAACCCTAACCCTAACTCTTCCCCGAAGCCTTCCCCTCACCCGTCCCCTAATCCTAACCCGTTCGCTCACACTAACCCGCGCCCTCACACGTACGCTCCCCCTAAACCGTTGTCGTACCCTCACCTCGACCCTAAACCGTCCCAGTCCCCTAACCCTAACCCTAGCCCGAACCCTAACCCTAACCCTTCCCCGAAGCCTTCCCCTCACCCGTCCCCTAATCCTAACCCGTACGCTCACACTAACGCGCGCCCTCACACGTACGCTGTCTCTAAACCGTTGTCGTACACTCACCTGGACCTTAAACCGTCCCCTTCCCCTAACCCTAACCCTAGCCCGAACCCAAACCCTAACCCTTCCCCGAAGCCTTCCCCTCACCCGTCCCCTAATCCTAACCCGTACGCTCACACTAACCCGCGCCCTCACACGTACGCTCCCCCTAAACCGTTGTCATAACCTCACCTGGATCCTAAACCGTCCCCGTCCCATAACCCTAACCCGAGCCCGAACCCTAACACTAACCCTTCCCCGAAGCCTTCCCCTCACCCATCCCTTAATACTAACCCGGATGCTCACACTAACCCGCGCCCTCACTCGTACGCTCCCCCTAAACCGTTGTTGTACCCTCACCTGGACCCTAAACCGTCCCCGTCCCCTAACTCTAACCCTAGCCCGAACCCTAACCCTCACTCTTCCCCGAAGCCTTCCCCTCACACGTCCCCTAATCCTAACCCGTACGCTCACACTAACCCGCGCCCTCACACGTACGCTCCCCCTAAACCGTTGTCGTACCCTCACCTGGACCCTAAACCGTCCCCCCCTTCCCCTAACCCTAACCCTAGTCCGAACCCTAACCCAAACTCTTCCCCGAAGCCTTCCCCTCACACGTCCCCTAATCCTAACCCGTACGCTCACACTAACCCGCGCCCTCACACGTACGCTCCCCCTAAACCGTTGTCGTATCCTCACCTGGACCCTAAACCGTCCCCGTCCCCTAACCCTAACCCTAGCACGAACCCTAACCCTAACACTTCCCCGAAGCCTTCCCCTCACCCGTCCCCTAATACTAACCCGTACGCTCACACTAAGCGGCACCCTCACACGTACGCTCCCCCTAAACCGTTGTCGTACCCTCACCAGGACCCTAAACCGTCCTCGTCCCCTAACTCTAACCCTAGCACGAACCCTAACCCTAACCCTTCCCCGAAGGCTTCCCCTCAGCCGTCCCTTAATCCTAACCCGTACGCTCACACTAACCCGCGCCCTCACACATACGCTCCCCCTAAACCGTTGTCGTACCCTCACCTGGACCCTAAACCGTCCCCGTCCCCTAACCCTAACCCGAGCCCGAACCCTAACCCTAACCCTTCCCCAAAGCCTTCCCCTCACCCGTCCCCTAATCCTAACTCGTACGCTCACACTAACCCGCGCCCTCACACGTACGCTTCCCCTAAACCGTTGTCGTACCCTCACCTGGACCCTAAACCGTCCCCGTCCCCTAACTCTAACCCTAGCCCGAACCCTAACCCTAACCCTTCCCCGAAGCCTTCCCCTCACCCGTACGCTAATGCTAACCCGTACGCTCACACTAACCCGCGCCCTCACACGTACGCTCCCCCTAAACCGTTGTCGTACCCTCACCTGGACTCTAAACCGTCCCCGTCCCCTAACTCTAACCCTAGCCCGAACCCTAACGCTAACCCTTCCCCGAAGCCTTCCCCTCACCCGTCCCCTAATCCTAACCCGTACGCTCACACTAACCCGCGCCCTCACACGTACGCTCCCCCTAAACCGTTGTCGTACCCTCACCTGGACCCTAAACCGTCCCCATCCCCTAACCCTAACCCTAGCCCGAACCCTAGCCCTAACCCTTTCCCGAAGCCTTCCCCTCACCCGTCCCCTAATCCTAACCCGTACGCTCACACTAACCCGCGCCCTCACACGTACGCTTCCCCTAAACCGTCGTTGTACCCTCATCTGGACCGTAAACCGTCCCCGTCCCCTAACTCTAACCCTAGGCCAAATGCTAACCCTAACCATTCCCCGAAGTCTTCCCCTCAACCGTCCCCTAATCCTAACCCGTACGCTCACAGTAACGTGCGCCCTCACACGTACGCTCCCCCTAAACCGTTGTCGTAACCTCATCTGGACCTTAAACCGTCCCCTTCCCCTAACCCTAACCCTAGCCCGAACCCTAACCCTAACACTTCCCCGAAGCCTTCCCCTCACCCGTCCCCTAATCCTAACCCGTACGCTCACACTAACCCGCGCCCTCACACGTACGCTCCCCCTAAACCGTTGTCGTACCCTCACCTGGACCCTAAACCGTCCCCGTCCCCTAACTGTAACCCTAGCCCGAAGCCTAACCCTAACCCTTTCCCGAAGCCTTCCCCTCACTCGTCCCCTAATCCTAACCCGTACGCTCACACTAACCCGCACCCTCACACGTACGCTCCCCCTAAACGATTGTCGTACCCTCACCTGGACGCTAAAACGTCCCCATCGCCTAAATCTAACCCTAGCCCGAACCCTAAACCTAACCCTTCCCCGAAGCCTTCCCCTCACCCGTCCCCTAATACTAACCCGTACGCTCACACTAACCCGCACCCTCACACGTACGCTCCCCCTAAACCGTTGTCGTACCCTCACCTGGACCCTAAACCGTCCCCTTCCCCTAACCCTAACCCTAGCCCGAACCCTAACCCTAACACTCCCCCGAAGCCTTCCTCTCACCCGTCCCCTGATCCTAACCCGTACGCTCACACTAACCCGCGCCCTCACACGTACGCTCCCCCTAAACCGTTGTCGTACCCTCACCTGGACCCTAAACCGTCCCCTTCCCCTAACTCTAACCCTAGGCCGAACCCTAACCCTAACACTTCCCCGAAGCCTTCACCTCACCCGTCCCCTAATCCTAACCCGTACGCTCACACTAACCCGTGCCCTCACACGTACGCTCCCCCTAAACCGTTGTCGTACCCTCACCTGGACCCTAAACCGTCCCCGTCTTCTAACCCTAACCCTAGCCCGAACTCTAACACTAACACTTCCCCGAAGCCTTCCCCTCATCCGTCCCCTAATCCTAACCCGTACGCTCACACTAAGCGGCGCCCTCACACGTACGCTCCCCCTAAACCTATGTCGTACCCTCACCAGGACCCTAAACCGTCCCCGTACCCTAACTCTAACCCTAGCACGAACCCTAACCCTAACCCTTCCCCAAAGGCTTCCCCTCACCCGTCCCTTAATCCTAACCCGTACGCTCACACTAACCCGCGCCCTCACACGTACGCTCCCCCTAAACCGTTGTCGTACCCTCACCTGGACCCTAAACCGTCCCCGTCCCCTAACCCTAACCCTAGCCCGAACCCAAACCCTAACACTTCCCCGAAGCCTTTCCCTCACCCGTCCCCAAATCCTAACCCGTACGCTCACACTAACGCGCGCCCTCACACGTACGCTCCCTCTAAACCGTTGTCGTACCCTCACCTGGACCTTAAACCGTCCCCTTCCCCTAACCCTAATCCTAGCCCGAACCCTAACCCTAACACTTCCCCGAAGCCTTCCCCTCACCCGTCCCCTAATCCTAACCCGTACGCTCACACTAACCCGCGCCCTCAGACGTACGCTCCCCCTAAACCGTTGTCGTACCCTCACCTGGACCCTAAACCGTCCCCGTCCCCTAACCCTAACCCTAGCCCGAACCCTAACCCTAACCCTTCCCCGAAGCCTTCGCCTCACCCGTCCCCTAATCCTAACCCGTAAGCTCACACTCTCCCGCGCCCTCACACGTACGCTCCCCCTAAATCATTGTCGTACGCTCACCTGGACCCTAAACCGTCCCCGTGCCCTAACCCTAACCCTAGCCCGAACCCTAACCCTAACGCTTCCCTTAAGCCTTCCCCTCACCCGTCCCCTAATCCTAACCCGTACGCTCACACTAACCCGCGCCCTCACACGTACGCTCCCCCGAAACCGTTGTAGTACCCTCACCTGGACCCTAAACCTTCCCCGTCCCCTAACCCTAATCCTAGCCTGAACCCTAACCCTAACCCTTCCCTAAACCCTTCCCCTCACCCGTCCCCTAATCCTAACCCGTACGCTCACACTAACCCGCGCCCTCACACGTACGCTCCCCCTAAACCGTTGTCGTACACTCACCTGGACCCTAAACCGTCCCCGTCCCCTATCCCTAACGCTAGCCCGAACCCTAACCCTAAACTTTCCCAGAAGCCTTCCCCTCACCCGTCCCCTAATCCTAACCCGTACGCTCACACTAACCCGCGCCCTCACACGTACGCTCCCCCTAAACCGTTGTCGTACCCTCACCTGAACCCTAAACCGTCCCCGTCCCATAACCCTAACCCTACCCCGAACCCTAGCCCTATCCCTTCCCTGAAGCCTTCCCCTCACCCATCCCCTAATCCTAACCCGTACGCTCACATTAACCTGTGCCCTCACACGTACGCTCCCCCTAAACCGTTCTCGTACACTCACCTGGACCCTAAACCGTCCCCGTCCCCTAACCGTAACCCGAGCCCGAACCCTAACCCTAACCCTTCCACGAAGCCTTCCCCTCACCCGTCCCCTAATCCTAACCCGTACGCTCACACTGACACGCGCCCTCACACGTACGCTTCCCCTAAACCGTTGTCGAACCCTCACCTGGACCCTAAACCGTCCCCGTCCCCTAACCCTAACCCAAGCCCGAACCCTAACCCTAACCCTTCCCCGAGGCCTTCCCCTCACCCGTCCCCTAATCGTAACCCGTACGCTCACATTAACCTGCGCCCTCACACGTACGCTCCCCCTAAACCGTTGTCGTACACTCACCTGGACCCTAAACCGTCCCCGTCCCCTAACCGTAACCCGAGCCCGAACCCTAACCCTAACCCTTCCACGAAGCCTTCGCTTCACCCGTCCCCTAATCCTAAACCGTACGCTCACACTAACCCGCGCCCTCACACGTACGCTCCCCCTAAACCGTTGTCGTACCCTCACCTGGACCCTAAACCGTCCCCGTCCCCTAACCCTAACCCTAGCCCGAACCCTAACCCTAGCCCTTCCCCGAAGCCTTCCCCTCACCCGTCCCCTAATCCTAACCCGTACGCTCACACTAACCCGCACCCTCACACATACGCTCCCCCTAAACCGTTGTCGTACCCTCACCTGGACCCTAAACCGTCCCCGTCCCCTAACTCTAACCCTAGCCCGAACGCTAACCCTAACCATTCCCCGAAGCCTTCCTCTCAACCGTCCCCTAATCCTAACCCGTACGCTCACAGTATCGCGCGCCCTCACACGTACGCTCCCCCTAAACCGTTGTCGTAACCTCATCTGTACCTTAAACCGTCCCCTTCCCCTAACCCTAACCCTAGCCCGAACCCTAACCCTAACACTTCCCCGAAGCCTTCCACTCACCCGTCCCCTAATCCTAACCCGTACGCTCACACTAACCCGCGCCCTCACACGTCCGCTCACCCTGAACCGTTGTCGTACCCTCACCTGGACCCTAAACCGTCCCCGTCCCCTAAACCTAACCATAACCCTAGCCCGAACCCTAGCCCTAACCCTTCCCCGAAGCCTTCCCCTCACCCGTCCCCTAATCCTAACGAGTACGCTCACACTAACCCACGCCCTCACATGTACGCTCCCCCTAAACCATTGTCATACCCTCACCTGGACCCTAAACCGTCCCCGTACCCTAACGCTAACCCTAGCCCGAACCCTAGCCCTAACCCTTTCCCGAAGCCTTCCCCTCACCCGTCCTCTAATCCTAAACCGTACGCTCACACTAACCCGTGCCCTCACACCTACGTTCCCCCTAAACCGTTGTCGTACCCTCACCTGGACCCTAAACCGTCTCCGTCCCTTAACCCTAACCCTAGCTCGAACCCTAAACCTAACCCTTCCCCGAAGCCTTCACCTCACCCGTCCCCTAATCCTAACCTGTACGCTCACACTAACCCACGTACTCACATGTACGCTCCCCCTAAACCGTTGTCGTACCCTCACCTGGACCCTAAACCGTCCCCGTCCCCTAACTCTAACCCTAGACCGAACGCTAACCCTAACCCTTCCCCGAAGCCTTCCCCTCACCCGTCCCCTAATCCTAACTCGTACGCACACACTAACCCGCGCCCTCACACGTACGCTCCCCCTAAACCGTTGTCGTACCCTCACCTGGACCCTAAACCGTCCCCGTCCCCTAACTCTAACCCTAGCCCGAACCCTAACGCTAACCCTTCCCCGAAGCCTTCCCCTCACCCGTCCCCTAATCCTAACCCGTACGCTCACACTAACCCGCGCCCTCACACGTACGCTCCCCCTAAACCGTTGTCGTACCCTCACCTGGACCCTAAACCGTCCCCATCCCCTAACCCTAACCCTAGCCCGAACCCTAGCCCTAACCCTTTCCCGAAGCCTTCCCCTCACCCGTCCCCTAATCCTAACCCGTACGCTCACACTAACCCGCGCCCTCACACGTACGCTTCCCCTAAACCGTTGTCGTACCCTCATCTGGACCGTAAACCGTCCCCGTCCCCTAACTCTAACCCTAGGCCAAATGCTAACCCTAACCATTCCCCGAAGCCTTCCCCTCAACCGTCCCCTAATCCTAACCCGTACGCTCACAGTAACGTGCGCCCTCACACGTACGCTCCCCCTAAACCGTTGTTGTAACCTCATCTGGACCTTAAACCGTCCCCTTCCCCTAACCCTAACCCTAGCCCGAACCCTAACCCTAACACTTCCCCGAAGCCTTCCCCTCACCCGTCCCCTAATCCTAACCCGTACGCTCACACTAACCCGCGCCCTCACACGTACGCTCCCCCTAAACCGTTGTCGTACCCTCACCTGGACCCTAAACCGTCCCCGTCCCCTAACTGTAACCCTAGCCCGAAGCCTAACCCTAAACCTTTCCCGAAGCCTTCCCCTCACTCGTCCCCTAATCCTAACCCGTACGCTCACACTAACCCGCACCCTCACACTTACGCTCCCCCTAAACGATTGTCGTACCCTCACCTGGACGCTAAAACGTCCCCATCGCCTAAATCTAACCCTAGCCCGAACCCTAAACCTAACCCTTCTCCGAAGCCTTCCCCTCACCCGTCCCCTAATACTAACCCGTACGCGCACACTAACCCGCACCCTCACACGTACGCTCCCCCTAAACCGTTATCGTACCCTCACCTGGACCCTAAACCGTCCCCTTCCCCTAACCCTAACCCTAGCCCGAACCCTAACCCTAACACTCCCCCGAAGCCTTCCTCTCACCCGTCCCCTGATCCTAACCCGTACGCTCACACTAACCCGCGCCCTCACACGTACGCTCCCCCTAAACCGTTGTCGTACCCTCACCTGGACCCTAAACCGTCCCCTTCCCCTAACTCTAACCCTAGCCCGAACCCTAACCCTAACACTTCCCCGAAGCCTTCACCTCACCCGTCCCCTAATCCTAACCCGTACGCTCACACTAACCCGCGCCCTCACACGTACGCTCCCCCTAAACCGTTGTCGTACCCTCACCTGGACCCTAAACCGTCCTCGTCCTCTAACCCTAACCCTAGCCCGAACTCTAACACTAACACTTCCCCGAAGCCTTCCCCTCATCCGTCCCCTAATCCTAACCCGTACGCTCACACTAAGCGGCGCCCTCACACGTACGCTCCCCCTAAACCTATGTCGTACCCTCACCAGGACCCTAAACCGTCCCCGTCCCCTAACTCTAACCCTAGCACGAACCCTAACCCTAACCCTTCCCCAAAGGCTTCCCCTCACCCGTCCCTTAATCCTAACCCGTACGCTCACACTAACGCGCGCCTTCACACGTACGCTCCCTCTAAACCGTTGTCGTACCCTCACCTGGACCTTAAACCGTCCCCTTCCCCTAACCCTAATCCTAGCCCGAACCCTAACCCTAACACTTCCCCGAAGCCTTCCCCTCACCCGTCCCCTAATCCTAACCCGTACGCTCACAATAACCCGCGCCCTAAGACGTACGCTCCCCCTAAACCGTTGTCGTACCCTCACCTGGACCCTAAACCGTCCCCGTCCCCTAACCCTAACCCTAGCCCGAACCCTAACCCTAACCCTTCCCCGAAGCCTTCGCCTCACCCGTCCCCTAATCCTAACCCGTACGCTCACACTGTCCCGCGCCCTCACACGTACGCTCCCCCTAAATCATTGTCGTACCCTCACCTGGACCCTAAACCGTCCCCGTCCCCTAACCCTAACCCTAGCCCGAACCCTAACCCTAACCCTTCCCCGAAGCCTTCCCCTCACCCGTCCCCTAATCCTAACCCGTACGCTCACACTAACCCGCGCCCTCACACGTACGCTCCCCCGAAACCGTTGTAGTACCCTCACCTGGACCCTAAACCTTCCCCGTCCCCTAACCCTAATCCTAGCCTGAACCCTAACCCTAACCCTTCCCTAAACCCTTCCCCTCACCCGTCCCCTAATCCTAACCCGTACGCTCACACTAACCCGCGCCCTCACACGTACGCTCCCCCTAAACCGTTGTCGTACCCTCACCTGAACCCTAAACCGTCCCCGTCCCATAACCCTAACCCTACCCCGAACCCTAGCCCTATCCCTTCCCCGAAGCCTTCCCCTCACCCATCCCCTAATCCTAACCCGTACGCTCACATTAACCTGTGCCCTCACACGTACGCTCCCCCTAAACCGTTTTCGTACACTCACCTGGACCCTAAACCGTCCCCGTCCCCTAACCGTAACCCGAGCCCGAACCCTAACCCTAACCCTTCCACGAAGCCTTCCCCTCACCCGTCCCCTAATCCTAACTCGTACGCTCACACTGACACGCGCCCTCACACGTACGCTTCCCCTAAACCGTTGTCGTACCCTCACCTGGACCCTAAACCGTCCCCGTCCCCTAACCCTAACCCAAGCCCGAACCCTAACCCTAACCCTTCCCCGAGGCCTTCCCCTCACCCGTCCCCTAATCGTAACCCGTACGCTCACATTAACCTGCGCCCTCACACGTACGCTCCCCCTAAACCGTTGTCGTACACTCACCTGGACCCTAAACCGTCCCCGTCCCCTAACCGTAACCCGAGCCCGAACCCTAACCCTAACCCTTCCACGAAGCCTTCCCTTCACCCGTCCCCTAATCCTAAACCGTACGCTCACACTAACCCGCGCCCTCACACGTACGCTCCCCCTAAACCGTTGTCGTACCCTCACCTGGACCCTAAACCGTCCCCGTCCCCTAACCCTAACCCTAGCCCGAACCCTAACCCTAGCCCTTCCCCGAAGCCTTCCCCTCACACGTCCCCTAATCCTAACCCGTACGCTCACACTAACCCGCGCCCTCACACGTACGCTCCCCCTAAACCATTGTCGTACCCTCACCTGGACCCTAAACCGTCCCCTTCCCCTAACCCTAACCCTAGCCCGAACCCTAATCCTAACCCTTCCCCGAAGCCTTCCCCTCACCCGTCCCCTAATCCTAACCTGTACGCTCACACTAACCCACGTACTCACATGTACGCTCCCCCTAAACCGTTGTCGTACCCTCACCTGGACCCTAAACCGTCCCCGTCCCCTAACTCTAACCCTAGACCGAACGCTAACCCTAACCCTTCCCCGAAGCCTTCCCCTCACCCGTCCCCTAATCCTAACCCGTACGCTCACACTAACCCGCGCCCTCACACGTACGCTCCCCCTAAACCGTTGTCGTACACTCACCTGGACCCTAAACCGTCCCCGTCCCCTATCCCTAACGCTAGCCCGAACCCTAACCCTAAACTTTCCCAGAAGCCTTCCCCTCACCCGTCCCCTAATCCTAACCCGTACGCTCACACTAACCCGCGCCCTCACACGTACGCTCCCCCTAAACCGTTGTCGTACCCTCACCTGAACCCTAAACCGTCCCCGTCCCATAACCCTAACCCTACCCCGAACCCTAGCCCTATCCCTTCCCTGAAGCCTTCCCCTCACCCATCCCCTAATCCTAACCCGTACGCTCACATTAACCTGTGCCCTCACACGTACGCTCCCCCTAAACCGTTCTCGTACACTCACCTGGACCCTAAACCGTCCCCGTCCCCTAACCGTAACCCGAGCCCGAACCCTAACCCTAACCCTTCCACGAAGCCTTCCCCTCACCCGTCCCCTAATCCTAACCCGTACGCTCACACTGACACGCGCCCTCACACGTACGCTTCCCCTAAACCGTTGTCGAACCCTCACCTGGACCCTAAACCGTCCCCGTCCCCTAACCCTAACCCAAGCCCGAACCCTAACCCTAACCCTTCCCCGAGGCCTTCCCCTCACCCGTCCCCTAATCGTAACCCGTACGCTCACATTAACCTGCGCCCTCACACGTACGCTCCCCCTAAACCGTTGTCGTACACTCACCTGGACCCTAAACCGTCCCCGTCCCCTAACCGTAACCCGAGCCCGAACCCTAACCCTAACCCTTCCACGAAGCCTTCGCTTCACCCGTCCCCTAATCCTAAACCGTACGCTCACACTAACCCGCGCCCTCACACGTACGCTCCCCCTAAACCGTTGTCGTACCCTCACCTGGACCCTAAACCGTCCCCGTCCCCTAACCCTAACCCTAGCCCGAACCCTAACCCTAGCCCTTCCCCGAAGCCTTCCCCTCACCCGTCCCCTAATCCTAACCCGTACGCTCACACTAACCCGCACCCTCACACATACGCTCCCCCTAAACCGTTGTCGTACCCTCACCTGGACCCTAAACCGTCCCCGTCCCCTAACTCTAACCCTAGCCCGAACGCTAACCCTAACCATTCCCCGAAGCCTTCCCCTCAACCGTCCCCTAATCCTAACCCGTACGCTCACAGTATCGCGCGCCCTCACACGTACGCTCCCCCTAAACCGTTGTCGTAACCTCATCTGTACCTTAAACCGTCCCCTTCCCCTAACCCTAACCCTAGCCCGAACCCTAACCCTAACACTTCCCCGAAGCCTTCCACTCACCCGTCCCCTAATCCTAACCCGTACGCTCACACTAACCCGCGCCCTCACACGTCCGCTCACCCTGAACCGTTGTCGTACCCTCACCTGGACCCTAAACCGTCCCCGTCCCCTAAACCTAACCATAACCCTAGCCCGAACCCTAGCCCTAACCCTTCCCCGAAGCCTTCCCCTCACCCGTCCCCTAATCCTAACGAGTACGCTCACACTAACCCACGCCCTCACATGTACGCTCCCCCTAAACCATTGTCATACCCTCACCTGGACCCTAAACCGTCCCCGTACCCTAACGCTAACCCTAGCCCGAACCCTAGCCCTAACCCTTTCCCGAAGCCTTCCCCTCACCCGTCCTCTAATCCTAAACCGTACGCTCACACTAACCCGTGCCCTCACACCTACGTTCCCCCTAAACCGTTGTCGTACCCTCACCTGGACCCTAAACCGTCTCCGTCCCTTAACCCTAACCCTAGCTCGAACCCTAAACCTAACCCTTCCCCGAAGCCTTCACCTCACCCGTCCCCTAATCCTAACCTGTACGCTCACACTAACCCACGTACTCACATGTACGCTCCCCCTAAACCGTTGTCGTACCCTCACCTGGACCCTAAACCGTCCCCGTCCCCTAACTCTAACCCTAGACCGAACGCTAACCCTAACCCTTCCCCGAAGCCTTCCCCTCACCCGTCCCCTAATCCTAACTCGTACGCTCACACTAACCCGCGCCCTCACACGTACGCTCCCCCTAAACCGTTGTCGTACCCTCACCTGGACCCTAAACCGTCCCCGTCCCCTAACTCTAACCCTAGCCCGAACCCTAACCCTAACCCTTCCCCGAAGCCTTCCCCTCACCCGTACCCTAATGCTAACCCGTACGCTCACACTAACCCGCGCCCTCACACGTACGCTCCCCCTAAACCGTTGTCGTACCCTCACCTGGACCCTAAACCGTCCCCGTCCCCTAACTCTAACCCTAGCCCGAACCCTAACGCTAACCCTTCCCCGAAGCCTTCCCCTCACCCGTCCCCTAATCCTAACCCGTACGCTCACACTAACCCGCGCCCTCACACGTACGCTCCCCCTAAACCGTTGTCGTACCCTCACCTGGACCCTAAACCGTCCCCATCCCCTAACCCTAACCCTAGCCCGAACCCTAGCCCTAACCCTTTCCCGAAGCCTTCCCCTCACCCGTCCCCTAATCCTAACCCGTACGCTCACACTAACCCGCGCCCTCACACGTACGCTTCCCCTAAACCGTTGTCGTACCCTCATCTGGACCGTAAACCGTCCCCGTCCCCTAACTCTAACCCTAGGCCAAATGCTAACCCTAACCATTCCCCGAAGCCTTCCCCTCAACCGTCCCCTAATCCTAACCCGTACGCTCACAGTAACGTGCGCCCTCACACGTACGCTCCCCCTAAACCGTTGTTGTAACCTCATCTGGACCTTAAACCGTCCCCTTCCCCTAACCCTAACCCTAGCCCGAACCCTAACCCTAACACTTCCCCGAAGCCTTCCCCTCACCCGTCCCCTAATCCTAACCCGTACGCTCACACTAACCCGCGCCCTCACACGTACGCTCCCCCTAAACCGTTGTCGTACCCTCACCTGGACCCTAAACCGTCCCCGTCCCCTAACTGTAACCCTAGCCCGAAGCCTAACCCTAAACCTTTCCCGAAGCCTTCCCCTCACTCGTCCCCTAATCCTAACCCGTACGCTCACACTAACCCGCACCCTCACACGTACGCTCCCCCTAAACGATTGTCGTACCCTCACCTGGACGCTAAAACGTCCCCATCGCCTAAATCTAACCCTAGCCCGAACCCTAAACCTAACCCTTCTCCGAAGCCTTCCCCTCACCCGTCCCCTAATACTAACCCGTACGCGCACACTAACCCGCACCCTCACACGTACGCTCCCCCTAAACCGTTATCGTACCCTCACCTGGACCCTAAACCGTCCCCTTCCCCTAACCCTAACCCTAGCCCGAACCCTAACCCTAACACTCCCCCGAAGCCTTCCTCTCACCCGTCCCCTGATCCTAACCCGTACGCTCACACTAACCCGCGCCCTCACACGTACGCTCCCCCTAAACCGTTGTCGTACCCTCACCTGGACCCTAAACCGTCCCCTTCCCCTAACTCTAACCCTAGCCCGAACCCTAACCCTAACACTTCCCCGAAGCCTTCACCTCACCCGTCCCCTAATCCTAACCCGTACGCTCACACTAACCCGCGCCCTCACACGTACGCTCCCCCTAAACCGTTGTCGTACCCTCACCTGGACCCTAAACCGTCCTCGTCCTCTAACCCTAACCCTAGCCCGAACTCTAACACTAACACTTCCCCGAAGCCTTCCCCTCATCCGTCCCCTAATCCTAACCCGTACGCTCACACTAAGCGGCGCCCTCACACGTACGCTCCCCCTAAACCTATGTCGTACCCTCACCAGGACCCTAAACCGTCCCCGTCCCCTAACTCTAACCCTAGCACGAACCCTAACCCTAACCCTTCCCCAAAGGCTTCCCCTCACCCGTCCCTTAATCCTAACCCGTACGCTCACACTAACGCGCGCCTTCACACGTACGCTCCCTCTAAACCGTTGTCGTACCCTCACCTGGACCTTAAACCGTCCCCTTCCCCTAACCCTAATCCTAGCCCGAACCCTAACCCTAACACTTCCCCGAAGCCTTCCCCTCACCCGTCCCCTAATCCTAACCCGTACGCTCACACTAACCCGCGCCCTAAGACGTACGCTCCCCCTAAACCGTTGTCGTACCCTCACCTGGACCCTAAACCGTCCCCGTCCCCTAACCCTAACCCTAGCCCGAACCCTAACCCTAACCCTTCCCCGAAGCCTTCGCCTCACCCGTCCCCTAATCCTAACCCGTACGCTCACACTGTCCCGCGCCCTCACACGTACGCTCCCCCTAAATCATTGTCGTACCCTCACCTGGACCCTAAACCGTCCCCGTCCCCTAACCCTAACCCTAGCCCGAACCCTAACCCTAACCCTTCCCCGAAGCCTTCCCCTCACCCGTCCCCTAATCCTAACCCGTACGCTCACACTAACCCGCGCCCTCACACGTACGCTCCCCCGAAACCGTTGTAGTACCCTCACCTGGACCCTAAACCTTCCCCGTCCCCTAACCCTAATCCTAGCCTGAACCCTAACCCTAACCCTTCCCTAAACCCTTCCCCTCACCCGTCCCCTAATCCTAACCCGTACGCTCACACTAACCCGCGCCCTCACACGTACGCTCCCCCTAAACCGTTGTCGTACCCTCACCTGAACCCTAAACAGTCCCCGTCCCATAACCCTAACCCTACCCCGAACCCTAGCCCTATCCCTTCCCCGAAGCCTTCCCCTCACCCATCCCCTAATCCTAACCCGTACGCTCACATTAACCTGTGCCCTCACACGTACGCTCCCCCTAAACCGTTTTCGTACACTCACCTGGACCCTAAACCGTCCCCGTCCCCTAACCGTAACCCGAGCCCGAACCCTAACCCTAACCCTTCCACGAAGCCTTCCCCTCACCCGTCCCCTAATCCTAACTCGTACGCTCACACTGACACGCGCCCTCACACGTACGCTTCCCCGAAACCGTTGTCGTACCCTCACCTGGACCCTAAACCGTCCCCGTCCCCTAACCCTAACCCAAGCCCGAACCCTAACCCTAACCCTTCCCCGAGGCCTTCCCCTCACCCGTCCCCTAATCGTAACCCGTACGCTCACATTAACCTGCGCCCTCACACGTACGCTCCCCCTAAACCGTTGTCGTACACTCACCTGGACCCTAAACCGTCCCCGTCCCCTAACCGTAACCCGAGCCCGAACCCTAACCCTAACCCTTCCACGAAGCCTTCCCTTCACCCGTCCCCTAATCCTAAACCGTACGCTCACACTAACCCGCGCCCTCACACGTACGCTCCCCCTAAACCGTTGTCGTACCCTCACCTGGACCCTAAACCGTCCCCGTCCCCTAACCCTAACCCTAGCCCGAACCCTAACCCTAGCCCTTCCCCGAAGCCTTCCCCTCACACGTCCCCTAATCCTAACCCGTACGCTCACACTAACCCGCGCCCTCACACGTACGCTCCCCCTAAACCATTGTCGTACCCTCACCTGGACCCTAAACCGTCCCCTTCCCCTAACCCTAACCCTAGCCCGAACCCTAATCCTAACCCTTCCCCGAAGCCTTCCCCTCACCCGTCCCCTAATCCTAACCTGTACGCTCACACTAACCCACGTACTCACATGTACGCTCCCCCTAAACCGTTGTCGTACCCTCACCTGGACCCTAAACCGTCCCCGTCCCCTAACTCTAACCCTAGACCGAACGCTAACCCTAACCCTTCCCCGAAGCCTTCCCCTCACCCGTCCCCTAATCCTAACTCGTACGCTCACACTAACCCGCGCCCTCACACGTACGCTCCCCCTAAACCGTTGTCGTACCCTCACCTGGACCCTAAACCGTCCCCGTCCCCTAACTCTAACCCTAGCCCGAACCCTAACCCTAACCCTTCCCCGAAGCCTTCCCCTCACCCGTACCCTAATGCTAACCCGTACGCTCACACTAACCCGCGCCCTCACACGTACGCTCCCCCTAAACCGTTGTCGTACCCTCACCTGGACCCTAAACCGTCCCCGTCCCCTAACTCTAAACCTAGCCCGAACCCTAACGCTAACCCTTCCCCGAAGCCTTCCCCTCACCCGTCCCCTAATCCTAACCCGTACGCTCACACTAACCCGCGCCCTCACACGTACGCTCCCCCTAAACCGTTGTCGTACCCTCACCTGGACCCTAAACCGTCCCCATCCCCTAACCCTAACCCTAGCCCGAACCCTAGCCCTAACCCTTTCCCGAAGCCTTCCCCTCACCCGTCCCCTAATCCTAACCCGTACGCTCACACTAACCCGCGCCCTCACACGTACGCTTCCCCTAAACCGTTGTCGTACCCTCATCTGGACCGTAAACCGTCCCCGTCCCCTAACTCTAACCCTAGGCCAAATGCTAACCCTAACCATTCCCCGAAGCCTTCCCCTCAACCGTCCCCTAATCCTAACCCGTACGCTCACAGTAACGTGCGCCCTCACACGTACGCTCCCCCTAAACCGTTGTCGTAACCTCATCTGGACCTTAAACCGTCCCCTTCCCCTAACCCTAACCCTAGCCCGAACCCTAACCCTAACACTTCCCCGAAGCCTTCCCCTCACCCGTCCCCTAATCCTAACCCGTACGCTCACACTAACCCGCGCCCTCAGACGTACGCTCCCCCTAAACCGTTGTCGTACCCTCACCTGGACCCTAAACCGTCCCCGTCCCCTAACCCTAACCCTAGCCCGAACCCTAACCCTAACCCTTCCCCGAAGCCTTCGCCTCACCCGTCCCCTAATCCTAACCCGTACGCTCACACTGTCCCGCGCCCTCACACGTACGCTCCCCCTAAATCATTGTCGTACCCTCACCTGGACCCTAAACCGTCCCCGTCCCCTAACCCTAACCCTAGCCCGAACCCTAACCCTAACCCTTCCCCGAAGCCTTCCCCTCACCCGTCCCCTAATCCTAACCCGTACGCTCACACTAACCCGCGCCCTCACACGT
Organism: Leucopleurus acutus; assembly: GCF_964270905.1. Classification (NCBI taxonomy): domain Eukaryota; kingdom Metazoa; phylum Chordata; class Mammalia; order Artiodactyla; family Delphinidae; genus Leucopleurus; species Leucopleurus acutus. Next base: position 191,876 of record NW_028139130.1, on the reverse strand, counting down.
ACGCTCCCCCGAAACCGTTGTAGTACCCTCACCTGGACCCTAAACCTTCCCCGTCCCCTAACCCTAATCCTAGCCTGAACCCTAACCCTAACCCTTCCCTAAACCCTTCCCCTCACCCGTCCCCTAATCCTAACCCGTACGCTCACACTAACCCGCGCCCTCACACGTACGCTCCCCCTAAACCGTTGTCGTACCCTCACCTGAACCCTAAACCGTCCCCGTCCCATAACCCTAACCCTACCCCGAACCCTAGCCCTATCCCTTCCCCGAAGCCTTCCCCTCACCCATCCCCTAATCCTAACCCGTACGCTCACATTAACCTGTGCCCTCACACGTACGCTCCCCCTAAACCGTTTTCGTACACTCACCTGGACCCTAAACCGTCCCCGTCCCCTAACCGTAACCCGAGCCCGAACCCTAACCCTAACCCTTCCACGAAGCCTTCCCCTCACCCGTCCCCTAATCCTAACTCGTACGCTCACACTGACACGCGCCCTCACACGTACGCTTCCCCTAAACCGTTGTCGTACCCTCACCTGGACCCTAAACCGTCCCCGTCCCCTAACCCTAACCCAAGCCCGAACCCTAACCCTAACCCTTCCCCGAGGCCTTCCCCTCACCCGTCCCCTAATCGTAACCCGTACGCTCACATTAACCTGCGCCCTCACACGTACGCTCCCCCTAAACCGTTGTCGTACACTCACCTGGAACCTAAACCGTCCCCGTCCCCTAACCGTAACCCGAGCCCGAACCCTAACCCTAACCCTTCCACGAAGCCTTCCCTTCACCCGTCCCCTAATCCTAAACCGTACGCTCACACTAACCCGCGCCCTCACACGTACGCTCCCCCTAAACCGTTGTCGTACCCTCACCTGGACCCTAAACCGTCCCCGTCCCCTAACCCTAACCCTAGCCCGAACCCTAACCCTAGCCCTTCCCCGAAGCCTTCCCCTCACACGTCCCCTAATCCTAACCCGTACGCTCACACTAACCCGCGCCCTCACACGTACGCTCCCCCTAAACCATTGTCGTACCCTCACCTGGACCCTAAACCGTCCCCTTCCCCTAACCCTAACCCTAGCCCGAACCCTAATCCTAACCCTTCCCCGAAGCCTTCCCCTCACCCGTCCCCTAATCCTAACCTGTACGCTCACACTAACCCACGTACTCACATGTACGCTCCCCCTAAACCGTTGTCGTACCCTCACCTGGACCCTAAACCGTCCCCGTCCCCTAACTCTAACCCTAGACCGAACGCTAACCCTAACCCTTCCCCGAAGCCTTCCCCTCACCCGTCCCCTAATCCTAACTCGTACGCTCACACTAACCCGCGCCCTCACACGTACGCTCCCCCTAAACCGTTGTCGTACCCTCACCTGGACCCTAAACCGTCCCCGTCCCCTAACTCTAACCCTAGCCCGAACCCTAACCCTAACCCTTCCCCGAAGCCTTCCCCTCACCCGTACCCTAATGCTAACCCGTACGCTCACACTAACCCGCGCCCTCACACGTACGCTCCCCCTAAACCGTTGTCGTACCCTCACCTGGACCCTAAACCGTCCCCGTCCCCTAACTCTAAACCTAGCCCGAACCCTAACGCTAACCCTTCCCCGAAGCCTTCCCCTCACCCGTCCCCTAATCCTAACCCGTACGCTCACACTAACCCGCGCCCTCACACGTACGCTCCCCCTAAACCGTTGTCGTACCCTCACCTGGACCCTAAACCGTCCCCATCCCCTAACCCTAACCCTAGCCCGAACCCTAGCCCTAACCCTTTCCCGAAGCCTTCCCCTCACCCGTCCCCTAATCCTAACCCGTACGCTCACACTAACCCGCGCCCTCACACGTACGCTTCCCCTAAACCGTTGTCGTACCCTCATCTGGACCGTAAACCGTCCCCGTCCCCTAACTCTAACCCTAGGCCAAATGCTAACCCTAACCATTCCCCGAAGCCTTCCCCTCAACCGTCCCCTAATCCTAACCCGTACGCTCACAGTAACGTGCGCCCTCACACGTACGCTCCCCCTAAACCGTTGTCGTAACCTCATCTGGACCTTAAACCGTCCCCTTCCCCTAACCCTAACCCTAGCCCGAACCCTAACCCTAACACTTCCCCAAAGCCTTTCCCTCACCCGTCCCCTAATCCTAACCCGTACGCTCACACTAACCCGCGCCCTCACACGTACGCTCCCCCTAAACCGTTGTCGTACCCTCACCTGGACCCTAAACCGTCCCCGTCCCCTAACTGTAACCCTAGCCCGAAGCCTAACCCTAAACCTTTCCCGAAGCCTTCCCCTCACTCGTCCCCTAATCCTAACCCGTACGCTCACACTAACCCGCACCCTCACACGTACGCTCCCCCTAAACGATTGTCGTACCCTCACCTGGACGCTAAAACGTCCCCATCGCCTAAATCTAACCCTAGCCCGAACCCTAAACCTAACCCTTCCCCGAAGCCTTCCCCTCACCCGTCCCCTAATACTAACCCGTACGCGCACACTAACCCGCACCCTCACACGTACGCTCCCCCTAAACCGTTATCGTACCCTCACCTGGACCCTAAACCGTCCCCTTCCCCTAACCCTAACCCTAGCCCGAACCCTAACCCTAACACTCCCCCGAAGCCTTCCTCTCACCCGTCCCCTGATCCTAACCCGTACGCTCACACTAACCCGCGCCCTCACACGTACGCTCCCCCTAAACCGTTGTCGTACCCTCACCTGGACCCTAAACCGTCCCCTTCCCCTAACTCTAACCCTAGCCCGAACCCTAACCCTAACACTTCCCCGAAGCCTTCACCTCACCCGTCCCCTAATCCTAACCCATACGCTCACACTAACCCGCGCCCTCACACGTACGCTCCCCCTAAACCGTTGTCGTACCCTCACCTGGACCCTAAACCGTCCTCGTCCTCTAACCCTAACCCTAGCCCGAACTCTAACACTAACACTTCCCCGAAGCCTTCCCCTCATCCGTCCCCTAATCCTAACCCGTACGCTCACACTAAGCGGCGCCCTCACACGTACGCTCCCCCTAAACCTATGTCGTACCCTCACCAGGACCCTAAACCGTCCCCGTCCCCTAACTCTAACCCTAGCACGAACCCTAACCCTAACCCTTCCCCAAAGGCTTCCCCTCACCCGTCCCTTAATCCTAACCCGTACGCTCACACTAACGCGCGCCTTCACACGTACGCTCCCTCTAAACCGTTGTCGTACCCTCACCTGGACCTTAAACCGTCCCCTTCCCCTAACCCTAATCCTAGCCCGAACCCTAACCCTAACACTTCCCCGAAGCCTTCCCCTCACCCGTCCCCTAATCCTAACCCGTACGCTCACACTAACCCGCGCCCTCAGACGTACGCTCCCCCTAAACCGTTGTCGTACCCTCACCTGGACCCTAAACCGTCCCCGTCCCCTAACCCTAACCCTAGCCCGAACCCTAACCCTAACCCTTCCCCGAGGCCTTCCCCTCACCCGTCCCCTAATCGTAACCCGTACGCTCACATTAACCTGCGCCCTCACACGTACGCTCCCCCTAAACCGTTGTCGTACACTCACCTGGACCCTAAACCGTCCCCGTCCCCTAACCGTAACCCGAGCCCGAACCCTAACCCTAACCCTTCCACGAAGCCTTCCCTTCACCCGTCCCCTAATCCTAAACCGTACGCTCACACTAACCCGCGCCCTCACACGTACGCTCCCCCTAAACCGTTGTCGTACCCTCACCTGGACCCTAAACCGTCCCCGTCCCCTAACCCTAACCCTAGCCCGAACCCTAACCCTAGCCCTTCCCCGAAGCCTTCCCCTCACACGTCCCCTAATCCTAACCCGTACGCTCACACTAACCCGCGCCCTCACACGTACGCTCCCCCTAAACCATTGTCGTACCCTCACCTGGACCCTAAACCGTCCCCTTCCCCTAACCCTAACCCTAGCCCGAACCCTAATCCTAACCCTTCCCCGAAGCCTTCCCCTCACCCGTCCCCTAATCCTAACCTGTACGCTCACACTAACCCACGTACTCACATGTACGCTCCCCCTAAACCGTTGTCGTACCCTCACCTGGACCCTAAACCGTCCCCGTCCCCTAACTCTAACCCTAGACCGAACGCTAACCCTAACCCTTCCCCGAAGCCTTCCCCTCACCCGTCCCCTAATCCTAACTCGTACGCTCACACTAACCCGCGCCCTCACACGTACGCTCCCCCTAAACCGTTGTCGTACCCTCACCTGGACCCTAAACCGTCCCCGTCCCCTAACTCTAACCCTAGCCCGAACCCTAACCCTAACCCTTCCCCGAAGCCTTCCCCTCACCCGTACCCTAATGCTAACCCGTACGCTCACACTAACCCGCGCCCTCACACGTACGCTCCCCCTAAACCGTTGTCGTACCCTCACCTGGACCCTAAACCGTCCCCGTCCCCTAACTCTAAACCTAGCCCGAACCCTAACGCTAACCCTTCCCCGAAGCCTTCCCCTCACCCGTCCCCTAATCCTAACCCGTACGCTCACACTAACCCGCGCCCTCACACGTACGCTCCCCCTAAACCGTTGTCGTACCCTCACCTGGACCCTAAACCGTCCCCATCCCCTAACCCTAACCCTAGCCCGAACCCTAGCCCTAACCCTTTCCCGAAGCCTTCCCCTCACCCGTCCCCTAATCCTAACCCGTACGCTCACACTAACCCGCGCCCTCACACGTACGCTTCCCCTAAACCGTTGTCGTACCCTCATCTGGACCGTAAACCGTCCCCGTCCCCTAACTCTAACCCTAGGCCAAATGCTAACCCTAACCATTCCCCGAAGCCTTCCCCTCAACCGTCCCCTAATCCTAACCCGTACGCTCACAGTAACGTGCGCCCTCACACGTACGCTCCCCCTAAACCGTTGTCGTAACCTCATCTGGACCTTAAACCGTCCCCTTCCCCTAACCCTAACCCTAGCCCGAACCCTAACCCTAACACTTCCCCGAAGCCTTTCCCTCACCCGTCCCCTAATCCTAACCCGTACGCTCACACTAACCCGCGCCCTCACACGTACGCTCCCCCTAAACCGTTGTCGTACCCTCACCTGGACCCTAAACCGTCCCCGTCCCCTAACTGTAACCCTAGCCCGAAGCCTAACCCTAAACCTTTCCCGAAGCCTTCCCCTCACTCGTCCCCTAATCCTAACCCGTACGCTCACACTAACCCGCACCCTCACACGTACGCTCCCCCTAAACGATTGTCGTACCCTCACCTGGACGCTAAAACGTCCCCATCGCCTAAATCTAACCCTAGCCCGAACCCTAAACCTAACCCTTCCCCGAAGCCTTCCCCTCACCCGTCCCCTAATACTAACCCGTACGCTCACACTAACCCGCACCCTCACACGTACGCTCCCCCTAAACCGTTGTCGTACCCTCACCTGGACCCTAAACCGTCCCCTTCCCCTAACCCTAACCCTAGCCCCAACGCTAACCCTAACACTTCCCCGAAGCCTTCCCCTCACCCGTCCCCTAATCCTAACCCGTACGCTCACACTAACCCACGCCCTCACACGTACGCTCCCCCTAAACCGTTATCGTACCCTCAGCTGGACCCTAAACCGTCCCCGTCCCCTAAGCCTAACCCAAGCCCGAACCCTAACCCTAACCCTTCCCCGAGGCATTCCCCTCACCCGTCCCCTAATCGTAACCCGTACGCTCACATTAACCTGCGCCCTCACACGTACGCTCCCCCTAAACCGTTGTCGTACACTCACCTGGACCCTAAACCGTCCCCGTCCCCTAACCGTAACCCGAGCCCGAACCCTAACCCTAACCCTTCCAAGAAGCCTTCCCTTCACCCGTCCCCTAATCCTAAACCGTACGCTCACACTAACCCGCGCCCTCACACATACGCTCCCCCTAAACCGTTGTCGTACCCTCACCTGGACCCTAAACCGTCCCCGTCCCCTAACTCTAACCCTAGCCCGAACGCTAACCCTAACCATTCCACGAAGCCTTCCCCTCAACCGTCCCCTAATCCTAACCCGTACGCTCACAGTATCGCGCGCCCTCAAACGTACGCTCCCCCTAAACCGTTGTCGTAACCTCATCTGGACCTTAAAGCGTCCCCTTCCCCTAACCCTAACCCTAGCCCGAACCCTAAACCTAACACTTCCCCGAAGCCTTCCACTCACCCGTCCCCTAATCCTAACCCGTACGCTCACACTAACCCGCGCCCTCACACGTACGCTCACCCTGAACCGTTGTCGTACCCTCACCTGGACCCTAAACCGTCCCCGTCCCCTAACCCTAACCATAACCCTAGCCCGAACCCTAGCCCTAACCCTTCCCCGAAGCCTTCCCCTCACCCGTCCCCTAATCCTAACGAGTACGCTCACACTAACCCACGCCCTCACATGTACGCTCCCCCTAAACCATTGTCATACCCTCACCTGGACCCTAAACCGTCCCCGTACCCTAACGCTAACCCTAGCCCGAACCCTAGCCCTAACCCTTTCCCGAAGCCTTCCCCTCACCCGTCCTCTAATCCTAAACCGTACCCTCACACTAACCCGTGCCCTCACACGTACGTTCCCCCTAAACCGTTGTCGTACCCTCACCTGGACCCTAAACGGTCCCCGTCCCTTAACCCTAACCCTAGCTCGAACCCTAAACCTAACCCTTCACCGAAGCCTTCACCTCACCCGTCCCCTAATCCTAACCCGTACGCTCACACTAACCCACGTACTCACATGTACGCTCCCCCTAAACCGTTGTCGTACCCTCACCTGGACCCTAAACCGTCCCCGTCCCCTAACTCTAACCCTAGACCGAACGCTAACCCTAACCCTTCCCCGAAGCCTTCCCCTCAACCGTCCCCTAATCCTAACTCGTACGCTCACACTAACCCACGCCCTCACACGTACGCTCCCCCTAAACCGTTGTCGTACCCTCACCTGGACCCTAAACCGTCCCCGTCCCCTAACCCTAACCCTAGCCCGAACCCTAACCCTAACCCTTCCCCGAAGCCTTCCCCTCACCCGTACCCTAATGCTAACCCGTACGCTCACACTAACCCGCGCCCTCACACGTACGCTCCCCCTAAACCGTTGTCGTACCCTCACCTGGACCCTAAACCGTCCCCGTCCCCTAACTCTAACCCTAGCCCGAACCCTAACGCTAACCCTTCCCCGAAGCCTTCCCCTCACCCGTCCCCTAATCCTAACCCGTACGCTCACACTAACCCGCGCCCTCACACGTACGCTCCCCCTAAACCGTTGTCGTACCCTCACCTGGACCCTAAACCGTCCCCATCCCCTAACCCTAACCCTAGCCCGAACCCTAGCCCTAACCCTTTCCCGAAGCCTTCCCCTCACCCGTCCCCTAATCCTAACCCGTACGCTCACACTAACCCGCGCCCTCACACGTACGCTTCCCCTAAACCGTTGTCGTACCCTCATCTGGACCGTAAACCGTCCCCGTCCCCTAACTCTAACCCTAGGCCAAATGCTAACCCTAACCATTCCCCGAAGCCTTCCCCTCAACCGTCCCCTAATCCTAACCCGTACGCTCACAGTAACGTGCGCCCTCACACGTACGCTCCCCCTAAACCGTTGTCGTAACCTCATCTGGACCTTAAACCGTCCCCTTCCCCTAACCCTAACCCTAGCCCGAACCCTAACCCTAACACTTCCCCGAAGCCTTCCCCTCACCCGTCCCCTAATCCTAACCCGTACGCTCACACTAACCCGCGCCCTCACACGTACGCTCCCCCTAAACCGTTGTCGTACCCTCACCTGGACCCTAAACCGTCCCCGTCCCCTAACTGTAACCCTAGCCCGAAGCCTAACCCTAACCCTTTCCCGAAGCCTTCCCCTCACTCGTCCCCTAATCCTAACCCGTACGCTCACACTAACCCGCACCCTCACATGTACGCTCCCCCTAAACGATTGTCGTACCCTCACCTGGACGCTAAAACGTCCCCATCGCCTAAATCTAACCCTAGCCCGAACCCTAAACCTAACCCTTCCCTGAAGCCTTCCCCTCACCCGTCCCCTAACACTAACCCGTACGCTCACACTAACCCGCACCCTCACACGTACGCTCCCCCTAAACCGTTGTCGTACCCTCACCTGGACCCTAAACCGTCCCCTTCCCCTAACCCTAACCCTAGCCCCAACGCTAACCCTAACACTTACCCGAAGCCTTCCCCTCACCCGTCCCCTAATCCTAACCCGTACGCTCACACTAACCCACGCCCTCACACGTACGCTCCCCCTAAACCGTTGTCGTACCGTCACCTGGACCCTAAACCGTCCCCGTCCCCTAACACTAACCCTAGCCCGAACCCCAGCCCTAACACTTCCCCGAAGCCTTCCCCTCACCCGTCCCCTAATCCTAACCCGTACGCTCAAACTAAACCACGCCGTCACACGTACGCTCCCCCTAAACCGTTCTCGTACACTCACCTGGACCCTAAACCGTACCCGTCCCCTAACCCTAACCCTAGCCCGAACCCTAACCCTAACCCTTCCCCGAAGCCTTCCCTTCACCCGTCCCCTAATCCTAAACCGTACGCTCACAGTATCGCGCGCCCTCACACGTACGCTCCCCCTAAACCGTTGTCGTAACCTCATCTGTACCTTAAACCGTCCCCTTCCCCTAACCCTAACCCTAGCCCGAACCCTAACCCTAACACTTCCCCGAAGCCTTCCCCTCACCCGTCCCCTAATCCTAACCCGTACGCTCACACTAACCCGCGCCCTCACACGTACGCTCACCCTGAACCGTTGTCGTACCCTCACCTGGACCCTAAACCGTCCCCGTCCCCTAACCCTAACCATAACCCTAGCCCGAACCCTAGCCCTAACCCTTCCCCGAAGCCTTCCCCTCACCCGTCCCCTAATCCTAACGAGTACGCTCACACTAACCCACGCCCTCACATGTACGCTCCCCCTAAACCATTGTCATACCCTCACCTGGACCCTAAACCGTCCCCGTACCCTAACGCTAACCCTAGCCCGAACCCTAGCCCTAACCCTTTCCCGAAGCCTTCCCCTCACCCGTCCTCTAATCCTAAACCGTACGCTCACACTAACCCGTGCCCTCACACCTACGTTCCCCCTAAACCGTTGTCGTACCCTCACCTGGACCCTAAACCGTCCCCGTCCCCTAACTCTAACCCTAGCCCGAACCCTAACCCTAACCCTTCCCCGAAGCCTTCCCCTCACCCGTACCCTAATGCTAACCCGTACGCTCACACTAACCCGCGCCCTCACACGTACGCTCCCCCTAAACCGTTGTCGTACCCTCACCTGGACCCTAAACCGTCCCCGTCCCCTAACTCTAACCCTAGCCCGAACCCTAACGCTAACCCTTCCCCGAAGCCTTCCCCTCACCCGTCCCCTAATCCTAACCCGTACGCTCACACTAACCCGCGCCCTCACACGTACGCTCCCCCTAAACCGTTGTCGTACCCTCACCTGGACCCTAAACCGTCCCCATCCCCTAACCCTAACCCTAGCCCGAACCCTAGCCCTAACCCTTTCCCGAAGCCTTCCCCTCACCCGTCCCCTAATCCTAACCCGTACGCTCACACTAACCCGCGCCCTCACACGTACGCTTCCCCTAAACCGTTGTCGTACCCTCATCTGGACCGTAAACCGTCCCTGTCCCCTAACTCTAACCCTAGGCCAAATGCTAACCCTAACCATTCCCCGAAGCCTTCCCCTCAACCGTCCCCTAATCCTAACCCGTACGCTCACACTAACCCGCGCCCTCACACGTACGCTCCCCCTAAACCGTTGTCGTACCCTCACCTGGACCCTAAACCGTCCCCGTCCCCTAACTGTAACCCTAGCCCGAAGCCTAACCCTAAACCTTTCCCGAAGCCTTCCCCTCACTCGTCCCCTAATCCTAACCCGTACGCTCACACTAACCCGCACCCTCACACGTACGCTCCCCCTAAACGATTGTCGTACCCTCACCTGGACGCTAAAACGTCCCCATCGCCTAAATCTAACCCTAGCCCGAACCCTAAACCTAACCCTTCCCCGAAGCCTTCCCCTCACCCGTCCCCTAATACTAACCCGTACGCTCACACTAACCCGCACCCTCACACGTACGCTCCCCCTAAACCGTTGTCGTACCCTCACCTGGACCCTAAACCGTCCCCTTCCGCTAACCCTAACCCTAGCCCCAACGCTAACCCTAACACTTCCCCGAAGCCTTCCCCTCACCCGTCCCCTAATCCTAACCCGTACGCTCACACTAACCCACGCCCTCACACGTACGCTCCCCCTAAACCGTTATCGTACCCTCAGCTGGACCCTAAACCGTCCCCGTCCCCTAACCCTAACCCAAGCCCGAACCCTAACCCTAACCCTTCCCCGAGGCCTTCCCCTCACCCGTCCCCTAATCGTAACCCGTACGCTCACATTAACCCGCGCCCTCACACGTACGCTCCCCCTAAACCGTTGTCGTACACTCACCTGGACCCTAAACCGTCCCCGTCCCCTAACCGTAACCCGAGCCCGAACCCTAACCCTAACCCTTCCACGAAGCCTTCCCTTCACCCGTCCCCTAATCCTAAACCGTACGCTCACACTAACCCGCGCCCTCACACGTACGCTCCCCCTAAACCGTTGTCGTACCCTCAGCTGGAAACTAAACCGTCCCCGTCCCCTAACCCTAACCCTAGCCCGAACCCTAACCCTAGCCCTTCCCCGAAGCCTTCCCCTCACCCGTCCCCTAATCCTAACCCGTACGCTCACACTAACCCGCGCCCTCACACGTACGCTCCCCCTAAACCATTGTCGTACCCTCACCTGGACCCTAAACCGTCCCCTTCCCCTAACCCTAACCCTAGCCCGAACCCTAATCCTAACCCTTCCCCGAAGCCTTCCCCTCACCCGTCCCCTAATCCTAAACCGTACGCTCACACTAACCCGCGCCCTCACACATACGCTCCCCCTGAACCGTTGTCGTACCCTCACCTGGACCCTAAACCGTCCCCGTCCCCTAACTCTAACCCTAGCCCGAACGCTAACCCTAACCATTCCCCGAAGCCTTCCCCTCAACCGTCCCCTAATCCTAACCCGTACGCTCACAGTATCGCGCGCCCTCACACGTACGCTCCCCCTAAACCGTTGTCGTAACCTCATCTGGACCTTAAAGCGTCCCCTTCCCCTAACCCTAACCCTAGCCCGAACCCTAAACCTAACACTTCCCCGAAGCCTTCCACTCACCCGTCCCCTAATCCTAACCCGTACGCTCACACTAACCCGCGCCCTCACACGTACGGTCACCCTGAACCGTTGTCGTACCCTCACCTGGACCCTAAACCGTCCCCGTCCCCTAACCCTAACCATAACCCTAGCCCGAACCCTAGCCCTAACCCTTCCCCGAAGCCTTCCCCTCACCCGTCCCCTAATCCTAACGAGTACGCTCACACTAACCCACGCCCTCACATGTACGCTCCCCCTAAACCATTGTCATACCCTCACCTGGACCCTAAACCGTCCCCGTACCCTAACGCTAACCCTAGCCCGAAACCTAGCCCTAACCCTTTCCCGAAGCCTTCCCCTCACCCGTCCTCTAATCCTAAACCGTACGCTCACACTAACCCGTGCCCTCACACGTACGTTCCCCCTAAACCGTTGTCGTACCCTCACCTGGACCCTAAACGGTCCCCGTCCCTTAACCCTAACCCTAGCTCGAACCCTAAACCTAACCCTTCCCCGAAGCCTTCGCCTCACCCGTCCCCTAATCCTAACCCGTACGCTCACACTAACCCACGTACTCACATGTACGCTCCCCCTAAACCGTTGTCGTACCCTCACCTGGACCCTAAACCGTCCCCGTCCCCTAACTCTAACCCTAACCCGAACGCTAACCCTAACCCTTCCCCGAAGCCTTCCCCTCAACCGTCCCCTAATCCTAACTCGTACGCTCACACTAACCCGCGCCCTCACACGTACGCTCCCCCTAAACCGTTGTCGTACCCTCACCTGGACCCTAAACCGTCCCCGTCCCCTAACTCTAACCCTAGCCCGAACCCTAACCCTAACCCTTCCCCGAAGCCTTCCCCTCACCCGTACCCTAATGCTAACCCGTACGCTCACACTAACCCGCGCCCTCACACGTACGCTCCCCCTAAACCGTTGTCGTACCCTCACCTGGACCCTAAACCGTCCCCGTCCCCTAACTCTAACCCTAGCCCGAACCCTAACGCTAACCCTTCCCCGAAGCCTTCCCCTCACCCGTCCTCTAATCCTAACCCGTACGCTCACACTAACCCGGGCCCTCACACGTACGCTCCCCCTAAACCGTTGTCGTACCCTCACCTGGACCCTAAACCGTCCCCATCCCCTAACCCTAACCCTAGCCCGAACCCTAGCCCTAACCCTTTCCCGAAGCCTTCCCCTCACCCGTCACCTAATCCTAACCCGTACGCTCACACTAACCCGCGCCCTCACACGTACGCTTCCCCTAAACCGTTGTCGTACCCTCATCTGGACCGTAAACCGTCCCCGTCCCCTAACTCTAACCCTAGGCCAAATGCTAACCCTAACCATTCCCCGAAGCCTTCCCCTCAACCGTCCCCTAATCCTAACCCGTACGCTCACACTAACCCACGCCATCACACGTACGCTCCCCCTAAACCGTTGTCGTACCCTCACCTGGACCCTAAACCGTCCCCGTCCCCTAACCCTAACCCTAGCCCGAACCCTAACCCTAACCCTTCCCCGAAGCCTTCCCCTCACCCGTCCCTTAATACTAAACCGTACGCTCACACTAACCCGCGCCCTCAGACGTACGCTCCCCCTAAACCTTTGTCGTACACTCACCTGGACCCTAAACCGTCCCCGTCCCCTAACTCTAACCCTAGCCCGAACCCTAACCCTAACACTCCCCCGAAGCCTTCCTCTCACCCGTCCCCTGATCCTAACCCGTACGCTCACACTAACCCACGCCCTCACACGTACGCTCCCCCTAAACCGTTGTCGTACCCTCACCTGGACCCTAAACCGTCCCCTTCCCCTAACTCTAACCCTAGCCCGAACCCTAACCCTAACACTTCCCCGAAGCCTTCCCCTCACCCGTCCCCTAATCCTAACCCGTACGCTCACACTAACCCGCGCCCTCACACGTACGCTCCCCCTAAACCGTTGTCGTACCCTCACCTGGACCCTAAACCGTCCCCATCCCCTAACCCTAACCCTAGCCCGAACCCTAGCCCTAACCCTTTCCCGAAGCCTTCCCCTCACCCGTCCCCTAATCCTAACCCGTATGCTCACACTAACCCGCGCCCTCACACGTACGCTCCACCTAAACCGTTGTCGTACCCTCACCTGGACCCTAAACCGTCCCCGTCCCCTAACCCTAACCCTAGCCCGAACCCTAACCCTAACACTTCCCCGAAGCCTTCCCCTCACCCGTCCCCTAATCCTAACCCGTTCGCTCACACTAACCTGCGCCCTCACACGTACGCTCCCCCTAAACCGTTGTCGTACCCTCACCTCGACCCTAAACCGTCCCAGTCCCCTAACCCTAACCCTAGCCCGAACCCTAACCCTAACCCTTCCCCGAAGCCTTCCCCTCACCCGTCCCCTAATCCTAACCCGTACGCTCACACTAACGCGCGCCCTCACACGTACGCTGTCTCTAAACCGTTGTCGTACCCTCACCTGGACCTTAAACCGTCCCCTTCCCCTAACCCTAACCCTAGCCCGAACCCAAACCCTAACCCTTCCCCGAAGCCTTCCCCTCACCCGTCCCCTAATCCTAACCCGTACGCTCACACTAACCCGCGCCCTCACACGTACGCTCCCCCTAAAACGTTGTCATAACCTCACCTGGATCCTAAACCGTCCCCGTCCCCTAACCCTAACCCGAGCCCGAACCCTAACACGAACCCTTCCCCGAAGCCTTCCCCTCACCCATCCCTTAATACTAACCCGTACGCTCACACTAACCCGCGCCCTCACTCGTACGCTCCCCCTAAACCGTTGTTGTACCCTCACCTGGACCCTAAACCGTCCCCGTCCCCTAACCCTAACCCTAGCCCGAACCCTAACCCTCACTCTTCCCCGAAGCCTTCCCCTCACACGTCCCCTAATCCTAACCCGTACGCTCACACTACCCCGCGCCCTCACACGTACGCTCCCCCTAAACCGTTGTCGTACCCTCACCTGGACCCTAAACCGTCCCCTTCCCCTAACCCTAACCCTAGCCCAAACCCTAACCCTAACTCTTCCCCGAAGCCTTCCCCTCACCCGTCCCCTAATCCTAACCCGTACGCTCACACTAACCCGCGCCCTCACACGTACGCTCCCCCTAAACCGTTGTCGTACCCTCACCTGGACCCTAAACTGTCCCCGTCCCCTAACCCTAACCCTAGCCCGAACCCTAACCCTAACACTTCCCTGAAGCCTTCCCCTCACCCGTCCCCTAATCCTAACCCGTTCGCTCACACTAACCCGCGCCCTCACACGTACGCTCCCCCTAAACCGTTATCGTACCCTCACCTCGACCCTAAACCGTCCCAGTCCCCTAACCCTAACCCTAGCCCGAACCCTAACCCTAACCCTTCCCCGAAGCCTTCCCCTCACCCGTCCCCTAATCCTAACCCGTATGCTCACACTAACGCGCGCCCTCACACGTACGCTGTCTCTAAACCGTTGTCGTACCCTCACCTGGACCTTAAACCGTCCCCTTCCCCTAACCCTAACCCTAGCCCGAACCCAAACCCTAACCCTTCCCCGAAGCCTTCCCCTCACCCGTCCCCTAATCCTAACCCGTACGCTCACACTAACCCGCGCCCTCACACGTACGCTCCCCCTAAACCGTTGTCATAACGTCACCTGGACCCTAAACCGTCCCCTTCCCCTAACCCTAACCCTAGCCCGAACCCTAACCCAAAATCTTCCCCGAAGCCTTCCCCTCACACGTCCCCTAATCCTAACCCGTACGCTCACACTAACCTGCGCCCTCACACGTACGCTCCCCCTAAACCGTTGTCGTACCCTCACCTGGACCCTACACCGTCCCCGTCCCCTAACTCTAACCCTAGCCCGAACCCTAACCCTAACCCTTCCCCGAAGCCTTCCCCTCACCCGTCCCCTAATCCTAACCCGTACGCTCACACTAACCCGCGCCCTCACACGTACGCTCCCCCTAAACCGTTGTCGTACCCTCACCTGGACCCTAAACCGTCCCCTTCCCCTAACCCTAACCCTAGCCGAAACACTAACCCTAACTCTTCCCCGAAGCCTTCCCCTCACCCGTCCCCTAATCCTAACCCGTACGCTCACACTAACCCGCGCCATCACACGTACGCTCCCCCTAAACCGTTGTCGTACCCTCACCTGGACCCTAAACCGTCCCCGTCCCCTAACCCTAACCCTAGCCCGAACCCTAACCCTAACCCTTCCCCGAAGCCTTCCCCTCACCCGTCCCCTAATCCTAACCCGTTCGCTCACACTAACCCGCGCCCTCACACGTACGCTCCCCCTAAACCGTTGTCGTACCCTCATCTCGACCCTAAACCGTCCCAGTCCCCTAACTCTAACCCTAGCCCGAAACCTAACCCTAACCCTTCCCCGAAGCCTTCCCCTCACCCGTCCCCTAATCCTAACCCGTACGCTCACACTAACGCGCGCCCTGACACGTACGCTGTCTCTAAACCGTTGTCGTACCCTCACCTGGACCTTAAACCGTCCCCTTCCCCTAACCCTAACCCTAGCCCGAACCCAAACCCTAACCCTTCCCCGAAGCCTTCCCCTCACCCGTCCCCTAATCCTAACCCGTACGCTCACACTAACCCGCGCCCTCACACGTACGCTCCCCCTAAACCGTTGTCATAACCTCACCTGGATCCTAAACCGTCCCCGTCCCATAACCCTAACCCGAGCCCGAACCCTAACACTAACCCTTCCCCGCAGCCTTCCCCTCACCCATCCCTTAATACTAACCCGTACGCTCACACTAACCCGCGCCCTCACTCGTACGCTCCCCCTAAACCGTTGTTGTACCCTCACCTGGACCCTAAACCGTCCCCGTCCCCTAACCCTAACCCTAGCCCGAACCCTAACCCTCACTCTTCCCCGAAGCCTTCCCCTCACACGTCCCCTAATCCTAACCCGTACGCTCACACTAACCCGCGCCCTCACACGTACGCTCCCCCTAAACCGTTGTCGTACCCTCACCTGGACCCTAAACCGTCCCCCCTTCCCCTAACCCTAACCCTAGCCCGAACCCTAACCCAAACTCTTCCCCGAAGCCTTCCCCTCACACGTCCCCTAATCCTAACCCGTACGCTCACACTAACCCGCGCCCTCACACGTACGCTCCCCCTAAACCGTTGTCGTACCCTCACCTGGACCCTAAACCGTCCCCGTCCCCTAAGCCTAACCCTAGCACGAACCCTAACCCTAACACTTCCCCGAAGCCTTCCCCTCACCCGTCCCCTAATACTAACCCGTACGCTCACACTACCCTGCGCCCTCACACGTACGCTCCCCCTAAACCGTTGTCGTACCCTCACCTGGACCCTAAACCGTCCCCTTCCCCTAACCCTAACCCTAGCACGAACCCTAACCCAAACTCTTCCCCGAAGCCTTCCCCTCACACGTCCCCTAATCCTATCCCGTACGCTCACACTAACCCGCGCCCTCACACGTACGCTCCCCCTAAACCGTTGTCGTACCCTCACCTGGACCCTAAACCGTCCCCGTCCCCTAACCCTAACCCTAGCCCGAACCCTAACCCTAACCCTTCCCCGAAGCCTTCCCCTCACCCGTCCCCTAATCCTAACCCGTACGCTCACACTAACCCGCGCCCTCACACGTACGCTCCCCCTAAACCATTGTCGTACCATCACCTGGACCCTAAACCTTCCCCTTCCCCTAACCCTAACCCTAGCCCGAACCCTAACCCAAACACTTCCCCGAAGACTTCCCCTCATCCGTCCCCTAATCCTAACCCGTACGCTCACAATAACCCGCGCCCTCACACGTACGCTCCCCCTAAACCGTTGTCGTACTCTCACCTGGACCCTAAACCGTCCCCGTCCCCTAACCCTAACCCTAGCCCGAACCCTAACCCTAACACTTCCCTGAAGCCTTCCCCTCACCCGTCCCCTAATCCTAACCCGTACGCTCACACTAAGCGACGCCCTCACACGTACGCTCCTCCTAACCCGTTGTCGTACCCTCACCAGGACCCTAAACCGTCCGCGTCCCCTAACTCTAACCCTAGCACGAACCCTAACCCAAACCCTTCCCCAAAGGCTTCCCCTCACCCGTCCCTTAATCCTAACCCGTACGCTCACACTAACCCGCGCCCTCACACGTACTCTCCCCCTAAACCGTTGTCGTACCCTCACCTGGACCCTAAACCGTCCCCGTCCCCTAACCCTAACACTAGCCCGAACCCAAACCCTAACACTTCCCCGAAGCCTTTCCCTCACCCGTTCCCTAAACCTAACCCGTACGCTCACAATAACCTGCGCCCTCACATGTACGCTCCCCCTAAACCGTTGTCATACCCTCACCTGGACCCTAAACTGTCCCCGTCCCCTAACCCTAACCCTAGCCCGAACCCTAACCCTAACCCTTCCCCGAAGCCTTCCCCTTGCCCGTCCCCTAATCCTAACCCGTACGCTCACACTAACCCGCGCCCTCACACGTACGCTCCCCCTAAACCGTTGTCGTACCCTCACCTCGACCCTAAACCGTCCCCATCCCCTAACCCTAACCCTAGCCCGAACCCTAACCCTAACCCTTCCCCGAAGCCTTCCCCTCACCCGTCCCCTAATCCTAACCCGTACGCTCACACTAAGCGGCGCCCTCACACGTACGCTCCCCCTAAACCGTTGTCGTACACTCACCAGGACCCTAAACCGTCCCCGTCCCCTAACTCTAACCCTAGCACGAACCCTAACCCTAACCCTTCCCCGAAGGCTTCCCCTCACCCGTCCCTTAATCCTAACCCGTACGCTCACACTAACCCGCGCCCTCACACGTACGCTCCCCCTAAACCATTGTCGTACCCTCACCTGGACCCTAAACCTTCCCCGTCCCCTAACCCTAACTCTAGCCCGAACCCAAACCCTAACACTTCCCCGAAACCTTTCCCTCACCCGTCCCCTAATGCTAACCCGTACGCTCACACTAACCCGCGCCCTCACACGTACGCTCCCCCTAAACCGTTGTCGTACCCTCACCTCGACCCTAAACCGTCCCCGTCCCCTAACCCTAACCCGAGCCCGAACCCTAACCCTAACCCTTCCCCGAAGCCTTCCCCTCACCCGTCCCCTAATCCTAACCCGTACGCTCACACTAACCCGCGCCCTCAGACGTACGCTCCCCCTAAACCGTTGTCGTACCCTCACCGGGACCCTAAACCGTCCCCGTCCCCTAACCCTAACCCTAGTCCGAACCCTAACCCTAACCCTTCCCCGAAGCCTTCCCCTCACCCGTCACCTAATCCTAACCCGTACGCTCACACTAACATGCGCCCTCACACGTACGCTCGCCCTAAACCGTTCTCGTACCCTCACCTGGACCCTAAACCGTCCCCGTCCCCTAACCCTAACCCTAGCCCGAACCCTAAACCTAACCCTTCCCCGAAGCCTTCCCCTCACCCGTCCCCTAATACTAACCCGTACGCTCACACTAACCCGCGCCCTCACACGTACGCTCCCCCTAAACCGTTGTCGTACCCTCACCTGGAGCCTAAACCGTCCCCGTCCCCTAACTCTAACCCTAGCCCGAACCCTAACCCTAACCCTTCCCCGAAGCCTTCCACTCACCCGTCCCCTAATACTAACCCGTACGCTCACACTAACCTGCGCCCTCACACGTACACTACCCCTAAACCGTTGTTGTACCCTCACCTGGACCCTAAACAGTCCCCATCCCCTAAATCTAACCCTAGCCCGAACCCTAACCCTCACACTTCCCCGAAGCCTTCCCCTCACCCGTCCCCTAATCCTAACCCGTACGCTCACACTAATCCTCGCCCTCACACGTACGCTACCCCTAAACCATTGTCGTACCCTCACCTGGACCCTAAACCGTCCCCTTCCCATAACCCTAACCCTAGCCCGAACCCTAACCCAACCACTTCCCCGAAGCCTTCCCCTCATCCGTCCCCTAATCCTAACCCGTACGCTCACACTAACCCGCGCCCTCACTCGTACGCTCCCCCTAAACCGTTGTTGTACCCTCACCTGGACCCTAAACCGTCCACATCCCCTAACACTAACCCTAGCCCGAACCCTAACCCTCACTCTTCCCCGAAGCCTTCCCCTCACACGTCCCCTAATCCTAACCCGTACGCTCACACTACCCTGCGCCCTCACACGTACGCTCCCCCTAAACCGTTGTCGTACCCTCACCTGGACCCTAAACCGTCCCCTTCCCCTAACCCTAACCCTAGCACGAACCCTAACCCAAACTCTTCCCCGAAGCCTTCCCCTCACACGTCCCCTAATCCTAACCCGTACGCTCACACTTACCCGCGCCCTCACACGTACGCTCCCCCTAAACCGTTGTCGTACCCTCACCTGGACCCTAAACCGTCCCCGTCCCCTAACCCTAACCCTAGCCCGAACCCTAACCCTAACCCTTCCCCGAAGCCTTCCCCTCACCCGTCCCCTAATCCTAACCCATACGCTCACACTAACCCGCGCCCTCACACGTACGCTCCCCCTAAACCATTGTCGTACCATCACCTGGACCCTAAACCTTCCCCTTCCCCTAACCCTAACCCTAGCCCGAACCCTAACCCAAACACTTCCCCAAAGACTTCCCCTCATCCGTCCCCTAATCCTAACCCGTACGCTCACAATAACCCGCGCCCTCACACGTACGCTTCCCCTAAACCGTTGTCGTACTCTCACCTAGACCCTAAACCGTCCCCGTCCCCTAACCCTAACCCTAGCCCGAACCCTAACCCTAACACTTCCCTGAAGCCTTCCCCTCACCCGTCCCCTAATCCTAACCCGTACGCTCACACTAAGCGACGCCCTCACATGTACGCTCCTCCTAACCCGTTGTCGTACCCTCACCAGGACCCTAAACCGTCCGCGTCCCCTAACTCTAACCCTAGCACGAACCCTAACCCAAACACTTCCCCAAAGGCTTCCCCTCACCCGTCCCTTAATCCTAACCCGTACGCTCACACTAACCCGCGCCCTCACACGTACGCTCCCCCTAAACCGTTGTCGTACCCTCACCTGGACCCTAAACCGTCCCCGTCCCCTAACCCTAACCCTAGCCCGAACCCAAACCCTAACACTTCCCCGAAGCCTTTCCCTCACCCGTCCCCTAAACCTAACCCGTACGCTCACACTAACCTGCGCCCTCACATATACGCTCCCCCTAAACCGTTGTCATACCCTCACCTGGACCCTAAACTGTCCCCGTCCCCTAACCCTAACCCTAGCCCGAACCCTAAACCTAACCCTTCCCCGAAGCCTTCCCCTCGCCCGTCCCCTAATCCTAACCCGTACGCTCACACTAACCCGCGCCCTCACACGTACGCTCCCCCTAAACCGTTGTCGTACCCTCACCTCGACCCTAAACCGTCCCCATCCCCTAACCCTAACCCTACCCCGAACCCTAACCCTAACCCTTCCCCGAAGCCTTCCCCTCACCCGTCCCCTAATCCTAACCCGTACGCTCACACTAAGCGGCGCCCTCACACGTACGCTCCCCCTAAACCGTTGTCGTACACTCACCAGGACCCTAAACCGTCCCCGTCCCCTAACTCTAACCCTAGCACGAACCCTAACACTAACCCTTCCCCGAAGGCTTCCCCTCACCCGTCCCTTAATCCTAACCCGTAAGCTCACACTAACCCGCGCCCTCACACGTACGCTCCCCCTAAACCATTGTCGTACCCTCACCTGGACCCTAAACCGTCCCCGTCCCCTAACCCTAACTCTAGCCCGAACCCAAACCCTAACACTTCCCCGAAACCTTTCCCTCACCCGTCCCCTAATGCTAACCCGTACGCTCACACTAACCCGCGCCCTCACACGTACGCTCCCCCTAAACCGTTGTCGTACCCTCACCTCGACCCTAAACCGTCCCCGTCCCCTAACCCTAACCCGAGCCCGAACCCTAACCCTAACCCTTCCCCGAAGCCTTCCCCTCACCCGTCCCCTAATCCTAACCCGTACGCTCACACTAACCCGCGCCCTCAGACGTACGCTCCCCCTAAACCGTTGTCGTACCCTCACCGGGACCCTAAACCGTCCCTGTCCCCTAACCCTAACCCTAGTCCGAACCCTAACCCTAACCCTTCCCCGAAGCCTTCCCCTCACCCGTCACCTAATCCTAACCCGTACGCTCACACTAACATGCGCCCTCACACGTACGCTCGCCCTAAACCGTTGTCGTACCCTCACCTGGACCCTAAACCGTCCCCGTCCCCTAACCCTAACCCTAGCCCGAACCCTAAACCTAACCCTTCCCCGAAGCCTTCCCCTCACCCGTCCCCTAATACTAACCCGTACGCTCACACTAACCCGCGCCCTCACACGTACGCTCCCCCTAAACCGTTGTCGTACCCTCACCTGGACCCTAAACCGTCCCCGTCCCCTAACTCTAACCCTAGCCCGAACCCTAACCCTAACCCTTCCCCGAAGCCTTCCACTCACCCGTCCCCTAATACTAACCCGTACGCTCACACTAACCTGCGCCCTCACACGTACACTCCCCCTAAACCGATGTCGTACCCTCACCTGGACCCTAAACAGTCCCCGTCCCCTAAATCTAACCCTAGCCCGAACCCTAACCCTCACTCTTCCCCGAAGCCTTCCCCTCACCGGTCCCCTAATCCTAACCCGTACGCTCACACTAATCCTCGCCCTCACACGTACGCTACCCCTAAACCATTGTCGTACCCTCACCTGGACCCTAAACCGTCCCCTTCCCATAACCCTAACCCTAGCCCGAAACCTAACCCAACCACTTCCCCGAAGCCTTCCCCTCATCCGTCCCCTAATCCTAACCCGTACGCTCACAATAACCCGCGCCCTCACACGTACGCTCCCCCTAAACCGTTGTCGTACCCTCACCTGGACCCTAAACCGTCCCCGTCCCCTAACACTAACCCCAGCCCGAACCCTAACCCTAACACTTCCCTGAAGCCTTCCCCTCACCCGTCCCCTAATCCTAACCCGTACGCTCACACTAACCTGCGCCCTCACACGTACGCTCCCCCTAAACTGTTGTCGTACCCTCACCTGGACCCTAAACCGTCCCCGTCCCCTAACTCTAACCCTAGACCGAACGCTAACCCTAACCATTCCCCGAAGCCTTCCCCTCAACCGTCCCCTAATCCTAACCCGTACGCTCACAGTATCGCGCGCCCTCACACGTACGCTCCCCCTAAACCGTTGTCGTACCCTCACCTGGACCCTAAACCGTCCCCGTCCCCTAACTCTAACCCTAGACCGAACGCTAACCCTAACCCTTCCCCGAAGCCTTCCCCTCACTCGTCCCCTAATCCTAACCCGTACGCTCACACTAAC
Source organism: Leucopleurus acutus (assembly GCF_964270905.1). NCBI lineage: Eukaryota > Metazoa > Chordata > Mammalia > Artiodactyla > Delphinidae > Leucopleurus > Leucopleurus acutus. The sequence continues at coordinate 169,360 of NW_028139130.1, read as the reverse complement.
CCGCGCCCTCACACGTACGCTCCCCCTAAACCGTTGTCGTACCCTCACCTGGACCCTAAACCGTCCCCGTCCCCTAACTCTAACCCTAGCCCGAACCCTAACCCTAACCCTTCCCCGAAGCCTTCCCCTCACCCGTACCCTAATGCTAACCCGTACGCTCACACTAACCCGCGCCCTCACACGTACGCTCCCCCTAAACCGTTGTCGTACCCTCACCTGGACCCTAAACCGTCCCCGTCCCCTAACTCTAACCCTAGCCCGAACCCTAACGCTAACCCTTCCCCGAAGCCTTCCCCTCACCCGTCCCGTAATCCTAACCCGTACGCTCACACTAACCCGCGCCCTCACACGTACGCTCCCCTAAACCGTTGTCGTACCCTCACCTGGACCCTAAACCGTCCCCGTCCCCTAACCCTAACCTTAGCCCGAACCCTAACCCTAACCCTTCCCCGAAGCCTTCCCCTCACCCGTCCCTTAATACTAAACCGTACGCTCACACTAACCCGCGCCCTCATACGTACGCTCCCCCTAAACCTTTGTCGTACCCTCACCTGGACCCTAAACCGTCCCCGTCCCCTGACTCTAACCCTAGCACGAACCCTAACCCTAACCCTTCCCCGAAGGCTTCCCCTCACCCGTCCCTTAATCCTAACCCGTACGCTCACACTAACCCGCGCCCTCACACGTACGCTCCACCTAAACCGTTGTCGTACCCTCACCTGGACCCTAAACCGTCCCCGTCCCCTAACCCTAACCCTAGCCCGAACCCAAACCCTAACACTTCCCCGAAGCCTTTCCCTCACCCGTCCCCTAATCCTAACCCGTACGCTCACACTAAACCGCGCCCTCACACGTACGCTCCCCCTAAACCGTTGTCGTACCCTCACCTGGACCCTAAACCGTCCCCGTCCCCTAACTCTAACCCTAGCCTAAACCCTAACCCTAACCCTTCCCCGAAGCCTTCCCCTCACCCGTCCCCTAATCCTAACCCGTACGCTCACACTAACCCGCGCCCTCACACGTACGCTCCCCCTAAACCGTTGTCCTACCCTCACCTGGACCCTAAGCCGTCCCCTTCCCCTAACCCTAACCCTAGCCCAAACCGTAACCCTAACTCTTCCCCGAAGCCTTCCCCTCACCCGTCCCCTAATCCTAACCTGTACGCTCACACTAACCCGCGCCCTCACACGTACGCTCCACCTAAACCGTTGTCGTACCCTCACCTGGACCCTAAACCGTCCCCGTCCCCTAACCCTAACCCTAGCCCGAACCCTAACCCTAACCCTTCCCCGAAGCCTTCCCCTCACCCGTCCCCTAATCCTAACCCGTACGCTCACACTAACCCGCGCCCTCACACGTACGCTCCCCCTAAACCGTTGTCATAACCTCACCTGGATCCGAAACCGTCCCCGTCCCCTAACCCTAACCCGAGCCCAAACCCTAACACGAACCCTTCCCCGAGGCCTTCCCCTCACCCATCCCTTAATACTAACCCGTACGCTCACACTAACCCGCGCCCTCACTCGTACGCTCCCCCTAAACCGTTGTTGTACCCTCACCTGGACCCTAAACCGTCCCCGTCCCCTAACTCTAACCCTAGCCCGAACCCTAACCCTCACTCTTCCCCGAAGCCTTCCCCTCACACGTCCCCTAATCCTAACCCGTACGCTCACACTAACCCGCGCCCTCACACGTACGCGCCCCCTAAACCGTTGTCGTACCCTCACCTGGACCCTAAACCGTCCCCGTCCCCTAACCCTAACCCTAGCCCGAACCCTAACCCTAACCCTTCCCCGAAGCCTTCCCCTCACCCGTCCCCTAATCCTAACCCGTTCGCTCACACTAACCCGCGCCCTCACACGTACGCTCCCCCTAAACCGTTGTCATACCCTCACCTCGACCCTAAACCGTCCCAGTCCCCTAACCCTAACCCTAGCCCGAACCCTAACCCTAACCCTTCCCCGAAGTCTTCCCCTCACCCGTCCCCTAATCCTAACCCGTACACTCACACTAACGCGCGCCCTCACACGTACGCTGTCTCTAAACCGTTGTCGTACCCTCACCTGGACCTTAAACCGTCCCCTTCCCCTAACCCCAACCCTAGCCAGAACCCAAACCCTAACCCTTCCCCGAAGCCTTCCCCTCACCCGTCCCCTAATCCTAACCCGTACGCTCACACTAACCCACGCCCTCACACGTACGCTCCCCCTAAACCGTTGTCATAACCTCACCTGGATCCTAAAACGTCCCCGTCCCCTAACCCTAACCCGAGCCCGAACCCTAACACTAACCCTTCCCCGAAGCCTTCCCCTCACCCATCCCTTAATACTAACCCGTACGCTCACACTAACCCGCGCCCTCACATGTACGCTCCCCCTAAACCGTTGTCGTACACTCACCTGGACCCTAAACCGTCCCCGTCCACTAACCCTAACCCTAGCCCGAACCCTAACCCTAACCCTTCCCCGAAGCCTTCCCCTCACCCGTCCCCTAATCCTAACCGGTACGCTCACACTAACCCGCGCCCTCACACGTACGCTCCCCCTAAACCGTTGTCGTACCCTCACCTGGACCCTAAACCGTCCCCTTCCCCTAACCCTAACCCTAGCCCAAACCCTAAACCTAACTCTTCTCCGAAGCCTTCCCCTCACCCGTCCCCTACTCCTAACCCGTACGCTCACACTAACCCGCGCCCTCACACGTACGCTCCCCCTAAACCGTTGTCGTACCCTCACCTGGACCCTAAACCGTCCCCGTCCCCTAACCCTAACCCTAGCCCGAACCCTAACCCTAACCCTTCCCCGAAGTCTTCCCCTCACCCGTCCCCTAATCCTAACCCGTTCGCTCACACTAACCCGCGCCCTCACACGTACGCTCCCCCTAAACCGTTGTCGTACCCTCACCTCAACCCTAAACCGTCCCAGTCCCCTAACCCTAACCCTAGCCCGAACCCTAACCCTAACCCTTCCCCGAAGCCTTCCCCTCACCCGTCCCCTAATCCTAACCCGTACGCTCACACTAACCCGCGCCCTCACACGTACGCTCCCCCTAAACCGTTGTCATAACCTCACCTGGATCCTAAACCATCCCCGTCCCATAACCCTAACCCGAGCCCGAACCCTAACACTAACCCTTCCCCGAAGCCTTCCCCTCACCCATCCCTTAATACTAACCCGTACGCTCACACTAACCCGCGCCCTCACTCGTACGCTCCCCCTAAACCGTTGTTGTACCCTCACCTGGACCCTAAACCGTCCCCGTCCCCTAACTCTAACCCTAGCCCGAACCCTAACCCTCACTCTTCCCCGAAGCCTTCCCCTCACACGTCCCCTAATCCTAACCCGTACGCTCACACTAACCCGCGCCATCACACGTACGCTCCCCGTAAACCGTTGTCGTACCATCACCTGGACCCTAAACCGTCCCCCCTTCCCCTAACCCTAACCCTAGCCCGAACCCTAACCCAAACTCTTCCCCGAAGCCTTCCCCTCACACGTCCCCTAATCCTAACCCGTACGCTCACACTAACCCGCGCCCTCACACGTACGCTCCCCCTAAACCGTTGTCGTACCCTCACCTGGACCCTAAACCGTCCCCGTACCCTAACCCTAACCCTAGCCCGAACCCTAACCCTAACACTTCCCCAAAGCCTTCCCCTCACCCGTCCCCTAATACTAACCCGTACGCTCACACTAAGCGGCGCCCTCACACGTACGCTCCCCCTAAACCGTTGTCGTACACTCACCAGGACCCTAAACCGTCCCCGTCCCCTAACTCTAACCCTAGCACGAACCCAAACCCTAACACTTCCCCGAAGCCTTTCCCTCACCCGTCCCCTAATCCTAACCCGTACGCTCACACTAACCTGCGCCCTCACACGTACGCTCCCCCTAAACCGTTGTCGTACCCTCACCTGGACCCTAAACCGTCCCCGTCCCCTAACTCTAACCCTAGCCCGAACCCTAACCCTAACCCTTCCCCGAAGCCTTCCCCTCACCCGTCCCCTAATCCTAACCCGTACGCTCACACTAACCCGCGCCCTCACACGTACGCTCCCCCTAAACCGTTGTCGTACCCTCACCTGGACCCTAAACCGTCCCCTTCCCCTAACCCTAAGCCTAGCCCAAACCCTAACCCTAACTCTTCCCCGAAGCCTTCCCCTCACCCGTCCCCTAATCCTAACCCGTACGCTCACACTAACCCGCGCCCTCACACGTACGCTCCTCCTAAACCGTTGTCGTACCCTCACCTGGACCCTAAACCGTCCCCGTCCCCTAACCCTAACCCTAGCCCGAACCCTAACCCTAACCCTTCCCCGAAGCCTTCCCCTCACCCGTCCCCTAATCCTAACCCGTACGCTCACACTAACCCGCGCCCTCACTCGTACGCTCCCCCTAAACCGTTGTCATACCCTCACCTGGACCCTAAACCATCCCCGTCCCCTATACCTAACCCTAGCCCGAACCCTAACCCTAACCCTTCCCAGAAGCCTTCCCCTCACCCGTCCCCTAATCCTAACCCGTTCGCTCACACTAACCCGCGCCCTCACACGTACGCTCACCCTAAACCGTTGTCGTACCCTCACCTCGACCCTAAACCGTCCCCGTCCCCTAACCCTAACCCTAGCCCGAACCCTAACCCTAACCCTTCCCCGAAGCCTTCCCCTCACCCGTCCCCTAATCCTAACCCGTACGCTCACACTAACGCGCGCCCTCACACGTACGCTGTCTCTAAACCGTTGTCGTACCCTCACCTGGACCTTAAACCGTCCCCTTCCCCTAACACTAACCCTAGCCCGAACCCAAACCCTAACCCTTCCCCGAAGCCTTCCCCTCACCCGTCCCCTAATCCTAACCCGTACGCTCACACTAACCCGCGCCCTCAAACGTACGCTCCCCCTAAACCGTTGTCATACCCTCACCTGGATCCTAAACCGTCCCCGTCCCCTAACCCTAACCCGAGCCCGAACACTAACACTAACCCTTCCCCGAAACCTTCCCCTCACCCATCCCTTAATACTAACCCGTACGCTCACACTAACCCGCGCCCTCACTCGTACGCTCCCCCTAAACCGTTGTTGTACCCTCACCTGGACCCTAAACCGTCTCCGTCCCCTAACACTAACCCTAGCCCGAACCCTAACCCTCACTCTTCCCCGAAGCCTTCCCCTCACACGTTCCCTAATCCTAACCCGTACGCTCACACTAACCTGCGCCCTCACACGTACGCTCCCCCTAAACCGTTGTCGTACCCTCACCTGGACCCTAAACCGTCCCCGTCCCCTAACCCTAACCCTAGCACGAACCCTAACCCAAACTCTTCCCCGAAGCCTTCCCCTCACACGTCCCCTAATCCTAACCCGTACGCTCACACTAACCCGCGCCCTCACACGTACGCTCCCCCTAAACCGTTGTCGTACCCTAACCTGTACCCTAAACCGTCCCCGTCCCCTAACTCTAACCCTAGCCCGAACCCTAACCCTAACCCTTCCCCGAAGCCTTCCCCTCACCCGTCCCCTAATCCTAACCCGTACGCTCACACTAACGCGCGCCCTCACACATACGCTCCCTCTAAACCGTTGTCATACCCTCACCTGAACCTTAAACCGTCCTCTTCCCCTAACCCTAAACCTAGCCCGAACCCTAAACCTAACCCTTCCCCGAAGCCTTCCCCTCACCCGTCCCCTAATCCTAACCCGTACGCTCACACTAACCCACGCCATCACACGTACGCTCCCCCTAAACCGTTGTCGTACCCTCACCTGGACCCTAAACCGTCCCCGTCCCCTAACCCTAACCCTAGCCCGAACCCTAACCCTAACCCTTCCCCGAAGCCTTCCCCTCACCCGTCCCTTAATACTAAACCGTACGCTCACACTAACCCGCGCCCTCAGACGTACGCTCCCCCTAAACCTTTGTCGTACCCTCATCTGGACCCTAAACCGTCCCCGTCCCCTAACTCTAACTCTAGCCCGAACCCTAACCCTAACACTCCCCCGAAGCCTTCCTCTCACCCGTCCCCTGATCCTAACCCGTACGCTCACACTAACCCGCGCCCTCACACGTACGCTCCCCCTAAACCGTTGTCGTACCCTCACCTGGACCCTAAACCGTCCCCTTCCCCTAACTCTAACCCTAGCCCGAACCCTAACCCTAACACTTCCCCGAAGCCTTCCCCTCACCCGTCCCCTAATCCTAACCCGTACGCTCACACTAACCCGCGCCCTCACACGTACGCTCCCCCTAAACCGTTGTCGTACCCTCACCTGGACCCTAAACCGTCCCCATCCCCTAAACCTAACCCTAGCCCGAACCCTAGCCCTAACCCTTTCCCGAAGCCTTCCCCTCACCCGTCCCCTAATCCTAACCCGTACGCTCACACTAACCCGCGCCCTCACACGTACGCTTCCCCTAAACCGTTGTCGTACCCTCATCTGGACCTTAAACCGTCCCCTTCCCCTAACCCTAACCCTAGCCCGAACCCTAACCCTAACACTTCCCCGAAGCCTTCCCCTCACCCGTCCCCTAATCCTAACCCGTACGCTCACACTAACCCGCGCCCTCACACGTACGCTCCCCCTAAACCGTTGTCGTACCCTCACCTGGACCCTAAACCGTCCCCGTCCCCTAACTGTAACCCTAGCCCGAAGCCTAACCCTAACCCTTTCCCGAAGCCTTCCCCTCACTCGTCCCCTAATCCTAACCCGTACGCTCACACTAACCCGCACCCTCACACGTACGCTCCCCCTAAACGATTGTCGTACCCTCACCTGGACGCTAAAACGTCCCCATCGCCTAAATCCAACCCTAGCCCGAACCCTAAACCTAACCCTTCCCCGAAGCCTTCCCCTCACCCGTCCCCTAATACTAACCCGTACGCTCACACTAACCCGCACCCTCACATGTACGCTCCCCCTAAACCGTTGTCGTACCCTCAGCTGGACCCTAAACCGTCCCCTTCCCCTAACCTTAACCCTAGCCCCAACGCTAACCCTAACACTTCCCCGAAGCCTTCCCCTCACCCGTCCCCTAATCCTAACCCGTACGCTCACACTAACCCACGCCCTCACACGTACGCTCCCCCTAAACCGTTGTCGTACGCTCACCTGGACCCTAAACCGTCCCCGTCCCCTAACACTAACCCTAGCCCGAACCCTAGCCCTAACACTTCCCCGAAGCCTTCCCCTCACCCGTCCCCTAATCCTAACCCGTACGCTCAAACTAAACCACGCCGTCACACGTACGCTCCCCCTAAACCGTTCTCGTACACTCACCTGGACCCTAAACCGTACCCGTCCCCTAACCCTAACCCTAGCCCGAACCCTAACGCTAACCCTTCCCCGAAGCCTTCCCTTCACCCGTCCCCTAATACTAACCCGTACGCTCACACTAACCGGCGCCCTCACACGTACGCTCCCCCTAAACCGTTGTCGTACCCTAACCTGTACCCTAAACCGTCCCCGTCCCCTAACTCTAACCCTAGCCCGAACCCTAACCCTAACCATTCCCCGAAGCCTTCCCCTCACCCGTCCCCTAATCCTAACCCGTACGCTCACACTAACGCGCGCCCTCACACATACGCTCCCTCTAAACCGTTGTCGTACCCTCACCTGAACCTTAAACCGTCCCCTTCCCCTAACCCTAAACCTAGCCCGAACCCTAAACCTAACACTTCCCCGAAGCCTTCCCCTCACCCGTCCCCTAATCCTAACCCGTACGCTCACACTAACCCACGCCCTCACACGTACGCTCCCCCTAAACCGTTGTCGTACCCTCACCTGGACCCTAAACCGTCCCCGTCCCCTAACCCTAACCCTAGCCCGAACCCTAACCCTAACCCTTCCCCGAAGCCTTCCCCTCACCCGTCCCTTAATACTAAACCGTACGCTCACACTAACCCGCGCCCTCAGACGTACGCTCCCCCTAAACCGTTGTCGTACCCTCACCTGGACCCTAAACCGTCCCCGTCCCCTAACTCTAACCCTAGCCCGAACCCTAACCCTAACCCTTCCCGGAAGCCTTCCCCTCACCCGTCCCCTAATCCTAACCCGTACGCTCACACTAACCCGCGCCCTCACACGTACGCTCCCCCTAAACCGTTGTCGTACCCTCACCTGGACCCTAAACCGTCCCCTTCCCCTAACCCTAACCCTAGCCCAAACCCTAACCCTAACTCTTCCCCGAAGCCTTCCCCTCACCCGTCCCCTAATCCTAACCCGTACGCTCACACTAACCCGTGCCCTCACACGTACGCTCCACCTAAACCGTTGTCGTACCCTCACCTGGACCCTAAACCGTCCCCGTCCCCTAACCCTAACCCTAGCCCGAACCCTAACCCTAACCCTTCCCCGAAGCCTTCCCCTCACCCGTCCCCTAATCCTAACCCGTTCGCTCACACTAACCTGCGCCCTCACACGTACGCTCCCCCTAAACCGTTGTCGTACCCTCACCTCGACCCTAAACCGTCCCAGTCCCCTAACCCTAACCCTAGCCCGAACCCTAACCCTAACCCTTCCCCGAAGCCTTCCCCTCACCCGTCCCCTAATCCTAACCCGTACGCTCACACTAACGCGCGCCCTCACACGTACGCTGTCTCTAAACCGTTGTCGTACACTCACCTGGACCTTAAACCGTCCCCTTCCCCTAACCCTAACCCTAGCCCGAACCCAAACCCTAACCCTTCCCCGAAGCCTTCCCCTCACCCGTCCCCTAATCCTAACCCGTACGCTCACACTAACCCGCGCCCTCACATGTACGCTCCCCCTAAAACGTTGTCATAACCTCACCTGGATCCTAAACCGTCCCCGTCCCCTAACCCTAACCCGAGCCCGAACCCTAACACGAACCCTTCCCCGAAGCCTTCCCCTCACCCATCCCTTAATACTAAACCGTACGCTCACACTAACCCGTGCCCTCACTCGTACGCTCCCCCTAAACCGTTGTTGTACCCTCACCTGGACCCTAAACCGTCCCCGTCCCGTAACTCTAACCCTAGCCCGAACCCTAACCCTCACTCTTCCCCGAAGCCTTCCCCTCACACGTCCCCTAATCCTAACCCGTACGCTCACACTACCCCGCGCCCTCTCACGTACGCTCCCCCTAAACCGTTGTTGTACCCTCACCTGGACCCTAAACCGTCCCCTTCCCCTAACCCTAACCCTAGCCCAAACCCTAACCCTAACTCTTCCCCGAAGCCTTCCCCTCACCCGTCCCCTAATCCTAACCCGTACGCTCACACTAACCCGCGCCCTCACACGTACGCTCCCCCTAAACCGTTGTCGTACCCTCACCTGGACCCTAAACTGTCCCCGTCCCCTAACCCTAACCCTAGCCCGAACCCTAACCCTAACACTTCCCTGAAGCCTTCCCCTCACCCGTCCCCTAATCCTAACCCGTTCGCTCACACTAACCCGCGCCCTCACACGTACGCTCCCCCTAAACCGTTATCGTACCCTCACCTCGACCCTAAACCGTCCCAGTCCCCTAACCCTAACCCTAGCCCGAACCCTAACCCTAACCCTTCCCCGAAGCCTTCCCGTCACCCGTCCCCTAATCCTAACCCGTACGCTCACACTAACGCGCGCCCTCACACGTACGCTGTCTCTAAACCGTTGTCGTACCCTCACCTGGACCTTAAACCGTCCCCTTCCCCTAACCCTAACCCTAGCCCGAACCCAAACCCTAACCCTTCCCCGAAGCCTTCCCCTCACTCGTCCCCTAATCCTAACCCGTACGCTCACACTAACCCGCGCCCTCACACGTACGCTCCCCCTAAACCGTTGTCATAACGTCACCTGGACCCTAAACCGTCCCCTTCCCCTAACCCTAACCCTAGCCCGAACCCTAACCCAAACTCTTCCCCGAAGCCTTCCCCTCACACGTCCCCTAATCCTAACCCGTACGCTCACACTAACCTGCGCCCTCACACGTACGCTCCCCCTAAACCGTTGTCGTACCCTCACCTGGACCCTACACCGTCCCCATCCCCTAACTCTAACCCTAGCCCGAACCCTAACCCTAACCCTTCCCCGAAGCCTTCCCCTCACCCGTCCCCTAATCCTAACCCGTACGCTCACACTAACCCGCGCCCTCACACGTACGCTCCCCCTAAACCGTTGTCGTACCCTCACCTGGACCCTAAACCGTCCCCTTCCCCTAACCCTAACCCTAGCCCAAACCCTAACCCTAACTCTTCCCCGAAGCCTTCCCCTCACCCGTCCCCTAATCCTAACCCGTACGCTCACACTAACCCGCGCCATCACAGGTACGCTCCCCCTAAACCGTTGTCGTACCCTCACCTGGACCCTAAACCGTCCCCGTCCCCTAACCCTAACCCTAGCCCGAACCCTAACCCTAACCCTTCCCCGAAGCCTTCCCCTCACCCGTCCCCTAATCCTAACCCGTTCGCTCACACTAACCCGCGCCCTCACACGTACGCTCCCCCTAAACCGTTGTCGTACCCTCATCTCGACCCTAAACCGTCCCAGTCCCCTAACTCTAACCCTAGCCCGAAACCTAACCCTAACCCTTCCCCGAAGCCTTCCCCTCACCCGTCCCCTAATCCTAACCCGTACGCTCACACTAACGCGCGCCCTCACACGTACGCTGTCTCTAAACCGTTGTCGTACCCTCACCTGGACCTTAAACCGTCCCCTTCCCCTAACCCTAACCCTAGCCCGAACCCAAACCCTAACCCTTCCCCGAAGCCTTCCCCTCACCCGTCCCCTAATCCTAACCCGTACGCTCACACTAACCCGCGCCCTCACACGTACGCTCCCCCTAAACCGTTGTCATAACCTCACCGGGATCCTAAACCGTCCCCGTCCCATAACCCTAACCCGAGCCCGAACCCTAACACTAACCCTTCCCCGAAGCCTTCCCCTCACCCATCCCTTAATACTAACCCGTACGCTCACACTAACCCGCGCCCTCACTCGTACGCTCCCCCTAAACCGTTGTTGTACCCTCACCTGGACCCTAAACCGTCCCCGTCCCCTAACCCTAACCCTAGCCCGAACCCTAACCCTCACTCTTCCCCGAAGCCTTCCCCTCACACGTCCCCTAATCCTAACCCGTACGCTCACACTAACCCGCGCCCTCACACGTACGCTCCCCCTAAACCGTTGTCGTACCCTCACCTGGACCCTAAACCGTCCCCTTCCCCTAACCCTAACCCTAGCACGAACCCTAACCCAAACTCTTCCCCAAAGCCTTCCCCTCACACGTCCCCTAATCCTAACCCGTACGCTCACACTAACCCGCGCCCTCACACGTACGCTCCCCCTAAACCGTTGTCGTACCCTCACCTGGACCCTAAACCGTCCCCGTCCCCTAACCCTAACCCTAGCCCGAACCCTAACCCTAACCCTTCCCCGAAGCCTTCCCCTCACCCGTCCCCTAATCCTAACCCGTACGCTCACACTAACCCGCGCCCTCACACGTACGCTCGCCCTAAACCGTTGTCGTACCCTCACCGGGACCCTAAACCGTCCCCGTCCCCTAACCCTAACCCTAGTCCGAACCCTAACCCTAACCTTTCCCCGAAGCCTTCCCCTCACCCGTCACCTAATCCTAACCCGTACGCTCACACTAACATGCGCCCTCACACGTACGCTCGCCCTAAACCGTTGTCGTACCCTCACCTGGACCCTAAACCGTCCCCGTCCCCTAACCCTAACCCTAGCCCGAACCCTAAACCTAACCCTTCCCCGAAGCCTTCCCCTCACCCGTCCCCTAATACTAACCCGTACGCTCACACTAACCCGCGCCCTCACACGTACGCTCCCCCTAAACCGTTGTCGTACCCTCACCTGGACCCTAAACCGTCCCCGTCCCCTAACTCTATCCCTAGCCCGAACCCTAACCCTAACCCTTCCCCGAAGCCTTCCACTCACCCGTCCCCTAATACTAACCCGTACGCTCACACTAACCTGCGCCCTCACACGTACACTCCCCCTAAACCGTTGTCGTACCCTCACCTGGACCCTAAACAGTCCCCGTCCCCTAAATCTAACCCTAGCCCGAACCCTAACCCTCACTCTTCCCCGAAGCCTTCCCCTCACCGGTCCCCTAATCCTAACCCGTACGCTCACACTAATCCTCGCCCTCACACGTACGCTACCCCTAAACCATTGTCGTACCCTCACCTGGACCCTAAACCGTCCCCTTCCCATAACCCTAACCCTAGCCCGAACCCTAACCCAACCACTTCCCCGAAGCCTTCCCCTCATCCGTCCCCTAATCCTAACCCGTATGCTCACAATAACCCGCGCCCTCACACGTACGCTCCCCCTAAACCGTTGTCGTACCCTCACCTGGACCCTAAACCGTCCCCGTCCCCTAACACTAACCCTAGCCCGAATGCTAACCCTAACCATTCCCCGAAGCCTTCCCCTCAACCGTCCCCTAATCCTAACCCGTACGCTCACAGTAACATGCGCCCTCACACGTAGGCTCCCCCTAAACCGTTGTAACCTCATCTGGACCTTAAACCGTCCCCTTCCCCTAACCCTAACCCTAGCCCGAACCCTAACCCTAACACTTCCCCGAAGCCTTCCCCTCACCCGTCCCCTAATCCTAACCCGTACGCTCACACTAACCCGCGCCCTCACACGTACGCTCCCCCTAAACTGTTGTCGTACCCTCACCTGGACCCTAAACCGTCCCCGTCCCCTAACTGTAACCCTAGCCCGAAGCCTAACCCTAACCCTTTCCCGAAGCCTTCCCCTCACTCGTCCCCTAATCCTAACCCGTACGCTCACACTAACCCGCACCCTCACACGTACGCTCCCCCTAAACGATTGTCGTACCCTCACCTGGACGCTAAAACGTCCCCATCGCCTAAATCTAACCCTAGCCCGAACCCTAAACCTAACCCTTCCCCGAAGCCTTCCCCTCACCCGTCCCCTAATCCTAACCCGTACGCTCAAACTAAACCACGCCGTCACACGTACGCTCCCCCTAAACCGTTCTCGTACACTCACCTGGACCCTAAACCGTACCCGTCCCCTAACCCTAACCCTAGCCCGAACCCTAACCCTAACCCTTCCCCGAAGCCTTCCCTTCACCCGTCCCCTAATACTAACCCGTACGCTCACACTAACCGGCGCGCTCACACGTACGCTCCCCCTAAACCGTTGTCGTACCCTAACCTGTACCCTAAACCGTGCCCGTCCCCTAACTCTAACCCTAGCCCGAACCCTAACCCTAACCCTTCCCCGAAGCCTTCCCCTCACCCGTCCCCTAATCCTAACCCGTACGCTCACACTAACGCGCGCCCTCACACATACGCTCCCTCTAAACCGTTGTCGTACCCTCACCTGAACCTTAAACCGTCCCCTTCCCCTAACCCTAAACCTAGCCCGAACCCTAAACCTAACCCTTCCCCGAAGCCTTCCCCTCACCCGTCCCCTAATCCTAACACGTACGCTCACACTAACCCACGCCCTCACACGTACGCTCCCCCTAAACCGTTGTCGTACCCTCACCTGGACCCTAAACCGTCCCCGTCCCCTAACCCTAACCCTAGCCCGAACCCTAACCCTAACCCTTCCCCGAAGCCTTCCCCTCACCCGTCCCTTAATACTAAACGGTACGCTCACACTAACCCGCGCCCTCAGACGTACGCTCCCCCTAAACTTTGTCGTACCCTCACCTGGACCCTAAACCGTCCCCGTCCCCTAACTCTAACCCTAGCCCGAACCCTAACCCTAACACTCCCCCGAAGCCTTCCCCTCACCCGTCCCCTCATCCTAACCCGTACGCTCACACTAACCCGCGCCCTCACACGTACGCTCCCCCTAAACCGTTGTCGTACCCTCACCTGGACCCTAAACCGTCCCCTTCCCCTAACTCTAACCCTAGCCCGAACCCTAACCCTAACACTTCCCCGAAGCCTTTACCTCACCCGTCCCCTAATCCTAACCCGTACGCTCACACTAACCCGCGCCCTCACATGTACGCTCCCCCTAAACCGTTGTCGTACCCTCACCTGGACCCTAAACCGTCCCCGTCCTCTAACCCTAACCCTAGCCCGAACTCTAACACTAACACTTCCCCGAAGCCTTCCCCTCATCCGTCCCCTAATCCTAACCCGTACGCTCACACTAAGCGGCGCCCTCACACGTACGCTCCCCCTAAACCGTTGTCGTACCCTCACCTGGACCCTAAACCGTCCCCGTCCCCTAACCCTAGCCCGAACCCTAACCCTAACCCTTCCCCGAAGCCTTCGCCTCACCCGTCCCCTAATCCTAACCGGTACGCTCACACTCTCCCGCGCCCTCACACGTACGCTCCCCCTAAACCATTGTCGTACCCTCACCTGGACCCTAAACCGTCCCCGTCCCCTAACCCTAACCCTAGCCCGAACCCTAACCCTAACGCTTCCCTTAAGCCTTCCCCTCACCCGTCCCCTAATCCTAACCCGTACGCTCACACTAACCCGCGCCCTCACACGTACGCTCCCCCGAAACCGTTGTAGTACCCTCACCTGGACCCTAAACCTTCCCCGTCCCCTAACCCTAATCCTAGCCTGAACCCTAACCCTAACCCTTCCCTAAACCCTTCCCCTCACCCGTCCCCTAATCCTAACCCGTACGCTCACACTAACCCGCGCCCTCACACGTACGCTCCCCCTAAACCGTTGTCGTACACTCACCTGGACCCTAAACCGTCCCCCTCCCCTATCCCTAACGCTAGCCCGAACCCTAACCCTAAACTTTCCCAGAAGCCTTCCCCTCACCCGTCCCCTAATCCTAACCCGTACGCTCACACTAACCCGCGCCCTCACACGTACGCTCCCCCTAAACCGTTGTCGTACACTCACCTGGACCCTAAACCGTCCCCGTCCCCTAACCGTAACCCGAGCCCGAACCCTAACCCTAACCCTTCCACGAAGCCTTCCCTTCACCCGTCCCCTAATACTAAACCGTACGCTCACACTAACCCGCGCCCTCACACGTACGCTCCCCCTAAACCGTTGTCGTACCCTCACCTGGACCCTAAACCGTCCCCTTCCCCTAACCCTAACCCTAGCCCGAACCCTAATCCTAACCCTTCCCCGAAGCCTTCCCCTCACCCGTCCCCTAATCCTAACCCGAACGCTCACACTAACCCGCGCCCTCACACATACGCTCCCCCTAAACCGTTGTCGTATCCTCACCTGGACCCTAAACCGTCCCCGTCCCCTAACTCTAACCCTAGCCCGAACGCTAACCCTAACCATTCCCCGAAGCCTTCCCCTCAACCGTCCCCTAATCCTAACCCGTACGCTCACAGTATCGCGCGCCCTCACACGTACGCTCCCCCTAAACCGTTGTCGTAACCTCATCTGGACCTTAAACCGTCCCCTTCCCCTAACCCTAACCCTAGCCCGAACCCTAACCCTAACACTTCCCCAAAGCCTTCCACTCACCCGTCCCCTAATCCTAACCCTTACGCTCACACTAACCCGCGCCCTCACACGTACGCTCACCCTGAACCGTTTTCGTACCCTCACCTGGACCCTAAACCGTCCCCGTCCCCTAACCCTAACCATAACCCTAGCCCGAACCCTAGCCCTAACCCTTCCCCGAAGCCTTCCCCTCAACCGTCCCCTAATCCTAACGAGTACGCTCACACTAACCCACGCCCTCACATGTACGCTCCCCCTAAACCATTGTCATACCCTCACCTGGACCCTAAACCGTCCCCGTACCCTAACGCTAACCCTAGCCCGAACCCTAGCCCTAACCCTTTCCCGAAGCCTTCCCCTCACCCGTCCTCTAATCCTAAACCGTACGCTCACACTAACCCGTGCCCTCACACGTACGTTCCCCCTAAACCGTTGTCGTACCCTCACCTGGACCCTAAACCGTCCCCTTCCCTTAACCCTAACCCTAGCTCGAACCCTAAACCTAACCCTTCCCCGAAGCCTTCACCTCACCCGTCCCCTAATCCTAACCCGTACGCTCACACTAACCCACGTACTCACATGTACGCTCCCCCTATACCGTTGTCGTACCCTCACCTGGACCCTAAACCGTCCCCGTCCTCTAACTCTAACCCTAGACCGAGCGCTAACCCTAAACCTTCCCCGAAGCCTTCCCCTCACCCGTCCCCTAATCCTAACTCGTACGCTCACACTAACCCGCGCCCTCACACGTACGCTCCCCCTAAACCGTTGTCGTACCCTCACCTGGACCCTAAACCGTCCCCGTCCCCTAACTCTAACCCTAGCCCGAACCCTAACGCTAACCCGTCCCCGAAGCCTTCCCCTCACCCGTCCCCTAATCCTAACCCGTACGCTCACACTAACCCGCGCCCTCACACGTACGCTCCCCCTAAACCGTTGTCGTACCCTCACCTGGACCCTAAACCGTCCCCATCCCCTAACCCTAACCCTAGCCCGAACCCTAGCCCTAACCCTTCCCCGAAGCCTTCCCCTCACTCGTCCCCTAATCCTAACCCGTACGCTCACACTAACCCGCACCCTCACACGTACGCTCCCCCTAAACGATTGTCGTACCCTCACCTGGACGCTAAAACGTCCCCATCGCCTAAATCTAACCCTAGCCCGAACCCTAAACCTAACCCTTCCCCGAAGCCTTCCCCTCACCCGTGCCCTAATACTAACCCGTACGCTCACACTAACCCGCACCCTCACACGTACGCTCCCCCTAAACCGTTGTCGTACCCTCACCTGGACCCTAAACCGTCCCCTTCCCCTAAACCTAACCCTAGCCCCAACGCTAACCCTAACACTTCCCCGAAGCCTTCCCCTCACCCGTCCCCTAATCCTAACCCGTACGCTCACACTAACCCACGCCCTCACACGTACGCTCCCCCTAAACCGTTGTCGTACCCTCACCTGGACCCTAAACCGTCCCCGTCCCCTAACACTAACCCTAGCCCGAACCCTAGCCCTAACACTTCCCCGAAGCCTTCCCCTCACCCGTCCCCTAATCCTAACCCGTACGCTCAAACTAAACCACGCCGTCACACGTACGCTCCCCCTAAACCGTTCTCGTACACTCACCTGGACCCTAAACCGTACCCGTCCCCTAACCCTAACCCTAGCCCGAACCCTAACCCTAACCCTTCCCCGAAGCCTTCCCTTCACCCGTCCCCTAATACTAACCCGTACGCTCACACTAACCGGCGCCCTCACACGTACGCTCCCCCTAAACCGTTGTCGTACCCTAACCTGTACCCTAAACCGTCCCCGTCCCCTAACTCTAACCCTAGCCCGAACCCTAACCCTAACCCTTCCCCGAAGCCTTCCCCTCACCCGTCCCCTAATCCTAACCCGTACGCTCACACTAACGCGCGCCCTCACACATACGCTCCCTCTAAACCGTTGTCGTACCCTAACCTGAACCTTAAACCGTCCCCTTCCCCTAACCCTAAACCTAGCCCGAACCCTAAACCTAACCCTTCCCCGAAGCCTTCCCCTCACCCGTCCCCTAATCCTAACCCGTACGCTCACACTAACCCACGCCCTCACACGTACGCTCCCCCTAAACCGTTGTCGTACCCTCACCTGGACCCTAAACCGTCCCCGTCCCCTAACCCTAACCCTAGCCCGAACCCTAACCCTAACCCTTCCCCGAAGCCTTCCCCTCACCCGTCCCTTAATACTAAACCGTACGCTCACACTAACCCGCGCCCTCAGACGTACGCTCCCCCTAAACCTTTGTCGTACCCTCACCTGGACCCTAAACCGTCCCCGTCCCCTAACTCTAACCCTAGCCCGAACCCTAACCCTAACACTCCCCCGAAGCCTTCCTCTCACCCGTCCCCTGATCCTAACCCGTACGCTCACACTAACCCGCGCCCTCACACGTACGCTCCCCCTAAACCGTTGTCGTACCCTCACCTGGACCCTAAACTGTCCCCTTCCCCTAACTCTAACCCTGGCCCAAACCCTAACCCTAACACTTCCCCGAAGCCTTCCCCTCACCCGTCCCCTAATCCTAACCCGTACGCTCACACTAACCCGCGCCCTCACACGTACGCTCCCCCTAAACCGTTGTCGTACCCTCACCTGGACCCTAAACCGTCCCCGTCCCCTAACCCTAACCCTAGCCCGAACCCTAGCCCTAACCCTTTCTCGAAGCCTTCCCCTCACCCGTCCCCTAATCCTAACCCGTACGCTCACACTAACCCGCGCCCTCACACGTACGCTCCCCCTAAACCGTTGTCGTACCCTCACCTGGACCCTAAACCGTCCCCTTCCCCTAACCCTAAACCTAGCCCAAACCCTAACCCTAACTCTTCCCCGAAGCCTTCCCCTCACCCGTCCTCTAATCCTAACCCGTACGCTCACACTAACCCGCGCCCTCACACGTACGCTCCCCCTAAACCGTTATCGTACCCTCACCTGGACCCTAAACTGTCCCCGTCCCCTAACCCTAACCCTAGCCCGAACCCTAACCCTAACACTTCCCCGAAGCCTTCCCCTCACCCGTACCCTAATCCTAACCCGTTCGCCCACACTAACCCGCGCCCTCACACGTACGCTCCCCCTAAACCGTTGTCGTACCCTCACCTGGACCCTAAACCGTCCCCTGCCCCTAACCCTAACCCTAGCCCAAACCCTAACCCTAACTCTTCCCCGAAGCCTTCCCCTCACCCGTCCCCTAATCCTAACCCGTTCGCTCACACTAACCCGCGCCCTCACACGTACGCTCCCCCTAAACCGTTGTCGTACCCTCACCTCGACCCTAAACCGTCCCAGTCCCCTAACCCTAACCCTAGCCCGAACCCTAACCCTAACCCTTCCCCGAAGCCTTCCCCTCACCCGTCCCCTAATCCTAACCCGTACGCTCACACTAACGCGCGCCCTCACACGTACGCTGTCTCTAAACCGTTGTCGTACACTCACCTGGACCTTAAACCGTCCCCTTCCCCTAACCCTAACCCTAGCCCGAACCCAAACCCTAACCCTTCCCCGAAGCCTTCCCCTCACCCGTCCCCTAATCCTAACCCGTACGCTCACACTAACCCGCGCCCTCACACGTACGCTCCCCCTAAACCGTTGTCATAACCTCACCTGGATCCTAAACCGTCCCCGTCCCATAACCCTAACCCGAGCCCGAACCCTAACACTAACCCTTCCCCGAAGCCTTCCCCTCACCCATCCCTTAATACTAACCCGGATGCTCACACTAACCCGCGCCCTCACTCGTACGCTCCCCCTAAACCGTTGTTGTACCCTCACCTGGACCCTAAACCGTCCCCGTCCCCTAACTCTAACCCTAGCCCGAACCCTAACCCTCACTCTTCCCCGAAGCCTTCCCCTCACACGTCCCCTAATCCTAACCCGTACGCTCACACTAACCCGCGCCCTCACACGTACGCTCCCCCTAAACCGTTGTCGTACCCTCACCTGGACCCTAAACCGTCCCCCCCTTCCCCTAACCCTAACCCTAGTCCGAACCCTAACCCAAACTCTTCCCCGAAGCCTTCCCCTCACACGTCCCCTAATCCTAACCCGTACGCTCACACTAACCCGCGCCCTCACACGTACGCTCCCCCTAAACCGTTGTCGTATCCTCACCTGGACCCTAAACCGTCCCCGTCCCCTAACCCTAACCCTAGCACGAACCCTAACCCTAACACTTCCCCGAAGCCTTCCCCTCACCCGTCCCCTAATACTAACCCGTACGCTCACACTAAGCGGCACCCTCACACGTACGCTCCCCCTAAACCGTTGTCGTACCCTCACCAGGACCCTAAACCGTCCTCGTCCCCTAACTCTAACCCTAGCACGAACCCTAACCCTAACCCTTCCCCGAAGGCTTCCCCTCAGCCGTCCCTTAATCCTAACCCGTACGCTCACACTAACCCGCGCCCTCACACATACGCTCCCCCTAAACCGTTGTCGTACCCTCACCTGGACCCTAAACCGTCCCCGTCCCCTAACCCTAACCCGAGCCCGAACCCTAACCCTAACCCTTCCCCAAAGCCTTCCCCTCACCCGTCCCCTAATCCTAACTCGTACGCTCACACTAACCCGCGCCCTCACACGTACGCTTCCCCTAAACCGTTGTCGTACCCTCACCTGGACCCTAAACCGTCCCCGTCCCCTAACTCTAACCCTAGCCCGAACCCTAACCCTAACCCTTCCCCGAAGCCTTCCCCTCACCCGTACGCTAATGCTAACCCGTACGCTCACACTAACCCGCGCCCTCACACGTACGCTCCCCCTAAACCGTTGTCGTACCCTCACCTGGACTCTAAACCGTCCCCGTCCCCTAACTCTAACCCTAGCCCGAACCCTAACGCTAACCCTTCCCCGAAGCCTTCCCCTCACCCGTCCCCTAATCCTAACCCGTACGCTCACACTAACCCGCGCCCTCACACGTACGCTCCCCCTAAACCGTTGTCGTACCCTCACCTGGACCCTAAACCGTCCCCATCCCCTAACCCTAACCCTAGCCCGAACCCTAGCCCTAACCCTTTCCCGAAGCCTTCCCCTCACCCGTCCCCTAATCCTAACCCGTACGCTCACACTAACCCGCGCCCTCACACGTACGCTTCCCCTAAACCGTTGTTGTACCCTCATCTGGACCGTAAACCGTCCCCGTCCCCTAACTCTAACCCTAGGCCAAATGCTAACCCTAACCATTCCCCGAAGTCTTCCCCTCAACCGTCCCCTAATCCTAACCCGTACGCTCACAGTAACGTGCGCCCTCACACGTACGCTCCCCCTAAACCGTTGTCGTAACCTCATCTGGACCTTAAACCGTCCCCTTCCCCTAACCCTAACCCTAGCCCGAACCCTAACCCTAACACTTCCCCGAAGCCTTCCCCTCACCCGTCCCCTAATCCTAACCCGTACGCTCACACTAACCCGCGCCCTCACACGTACGCTCCCCCTAAACCGTTGTCGTACCCTCACCTGGACCCTAAACCGTCCCCGTCCCCTAACTGTAACCCTAGCCCGAAGCCTAACCCTAACCCTTTCCCGAAGCCTTCCCCTCACTCGTCCCCTAATCCTAACCCGTACGCTCACACTAACCCGCACCCTCACACGTACGTTCCCCCTAAACGATTGTCGTACCCTCACCTGGACGCTAAAACGTCCCCATCGCCTAAATCTAACCCTAGCCCGAACCCTAAACCTAACCCTTCCCCGAAGCCTTCCCCTCACCCGTCCCCTAATACTAACCCGTACGCTCACACTAACCCGCACCCTCACACGTACGCTCCCCCTAAACCGTTGTCGTACCCTCACCTGGACCCTAAACCGTCCCCTTCCCCTAACCCTAACCCTAGCCCGAACCCTAACCCTAACACTCCCCCGAAGCCTTCCTCTCACCCGTCCCCTGATCCTAACCCGTACGCTCACACTAACCCGCGCCCTCACACGTACGCTCCCCCTAAACCGTTGTCGTACCCTCACCTGGACCCTAAACCGTCCCCTTCCCCTAACTCTAACCCTAGGCCGAACCCTAACCCTAACACTTCCCCGAAGCCTTCACCTCACCCGTCCCCTAATCCTAACCCGTACGCTCACACTAACCCGTGCCCTCACACGTACGCTCCCCCTAAACCGTTGTCGTACCCTCACCTGGACCCTAAACCGTCCCCGTCTTCTAACCCTAACCCTAGCCCGAACTCTAACACTAACACTTCCCCGAAGCCTTCCCCTCATCCGTCCCCTAATCCTAACCCGTACGCTCACACTAAGCGGCGCCCTCACACGTACGCTCCCCCTAAACCTATGTCGTACCCTCACCAGGACCCTAAACCGTCCCCGTCCCCTAACTCTAACCCTAGCACGAACCCTAACCCTAACCCTTCCCCAAAGGCTTCCCCTCACCCGTCCCTTAATCCTAACCCGTACGCTCACACTAACCCGCGCCCTCACACGTACGCTCCCCCTAAACCGTTGTCGTACCCTCACCTGGACCCTAAACCGTCCCCGTCCCCTAACCCTAACCCTAGCCCGAACCCAAACCCTAACACTTCCCCGAAGCCTTTCCCTCACCCGTCCCCAAATCCTAACCCGTACGCTCACACTAACGCGCGCCCTCACACGTACGCTCCCTCTAAACCGTTGTCGTACCCTCACCTGGACCTTAAACCGTCCCCTTCCCCTAACCCTAATCCTAGCCCGAACCCTAACCCTAACACTTCCCCGAAGCCTTCCCCTCACCCGTCCCCTAATCCTAACCCGTACGCTCACACTAACCCGCGCCCTCAGACGTACGCTCCCCCTAAACCGTTGTCGTACCCTCACCTGGACCCTAAACCGTCCCCGTCCCCTAACCCTAACCCTAGCCCGAACCCTAACCCTAACCCTTCCCCGAAGCCTTCGCCTCACCCGTCCCCTAATC
The DNA here is from genome assembly GCF_964270905.1 of Leucopleurus acutus. Classification (NCBI taxonomy): domain Eukaryota; kingdom Metazoa; phylum Chordata; class Mammalia; order Artiodactyla; family Delphinidae; genus Leucopleurus; species Leucopleurus acutus. The sequence continues at coordinate 147,039 of NW_028139130.1, read as the reverse complement.
CTAACCCGTAAGCTCACACTCTCCCGCGCCCTCACACGTACGCTCCCCCTAAATCATTGTCGTACGCTCACCTGGACCCTAAACCGTCCCCGTGCCCTAACCCTAACCCTAGCCCGAACCCTAACCCTAACGCTTCCCTTAAGCCTTCCCCTCACCCGTCCCCTAATCCTAACCCGTACGCTCACACTAACCCGCGCCCTCACACGTACGCTCCCCCGAAACCGTTGTAGTACCCTCACCTGGACCCTAAACCTTCCCCGTCCCCTAACCCTAATCCTAGCCTGAACCCTAACCCTAACCCTTCCCTAAACCCTTCCCCTCACCCGTCCCCTAATCCTAACCCGTACGCTCACACTAACCCGCGCCCTCACACGTACGCTCCCCCTAAACCGTTGTCGTACACTCACCTGGACCCTAAACCGTCCCCGTCCCCTATCCCTAACGCTAGCCCGAACCCTAACCCTAAACTTTCCCAGAAGCCTTCCCCTCACCCGTCCCCTAATCCTAACCCGTACGCTCACACTAACCCGCGCCCTCACACGTACGCTCCCCCTAAACCGTTGTCGTACCCTCACCTGAACCCTAAACCGTCCCCGTCCCATAACCCTAACCCTACCCCGAACCCTAGCCCTATCCCTTCCCTGAAGCCTTCCCCTCACCCATCCCCTAATCCTAACCCGTACGCTCACATTAACCTGTGCCCTCACACGTACGCTCCCCCTAAACCGTTCTCGTACACTCACCTGGACCCTAAACCGTCCCCTTCCCCTAACCGTAACCCGAGCCCGAACCCTAACCCTAACCCTTCCACGAAGCCTTCCCCTCACCCGTCCCCTAATCCTAACCCGTACGCTCACACTGACACGCGCCCTCACACGTACGCTTCCCCTAAACCGTTGTCGAACCCTCACCTGGACCCTAAACCGTTCCCGTCCCCTAACCCTAACCCAAGCCCGAACCCTAACCCTAACCCTTCCCCGAGGCCTTCCCCTCACCCGTCCCCTAATCGTAACCCGTACGCTCACATTAACCTGCGCCCTCACACGTACGCTCCCCCTAAACCGTTGTCGTACACTCACCTGGACCCTAAACCGTCCCCGTCCCCTAACCGTAACCCGAGCCCGAACCCTAACCCTAACCCTTCCACGAAGCCTTCGCTTCACCCGTCCCCTAATCCTAAACCGTACGCTCACACTAACCCGCGCCCTCACACGTACGCTCCCCCTAAACCGTTGTCGTACCCTCACCTGGACCCTAAACCGTCCCCGTCCCCTAACCCTAACCCTAGCCCGAACCCTAACCCTAGCCCTTCCCCGAAGCCTTCCCCTCACCCGTCCCCTAATCCTAACCCGTACGCTCACACTAACCCGCACCCTCACACATACGCTCCCCCTAAACCGTTGTCGTACCCTCACCTGGACCCTAAACCGTCCCCGTCCCCTAACTCTAACCCTAGCCCGAACGCTAACCCTAACCATTCCCCGAAGCCTTCCTCTCAACCGTCCCCTAATCCTAACCCGTACGCTCACAGTATCGCGCGCCCTCACACGTACGCTCCCCCTAAACCGTTGTCGTAACCTCATCTGTACCTTAAACCGTCCCCTTCCCCTAACCCTAACCCTAGCCCGAACCCTAACCCTAACACTTCCCCGAAGCCTTCCACTCACCCGTCCCCTAATCCTAACCCGTACGCTCACACTAACCCGCGCCCTCACACGTCCGCTCACCCTGAACCGTTGTCGTACCCTCACCTGGACCCTAAACCGTCCCCGTCCCCTAAACCTAACCATAACCCTAGCCCGAACCCTAGCCCTAACCCTTCCCCGAAGCCTTCCCCTCACCCGTCCCCTAATCCTAACGAGTACGCTCACACTAACCCACGCCCTCACATGTACGCTCCCCCTAAACCATTGTCATACCCTCACCTGGACCCTAAACCGTCCCCGTACCCTAACGCTAACCCTAGCCCGAACCCTAGCCCTAACCCTTTCCCGAAGCCTTCCCCTCACCCGTCCTCTAATCCTAAACCGTACGCTCACACTAACCCGTGCCCTCACACCTACGTTCCCCCTAAACCGTTGTCGTACCCTCACCTGGACCCTAAACCGTCTCCGTCCCTTAACCCTAACCCTAGCTCGAACCCTAAACCTAACCCTTCCCCGAAGCCTTCACCTCACCCGTCCCCTAATCCTAACCTGTACGCTCACACTAACCCACGTACTCACATGTACGCTCCCCCTAAACCGTTGTCGTACCCTCACCTGGACCCTAAACCGTCCCCGTCCCCTAACTCTAACCCTAGACCGAACGCTAACCCTAACCCTTCCCCGAAGCCTTCCCCTCACCCGTCCCCTAATCCTAACTCGTACGCACACACTAACCCGCGCCCTCACACGTACGCTCCCCCTAAACCGTTGTCGTACCCTCACCTGGACCCTAAACCGTCCCCGTCCCCTAACTCTAACCCTAGCCCGAACCCTAACCCTAACCCTTCCCCGAAGCCTTCCCCTCACCCGTACCCTAATGCTAACCCGTACGCTCACACTAACCCGCGCCCTCACACGTACGCTCCCCCTAAACCGTTGTCGTACCCTCACCTGGACCCTAAACCGTCCCCGTCCCCTAACTCTAACCCTAGCCCGAACCCTAACGCTAACCCTTCCCCGAAGCCTTCCCCTCACCCGTCCCCTAATCCTAACCCGTACGCTCACACTAACCCGCGCCCTCACACGTACGCTCCCCCTAAACCGTTGTCGTACCCTCACCTGGACCCTAAACCGTCCCCATCCCCTAACCCTAACCCTAGCCCGAACCCTAGCCCTAACCCTTTCCCGAAGCCTTCCCCTCACCCGTCCCCTAATCCTAACCCGTACGCTCACACTAACCCGCGCCCTCACACGTACGCTTCCCCTAAACCGTTGTCGTACCCTCATCTGGACCGTAAACCGTCCCCGTCCCCTAACTCTAACCCTAGGCCAAATGCTAACCCTAACCATTCCCCGAAGCCTTCCCCTCAACCGTCCCCTAATCCTAACCCGTACGCTCACAGTAACGTGCGCCCTCACACGTACGCTCCCCCTAAACCGTTGTTGTAACCTCATCTGGACCTTAAACCGTCCCCTTCCCCTAACCCTAACCCTAGCCCGAACCCTAACCCTAACACTTCCCCGAAGCCTTCCCCTCACCCGTCCCCTAATCCTAACCCGTACGCTCACACTAACCCGCGCCCTCACACGTACGCTCCCCCTAAACCGTTGTCGTACCCTCACCTGGACCCTAAACCGTCCCCGTCCCCTAACTGTAACCCTAGCCCGAAGCCTAACCCTAAACCTTTCCCGAAGCCTTCCCCTCACTCGTCCCCTAATCCTAACCCGTACGCTCACACTAACCCGCACCCTCACACGTACGCTCCCCCTAAACGATTGTCGTACCCTCACCTGGACGCTAAAACGTCCCCATCGCCTAAATCTAACCCTAGCCCGAACCCTAAACCTAACCCTTCTCCGAAGCCTTCCCCTCACCCGTCCCCTAATACTAACCCGTACGCGCACACTAACCCGCACCCTCACACGTACGCTCCCCCTAAACCGTTATCGTACCCTCACCTGGACCCTAAACCGTCCCCTTCCCCTAACCCTAACCCTAGCCCGAACCCTAACCCTAACACTCCCCCGAAGCCTTCCTCTCACCCGTCCCCTGATCCTAACCCGTACGCTCACACTAACCCGCGCCCTCACACGTACGCTCCCCCTAAACCGTTGTCGTACCCTCACCTGGACCCTAAACCGTCCCCTTCCCCTAACTCTAACCCTAGCCCGAACCCTAACCCTAACACTTCCCCGAAGCCTTCACCTCACCCGTCCCCTAATCCTAACCCGTACGCTCACACTAACCCGCGCCCTCACACGTACGCTCCCCCTAAACCGTTGTCGTACCCTCACCTGGACCCTAAACCGTCCTCGTCCTCTAACCCTAACCCTAGCCCGAACTCTAACACTAACACTTCCCCGAAGCCTTCCCCTCATCCGTCCCCTAATCCTAACCCGTACGCTCACACTAAGCGGCGCCCTCACACGTACGCTCCCCCTAAACCTATGTCGTACCCTCACCAGGACCCTAAACCGTCCCCGTCCCCTAACTCTAACCCTAGCACGAACCCTAACCCTAACCCTTCCCCAAAGGCTTCCCCTCACCCGTCCCTTAATCCTAACCCGTACGCTCACACTAACGCGCGCCTTCACACGTACGCTCCCTCTAAACCGTTGTCGTACCCTCACCTGGACCTTAAACCGTCCCCTTCCCCTAACCCTAATCCTAGCCCGAACCCTAACCCTAACACTTCCCCGAAGCCTTCCCCTCACCCGTCCCCTAATCCTAACCCGTACGCTCACAATAACCCGCGCCCTAAGACGTACGCTCCCCCTAAACCGTTGTCGTACCCTCACCTGGACCCTAAACCGTCCCCGTCCCCTAACCCTAACCCTAGCCCGAACCCTAACCCTAACCCTTCCCCGAAGCCTTCGCCTCACCCGTCCCCTAATCCTAACCCGTACGCTCACACTGTCCCGCGCCCTCACACGTACGCTCCCCCTAAATCATTGTCGTACCCTCACCTGGACCCTAAACCGTCCCCGTCCCCTAACCCTAACCCTAGCCCGAACCCTAACCCTAACCCTTCCCCGAAGCCTTCCCCTCACCCGTCCCCTAATCCTAACCCGTACGCTCACACTAACCCGCGCCCTCACACGTACGCTCCCCCGAAACCGTTGTAGTACCCTCACCTGGACCCTAAACCTTCCCCGTCCCCTAACCCTAATCCTAGCCTGAACCCTAACCCTAACCCTTCCCTAAACCCTTCCCCTCACCCGTCCCCTAATCCTAACCCGTACGCTCACACTAACCCGCGCCCTCACACGTACGCTCCCCCTAAACCGTTGTCGTACCCTCACCTGAACCCTAAACCGTCCCCGTCCCATAACCCTAACCCTACCCCGAACCCTAGCCCTATCCCTTCCCCGAAGCCTTCCCCTCACCCATCCCCTAATCCTAACCCGTACGCTCACATTAACCTGTGCCCTCACACGTACGCTCCCCCTAAACCGTTTTCGTACACTCACCTGGACCCTAAACCGTCCCCGTCCCCTAACCGTAACCCGAGCCCGAACCCTAACCCTAACCCTTCCACGAAGCCTTCCCCTCACCCGTCCCCTAATCCTAACTCGTACGCTCACACTGACACGCGCCCTCACACGTACGCTTCCCCTAAACCGTTGTCGTACCCTCACCTGGACCCTAAACCGTCCCCGTCCCCTAACCCTAACCCAAGCCCGAACCCTAACCCTAACCCTTCCCCGAGGCCTTCCCCTCACCCGTCCCCTAATCGTAACCCGTACGCTCACATTAACCTGCGCCCTCACACGTACGCTCCCCCTAAACCGTTGTCGTACACTCACCTGGACCCTAAACCGTCCCCGTCCCCTAACCGTAACCCGAGCCCGAACCCTAACCCTAACCCTTCCACGAAGCCTTCCCTTCACCCGTCCCCTAATCCTAAACCGTACGCTCACACTAACCCGCGCCCTCACACGTACGCTCCCCCTAAACCGTTGTCGTACCCTCACCTGGACCCTAAACCGTCCCCGTCCCCTAACCCTAACCCTAGCCCGAACCCTAACCCTAGCCCTTCCCCGAAGCCTTCCCCTCACACGTCCCCTAATCCTAACCCGTACGCTCACACTAACCCGCGCCCTCACACGTACGCTCCCCCTAAACCATTGTCGTACCCTCACCTGGACCCTAAACCGTCCCCTTCCCCTAACCCTAACCCTAGCCCGAACCCTAATCCTAACCCTTCCCCGAAGCCTTCCCCTCACCCGTCCCCTAATCCTAACCTGTACGCTCACACTAACCCACGTACTCACATGTACGCTCCCCCTAAACCGTTGTCGTACCCTCACCTGGACCCTAAACCGTCCCCGTCCCCTAACTCTAACCCTAGACCGAACGCTAACCCTAACCCTTCCCCGAAGCCTTCCCCTCACCCGTCCCCTAATCCTAACCCGTACGCTCACACTAACCCGCGCCCTCACACGTACGCTCCCCCTAAACCGTTGTCGTACACTCACCTGGACCCTAAACCGTCCCCGTCCCCTATCCCTAACGCTAGCCCGAACCCTAACCCTAAACTTTCCCAGAAGCCTTCCCCTCACCCGTCCCCTAATCCTAACCCGTACGCTCACACTAACCCGCGCCCTCACACGTACGCTCCCCCTAAACCGTTGTCGTACCCTCACCTGAACCCTAAACCGTCCCCGTCCCATAACCCTAACCCTACCCCGAACCCTAGCCCTATCCCTTCCCTGAAGCCTTCCCCTCACCCATCCCCTAATCCTAACCCGTACGCTCACATTAACCTGTGCCCTCACACGTACGCTCCCCCTAAACCGTTCTCGTACACTCACCTGGACCCTAAACCGTCCCCGTCCCCTAACCGTAACCCGAGCCCGAACCCTAACCCTAACCCTTCCACGAAGCCTTCCCCTCACCCGTCCCCTAATCCTAACCCGTACGCTCACACTGACACGCGCCCTCACACGTACGCTTCCCCTAAACCGTTGTCGAACCCTCACCTGGACCCTAAACCGTCCCCGTCCCCTAACCCTAACCCAAGCCCGAACCCTAACCCTAACCCTTCCCCGAGGCCTTCCCCTCACCCGTCCCCTAATCGTAACCCGTACGCTCACATTAACCTGCGCCCTCACACGTACGCTCCCCCTAAACCGTTGTCGTACACTCACCTGGACCCTAAACCGTCCCCGTCCCCTAACCGTAACCCGAGCCCGAACCCTAACCCTAACCCTTCCACGAAGCCTTCGCTTCACCCGTCCCCTAATCCTAAACCGTACGCTCACACTAACCCGCGCCCTCACACGTACGCTCCCCCTAAACCGTTGTCGTACCCTCACCTGGACCCTAAACCGTCCCCGTCCCCTAACCCTAACCCTAGCCCGAACCCTAACCCTAGCCCTTCCCCGAAGCCTTCCCCTCACCCGTCCCCTAATCCTAACCCGTACGCTCACACTAACCCGCACCCTCACACATACGCTCCCCCTAAACCGTTGTCGTACCCTCACCTGGACCCTAAACCGTCCCCGTCCCCTAACTCTAACCCTAGCCCGAACGCTAACCCTAACCATTCCCCGAAGCCTTCCCCTCAACCGTCCCCTAATCCTAACCCGTACGCTCACAGTATCGCGCGCCCTCACACGTACGCTCCCCCTAAACCGTTGTCGTAACCTCATCTGTACCTTAAACCGTCCCCTTCCCCTAACCCTAACCCTAGCCCGAACCCTAACCCTAACACTTCCCCGAAGCCTTCCACTCACCCGTCCCCTAATCCTAACCCGTACGCTCACACTAACCCGCGCCCTCACACGTCCGCTCACCCTGAACCGTTGTCGTACCCTCACCTGGACCCTAAACCGTCCCCGTCCCCTAAACCTAACCATAACCCTAGCCCGAACCCTAGCCCTAACCCTTCCCCGAAGCCTTCCCCTCACCCGTCCCCTAATCCTAACGAGTACGCTCACACTAACCCACGCCCTCACATGTACGCTCCCCCTAAACCATTGTCATACCCTCACCTGGACCCTAAACCGTCCCCGTACCCTAACGCTAACCCTAGCCCGAACCCTAGCCCTAACCCTTTCCCGAAGCCTTCCCCTCACCCGTCCTCTAATCCTAAACCGTACGCTCACACTAACCCGTGCCCTCACACCTACGTTCCCCCTAAACCGTTGTCGTACCCTCACCTGGACCCTAAACCGTCTCCGTCCCTTAACCCTAACCCTAGCTCGAACCCTAAACCTAACCCTTCCCCGAAGCCTTCACCTCACCCGTCCCCTAATCCTAACCTGTACGCTCACACTAACCCACGTACTCACATGTACGCTCCCCCTAAACCGTTGTCGTACCCTCACCTGGACCCTAAACCGTCCCCGTCCCCTAACTCTAACCCTAGACCGAACGCTAACCCTAACCCTTCCCCGAAGCCTTCCCCTCACCCGTCCCCTAATCCTAACTCGTACGCTCACACTAACCCGCGCCCTCACACGTACGCTCCCCCTAAACCGTTGTCGTACCCTCACCTGGACCCTAAACCGTCCCCGTCCCCTAACTCTAACCCTAGCCCGAACCCTAACCCTAACCCTTCCCCGAAGCCTTCCCCTCACCCGTACCCTAATGCTAACCCGTACGCTCACACTAACCCGCGCCCTCACACGTACGCTCCCCCTAAACCGTTGTCGTACCCTCACCTGGACCCTAAACCGTCCCCGTCCCCTAACTCTAACCCTAGCCCGAACCCTAACGCTAACCCTTCCCCGAAGCCTTCCCCTCACCCGTCCCCTAATCCTAACCCGTACGCTCACACTAACCCGCGCCCTCACACGTACGCTCCCCCTAAACCGTTGTCGTACCCTCACCTGGACCCTAAACCGTCCCCATCCCCTAACCCTAACCCTAGCCCGAACCCTAGCCCTAACCCTTTCCCGAAGCCTTCCCCTCACCCGTCCCCTAATCCTAACCCGTACGCTCACACTAACCCGCGCCCTCACACGTACGCTTCCCCTAAACCGTTGTCGTACCCTCATCTGGACCGTAAACCGTCCCCGTCCCCTAACTCTAACCCTAGGCCAAATGCTAACCCTAACCATTCCCCGAAGCCTTCCCCTCAACCGTCCCCTAATCCTAACCCGTACGCTCACAGTAACGTGCGCCCTCACACGTACGCTCCCCCTAAACCGTTGTTGTAACCTCATCTGGACCTTAAACCGTCCCCTTCCCCTAACCCTAACCCTAGCCCGAACCCTAACCCTAACACTTCCCCGAAGCCTTCCCCTCACCCGTCCCCTAATCCTAACCCGTACGCTCACACTAACCCGCGCCCTCACACGTACGCTCCCCCTAAACCGTTGTCGTACCCTCACCTGGACCCTAAACCGTCCCCGTCCCCTAACTGTAACCCTAGCCCGAAGCCTAACCCTAAACCTTTCCCGAAGCCTTCCCCTCACTCGTCCCCTAATCCTAACCCGTACGCTCACACTAACCCGCACCCTCACACGTACGCTCCCCCTAAACGATTGTCGTACCCTCACCTGGACGCTAAAACGTCCCCATCGCCTAAATCTAACCCTAGCCCGAACCCTAAACCTAACCCTTCTCCGAAGCCTTCCCCTCACCCGTCCCCTAATACTAACCCGTACGCGCACACTAACCCGCACCCTCACACGTACGCTCCCCCTAAACCGTTATCGTACCCTCACCTGGACCCTAAACCGTCCCCTTCCCCTAACCCTAACCCTAGCCCGAACCCTAACCCTAACACTCCCCCGAAGCCTTCCTCTCACCCGTCCCCTGATCCTAACCCGTACGCTCACACTAACCCGCGCCCTCACACGTACGCTCCCCCTAAACCGTTGTCGTACCCTCACCTGGACCCTAAACCGTCCCCTTCCCCTAACTCTAACCCTAGCCCGAACCCTAACCCTAACACTTCCCCGAAGCCTTCACCTCACCCGTCCCCTAATCCTAACCCGTACGCTCACACTAACCCGCGCCCTCACACGTACGCTCCCCCTAAACCGTTGTCGTACCCTCACCTGGACCCTAAACCGTCCTCGTCCTCTAACCCTAACCCTAGCCCGAACTCTAACACTAACACTTCCCCGAAGCCTTCCCCTCATCCGTCCCCTAATCCTAACCCGTACGCTCACACTAAGCGGCGCCCTCACACGTACGCTCCCCCTAAACCTATGTCGTACCCTCACCAGGACCCTAAACCGTCCCCGTCCCCTAACTCTAACCCTAGCACGAACCCTAACCCTAACCCTTCCCCAAAGGCTTCCCCTCACCCGTCCCTTAATCCTAACCCGTACGCTCACACTAACGCGCGCCTTCACACGTACGCTCCCTCTAAACCGTTGTCGTACCCTCACCTGGACCTTAAACCGTCCCCTTCCCCTAACCCTAATCCTAGCCCGAACCCTAACCCTAACACTTCCCCGAAGCCTTCCCCTCACCCGTCCCCTAATCCTAACCCGTACGCTCACACTAACCCGCGCCCTAAGACGTACGCTCCCCCTAAACCGTTGTCGTACCCTCACCTGGACCCTAAACCGTCCCCGTCCCCTAACCCTAACCCTAGCCCGAACCCTAACCCTAACCCTTCCCCGAAGCCTTCGCCTCACCCGTCCCCTAATCCTAACCCGTACGCTCACACTGTCCCGCGCCCTCACACGTACGCTCCCCCTAAATCATTGTCGTACCCTCACCTGGACCCTAAACCGTCCCCGTCCCCTAACCCTAACCCTAGCCCGAACCCTAACCCTAACCCTTCCCCGAAGCCTTCCCCTCACCCGTCCCCTAATCCTAACCCGTACGCTCACACTAACCCGCGCCCTCACACGTACGCTCCCCCGAAACCGTTGTAGTACCCTCACCTGGACCCTAAACCTTCCCCGTCCCCTAACCCTAATCCTAGCCTGAACCCTAACCCTAACCCTTCCCTAAACCCTTCCCCTCACCCGTCCCCTAATCCTAACCCGTACGCTCACACTAACCCGCGCCCTCACACGTACGCTCCCCCTAAACCGTTGTCGTACCCTCACCTGAACCCTAAACCGTCCCCGTCCCATAACCCTAACCCTACCCCGAACCCTAGCCCTATCCCTTCCCCGAAGCCTTCCCCTCACCCATCCCCTAATCCTAACCCGTACGCTCACATTAACCTGTGCCCTCACACGTACGCTCCCCCTAAACCGTTTTCGTACACTCACCTGGACCCTAAACCGTCCCCGTCCCCTAACCGTAACCCGAGCCCGAACCCTAACCCTAACCCTTCCACGAAGCCTTCCCCTCACCCGTCCCCTAATCCTAACTCGTACGCTCACACTGACACGCGCCCTCACACGTACGCTTCCCCTAAACCGTTGTCGTACCCTCACCTGGACCCTAAACCGTCCCCGTCCCCTAACCCTAACCCAAGCCCGAACCCTAACCCTAACCCTTCCCCGAGGCCTTCCCCTCACCCGTCCCCTAATCGTAACCCGTACGCTCACATTAACCTGCGCCCTCACACGTACGCTCCCCCTAAACCGTTGTCGTACACTCACCTGGACCCTAAACCGTCCCCGTCCCCTAACCGTAACCCGAGCCCGAACCCTAACCCTAACCCTTCCACGAAGCCTTCCCTTCACCCGTCCCCTAATCCTAAACCGTACGCTCACACTAACCCGCGCCCTCACACGTACGCTCCCCCTAAACCGTTGTCGTACCCTCACCTGGACCCTAAACCGTCCCCGTCCCCTAACCCTAACCCTAGCCCGAACCCTAACCCTAGCCCTTCCCCGAAGCCTTCCCCTCACACGTCCCCTAATCCTAACCCGTACGCTCACACTAACCCGCGCCCTCACACGTACGCTCCCCCTAAACCATTGTCGTACCCTCACCTGGACCCTAAACCGTCCCCTTCCCCTAACCCTAACCCTAGCCCGAACCCTAATCCTAACCCTTCCCCGAAGCCTTCCCCTCACCCGTCCCCTAATCCTAACCTGTACGCTCACACTAACCCACGTACTCACATGTACGCTCCCCCTAAACCGTTGTCGTACCCTCACCTGGACCCTAAACCGTCCCCGTCCCCTAACTCTAACCCTAGACCGAACGCTAACCCTAACCCTTCCCCGAAGCCTTCCCCTCACCCGTCCCCTAATCCTAACTCGTACGCTCACACTAACCCGCGCCCTCACACGTACGCTCCCCCTAAACCGTTGTCGTACCCTCACCTGGACCCTAAACCGTCCCCGTCCCCTAACTCTAACCCTAGCCCGAACCCTAACCCTAACCCTTCCCCGAAGCCTTCCCCTCACCCGTACCCTAATGCTAACCCGTACGCTCACACTAACCCGCGCCCTCACACGTACGCTCCCCCTAAACCGTTGTCGTACCCTCACCTGGACCCTAAACCGTCCCCGTCCCCTAACTCTAAACCTAGCCCGAACCCTAACGCTAACCCTTCCCCGAAGCCTTCCCCTCACCCGTCCCCTAATCCTAACCCGTACGCTCACACTAACCCGCGCCCTCACACGTACGCTCCCCCTAAACCGTTGTCGTACCCTCACCTGGACCCTAAACCGTCCCCATCCCCTAACCCTAACCCTAGCCCGAACCCTAGCCCTAACCCTTTCCCGAAGCCTTCCCCTCACCCGTCCCCTAATCCTAACCCGTACGCTCACACTAACCCGCGCCCTCACACGTACGCTTCCCCTAAACCGTTGTCGTACCCTCATCTGGACCGTAAACCGTCCCCGTCCCCTAACTCTAACCCTAGGCCAAATGCTAACCCTAACCATTCCCCGAAGCCTTCCCCTCAACCGTCCCCTAATCCTAACCCGTACGCTCACAGTAACGTGCGCCCTCACACGTACGCTCCCCCTAAACCGTTGTCGTAACCTCATCTGGACCTTAAACCGTCCCCTTCCCCTAACCCTAACCCTAGCCCGAACCCTAACCCTAACACTTCCCCGAAGCCTTCCCCTCACCCGTCCCCTAATCCTAACCCGTACGCTCACACTAACCCGCGCCCTCAGACGTACGCTCCCCCTAAACCGTTGTCGTACCCTCACCTGGACCCTAAACCGTCCCCGTCCCCTAACCCTAACCCTAGCCCGAACCCTAACCCTAACCCTTCCCCGAAGCCTTCGCCTCACCCGTCCCCTAATCCTAACCCGTACGCTCACACTGTCCCGCGCCCTCACACGTACGCTCCCCCTAAATCATTGTCGTACCCTCACCTGGACCCTAAACCGTCCCCGTCCCCTAACCCTAACCCTAGCCCGAACCCTAACCCTAACCCTTCCCCGAAGCCTTCCCCTCACCCGTCCCCTAATCCTAACCCGTACGCTCACACTAACCCGCGCCCTCACACGTACGCTCCCCCGAAACCGTTGTAGTACCCTCACCTGGACCCTAAACCTTCCCCGTCCCCTAACCCTAATCCTAGCCTGAACCCTAACCCTAACCCTTCCCTAAACCCTTCCCCTCACCCGTCCCCTAATCCTAACCCGTACGCTCACACTAACCCGCGCCCTCACACGTACGCTCCCCCTAAACCGTTGTCGTACCCTCACCTGAACCCTAAACCGTCCCCGTCCCATAACCCTAACCCTACCCCGAACCCTAGCCCTATCCCTTCCCCGAAGCCTTCCCCTCACCCATCCCCTAATCCTAACCCGTACGCTCACATTAACCTGTGCCCTCACACGTACGCTCCCCCTAAACCGTTTTCGTACACTCACCTGGACCCTAAACCGTCCCCGTCCCCTAACCGTAACCCGAGCCCGAACCCTAACCCTAACCCTTCCACGAAGCCTTCCCCTCACCCGTCCCCTAATCCTAACTCGTACGCTCACACTGACACGCGCCCTCACACGTACGCTTCCCCTAAACCGTTGTCGTACCCTCACCTGGACCCTAAACCGTCCCCGTCCCCTAACCCTAACCCAAGCCCGAACCCTAACCCTAACCCTTCCCCGAGGCCTTCCCCTCACCCGTCCCCTAATCGTAACCCGTACGCTCACATTAACCTGCGCCCTCACACGTACGCTCCCCCTAAACCGTTGTCGTACACTCACCTGGAACCTAAACCGTCCCCGTCCCCTAACCGTAACCCGAGCCCGAACCCTAACCCTAACCCTTCCACGAAGCCTTCCCTTCACCCGTCCCCTAATCCTAAACCGTACGCTCACACTAACCCGCGCCCTCACACGTACGCTCCCCCTAAACCGTTGTCGTACCCTCACCTGGACCCTAAACCGTCCCCGTCCCCTAACCCTAACCCTAGCCCGAACCCTAACCCTAGCCCTTCCCCGAAGCCTTCCCCTCACACGTCCCCTAATCCTAACCCGTACGCTCACACTAACCCGCGCCCTCACACGTACGCTCCCCCTAAACCATTGTCGTACCCTCACCTGGACCCTAAACCGTCCCCTTCCCCTAACCCTAACCCTAGCCCGAACCCTAATCCTAACCCTTCCCCGAAGCCTTCCCCTCACCCGTCCCCTAATCCTAACCTGTACGCTCACACTAACCCACGTACTCACATGTACGCTCCCCCTAAACCGTTGTCGTACCCTCACCTGGACCCTAAACCGTCCCCGTCCCCTAACTCTAACCCTAGACCGAACGCTAACCCTAACCCTTCCCCGAAGCCTTCCCCTCACCCGTCCCCTAATCCTAACTCGTACGCTCACACTAACCCGCGCCCTCACACGTACGCTCCCCCTAAACCGTTGTCGTACCCTCACCTGGACCCTAAACCGTCCCCGTCCCCTAACTCTAACCCTAGCCCGAACCCTAACCCTAACCCTTCCCCGAAGCCTTCCCCTCACCCGTACCCTAATGCTAACCCGTACGCTCACACTAACCCGCGCCCTCACACGTACGCTCCCCCTAAACCGTTGTCGTACCCTCACCTGGACCCTAAACCGTCCCCGTCCCCTAACTCTAAACCTAGCCCGAACCCTAACGCTAACCCTTCCCCGAAGCCTTCCCCTCACCCGTCCCCTAATCCTAACCCGTACGCTCACACTAACCCGCGCCCTCACACGTACGCTCCCCCTAAACCGTTGTCGTACCCTCACCTGGACCCTAAACCGTCCCCATCCCCTAACCCTAACCCTAGCCCGAACCCTAGCCCTAACCCTTTCCCGAAGCCTTCCCCTCACCCGTCCCCTAATCCTAACCCGTACGCTCACACTAACCCGCGCCCTCACACGTACGCTTCCCCTAAACCGTTGTCGTACCCTCATCTGGACCGTAAACCGTCCCCGTCCCCTAACTCTAACCCTAGGCCAAATGCTAACCCTAACCATTCCCCGAAGCCTTCCCCTCAACCGTCCCCTAATCCTAACCCGTACGCTCACAGTAACGTGCGCCCTCACACGTACGCTCCCCCTAAACCGTTGTCGTAACCTCATCTGGACCTTAAACCGTCCCCTTCCCCTAACCCTAACCCTAGCCCGAACCCTAACCCTAACACTTCCCCGAAGCCTTTCCCTCACCCGTCCCCTAATCCTAACCCGTACGCTCACACTAACCCGCGCCCTCACACGTACGCTCCCCCTAAACCGTTGTCGTACCCTCACCTGGACCCTAAACCGTCCCCGTCCCCTAACTGTAACCCTAGCCCGAAGCCTAACCCTAAACCTTTCCCGAAGCCTTCCCCTCACTCGTCCCCTAATCCTAACCCGTACGCTCACACTAACCCGCACCCTCACACGTACGCTCCCCCTAAACGATTGTCGTACCCTCACCTGGACGCTAAAACGTCCCCATCGCCTAAATCTAACCCTAGCCCGAACCCTAAACCTAACCCTTCCCCGAAGCCTTCCCCTCACCCGTCCCCTAATACTAACCCGTACGCGCACACTAACCCGCACCCTCACACGTACGCTCCCCCTAAACCGTTATCGTACCCTCACCTGGACCCTAAACCGTCCCCTTCCCCTAACCCTAACCCTAGCCCGAACCCTAACCCTAACACTCCCCCGAAGCCTTCCTCTCACCCGTCCCCTGATCCTAACCCGTACGCTCACACTAACCCGCGCCCTCACACGTACGCTCCCCCTAAACCGTTGTCGTACCCTCACCTGGACCCTAAACCGTCCCCTTCCCCTAACTCTAACCCTAGCCCGAACCCTAACCCTAACACTTCCCCGAAGCCTTCACCTCACCCGTCCCCTAATCCTAACCCATACGCTCACACTAACCCGCGCCCTCACACGTACGCTCCCCCTAAACCGTTGTCGTACCCTCACCTGGACCCTAAACCGTCCTCGTCCTCTAACCCTAACCCTAGCCCGAACTCTAACACTAACACTTCCCCGAAGCCTTCCCCTCATCCGTCCCCTAATCCTAACCCGTACGCTCACACTAAGCGGCGCCCTCACACGTACGCTCCCCCTAAACCTATGTCGTACCCTCACCAGGACCCTAAACCGTCCCCGTCCCCTAACTCTAACCCTAGCACGAACCCTAACCCTAACCCTTCCCCAAAGGCTTCCCCTCACCCGTCCCTTAATCCTAACCCGTACGCTCACACTAACGCGCGCCTTCACACGTACGCTCCCTCTAAACCGTTGTCGTACCCTCACCTGGACCTTAAACCGTCCCCTTCCCCTAACCCTAATCCTAGCCCGAACCCTAACCCTAACACTTCCCCGAAGCCTTCCCCTCACCCGTCCCCTAATCCTAACCCGTACGCTCACACTAACCCGCGCCCTCAGACGTACGCTCCCCCTAAACCGTTGTCGTACCCTCACCTGGACCCTAAACCGTCCCCGTCCCCTAACCCTAACCCTAGCCCGAACCCTAACCCTAACCCTTCCCCGAGGCCTTCCCCTCACCCGTCCCCTAATCGTAACCCGTACGCTCACATTAACCTGCGCCCTCACACGTACGCTCCCCCTAAACCGTTGTCGTACACTCACCTGGACCCTAAACCGTCCCCGTCCCCTAACCGTAACCCGAGCCCGAACCCTAACCCTAACCCTTCCACGAAGCCTTCCCTTCACCCGTCCCCTAATCCTAAACCGTACGCTCACACTAACCCGCGCCCTCACACGTACGCTCCCCCTAAACCGTTGTCGTACCCTCACCTGGACCCTAAACCGTCCCCGTCCCCTAACCCTAACCCTAGCCCGAACCCTAACCCTAGCCCTTCCCCGAAGCCTTCCCCTCACACGTCCCCTAATCCTAACCCGTACGCTCACACTAACCCGCGCCCTCACACGTACGCTCCCCCTAAACCATTGTCGTACCCTCACCTGGACCCTAAACCGTCCCCTTCCCCTAACCCTAACCCTAGCCCGAACCCTAATCCTAACCCTTCCCCGAAGCCTTCCCCTCACCCGTCCCCTAATCCTAACCTGTACGCTCACACTAACCCACGTACTCACATGTACGCTCCCCCTAAACCGTTGTCGTACCCTCACCTGGACCCTAAACCGTCCCCGTCCCCTAACTCTAACCCTAGACCGAACGCTAACCCTAACCCTTCCCCGAAGCCTTCCCCTCACCCGTCCCCTAATCCTAACTCGTACGCTCACACTAACCCGCGCCCTCACACGTACGCTCCCCCTAAACCGTTGTCGTACCCTCACCTGGACCCTAAACCGTCCCCGTCCCCTAACTCTAACCCTAGCCCGAACCCTAACCCTAACCCTTCCCCGAAGCCTTCCCCTCACCCGTACCCTAATGCTAACCCGTACGCTCACACTAACCCGCGCCCTCACACGTACGCTCCCCCTAAACCGTTGTCGTACCCTCACCTGGACCCTAAACCGTCCCCGTCCCCTAACTCTAAACCTAGCCCGAACCCTAACGCTAACCCTTCCCCGAAGCCTTCCCCTCACCCGTCCCCTAATCCTAACCCGTACGCTCACACTAACCCGCGCCCTCACACGTACGCTCCCCCTAAACCGTTGTCGTACCCTCACCTGGACCCTAAACCGTCCCCATCCCCTAACCCTAACCCTAGCCCGAACCCTAGCCCTAACCCTTTCCCGAAGCCTTCCCCTCACCCGTCCCCTAATCCTAACCCGTACGCTCACACTAACCCGCGCCCTCACACGTACGCTTCCCCTAAACCGTTGTCGTACCCTCATCTGGACCGTAAACCGTCCCCGTCCCCTAACTCTAACCCTAGGCCAAATGCTAACCCTAACCATTCCCCGAAGCCTTCCCCTCAACCGTCCCCTAATCCTAACCCGTACGCTCACAGTAACGTGCGCCCTCACACGTACGCTCCCCCTAAACCGTTGTCGTAACCTCATCTGGACCTTAAACCGTCCCCTTCCCCTAACCCTAACCCTAGCCCGAACCCTAACCCTAACACTTCCCCGAAGCCTTTCCCTCACCCGTCCCCTAATCCTAACCCGTACGCTCACACTAACCCGCGCCCTCACACGTACGCTCCCCCTAAACCGTTGTCGTACCCTCACCTGGACCCTAAACCGTCCCCGTCCCCTAACTGTAACCCTAGCCCGAAGCCTAACCCTAAACCTTTCCCGAAGCCTTCCCCTCACTCGTCCCCTAATCCTAACCCGTACGCTCACACTAACCCGCACCCTCACACGTACGCTCCCCCTAAACGATTGTCGTACCCTCACCTGGACGCTAAAACGTCCCCATCGCCTAAATCTAACCCTAGCCCGAACCCTAAACCTAACCCTTCCCCGAAGCCTTCCCCTCACCCGTCCCCTAATACTAACCCGTACGCTCACACTAACCCGCACCCTCACACGTACGCTCCCCCTAAACCGTTGTCGTACCCTCACCTGGACCCTAAACCGTCCCCTTCCCCTAACCCTAACCCTAGCCCCAACGCTAACCCTAACACTTCCCCGAAGCCTTCCCCTCACCCGTCCCCTAATCCTAACCCGTACGCTCACACTAACCCACGCCCTCACACGTACGCTCCCCCTAAACCGTTATCGTACCCTCAGCTGGACCCTAAACCGTCCCCGTCCCCTAAGCCTAACCCAAGCCCGAACCCTAACCCTAACCCTTCCCCGAGGCATTCCCCTCACCCGTCCCCTAATCGTAACCCGTACGCTCACATTAACCTGCGCCCTCACACGTACGCTCCCCCTAAACCGTTGTCGTACACTCACCTGGACCCTAAACCGTCCCCGTCCCCTAACCGTAACCCGAGCCCGAACCCTAACCCTAACCCTTCCAAGAAGCCTTCCCTTCACCCGTCCCCTAATCCTAAACCGTACGCTCACACTAACCCGCGCCCTCACACATACGCTCCCCCTAAACCGTTGTCGTACCCTCACCTGGACCCTAAACCGTCCCCGTCCCCTAACTCTAACCCTAGCCCGAACGCTAACCCTAACCATTCCACGAAGCCTTCCCCTCAACCGTCCCCTAATCCTAACCCGTACGCTCACAGTATCGCGCGCCCTCAAACGTACGCTCCCCCTAAACCGTTGTCGTAACCTCATCTGGACCTTAAAGCGTCCCCTTCCCCTAACCCTAACCCTAGCCCGAACCCTAAACCTAACACTTCCCCGAAGCCTTCCACTCACCCGTCCCCTAATCCTAACCCGTACGCTCACACTAACCCGCGCCCTCACACGTACGCTCACCCTGAACCGTTGTCGTACCCTCACCTGGACCCTAAACCGTCCCCGTCCCCTAACCCTAACCATAACCCTAGCCCGAACCCTAGCCCTAACCCTTCCCCGAAGCCTTCCCCTCACCCGTCCCCTAATCCTAACGAGTACGCTCACACTAACCCACGCCCTCACATGTACGCTCCCCCTAAACCATTGTCATACCCTCACCTGGACCCTAAACCGTCCCCGTACCCTAACGCTAACCCTAGCCCGAACCCTAGCCCTAACCCTTTCCCGAAGCCTTCCCCTCACCCGTCCTCTAATCCTAAACCGTACCCTCACACTAACCCGTGCCCTCACACGTACGTTCCCCCTAAACCGTTGTCGTACCCTCACCTGGACCCTAAACGGTCCCCGTCCCTTAACCCTAACCCTAGCTCGAACCCTAAACCTAACCCTTCACCGAAGCCTTCACCTCACCCGTCCCCTAATCCTAACCCGTACGCTCACACTAACCCACGTACTCACATGTACGCTCCCCCTAAACCGTTGTCGTACCCTCACCTGGACCCTAAACCGTCCCCGTCCCCTAACTCTAACCCTAGACCGAACGCTAACCCTAACCCTTCCCCGAAGCCTTCCCCTCAACCGTCCCCTAATCCTAACTCGTACGCTCACACTAACCCACGCCCTCACACGTACGCTCCCCCTAAACCGTTGTCGTACCCTCACCTGGACCCTAAACCGTCCCCGTCCCCTAACCCTAACCCTAGCCCGAACCCTAACCCTAACCCTTCCCCGAAGCCTTCCCCTCACCCGTACCCTAATGCTAACCCGTACGCTCACACTAACCCGCGCCCTCACACGTACGCTCCCCCTAAACCGTTGTCGTACCCTCACCTGGACCCTAAACCGTCCCCGTCCCCTAACTCTAACCCTAGCCCGAACCCTAACGCTAACCCTTCCCCGAAGCCTTCCCCTCACCCGTCCCCTAATCCTAACCCGTACGCTCACACTAACCCGCGCCCTCACACGTACGCTCCCCCTAAACCGTTGTCGTACCCTCACCTGGACCCTAAACCGTCCCCATCCCCTAACCCTAACCCTAGCCCGAACCCTAGCCCTAACCCTTTCCCGAAGCCTTCCCCTCACCCGTCCCCTAATCCTAACCCGTACGCTCACACTAACCCGCGCCCTCACACGTACGCTTCCCCTAAACCGTTGTCGTACCCTCATCTGGACCGTAAACCGTCCCCGTCCCCTAACTCTAACCCTAGGCCAAATGCTAACCCTAACCATTCCCCGAAGCCTTCCCCTCAACCGTCCCCTAATCCTAACCCGTACGCTCACAGTAACGTGCGCCCTCACACGTACGCTCCCCCTAAACCGTTGTCGTAACCTCATCTGGACCTTAAACCGTCCCCTTCCCCTAACCCTAACCCTAGCCCGAACCCTAACCCTAACACTTCCCCGAAGCCTTCCCCTCACCCGTCCCCTAATCCTAACCCGTACGCTCACACTAACCCGCGCCCTCACACGTACGCTCCCCCTAAACCGTTGTCGTACCCTCACCTGGACCCTAAACCGTCCCCGTCCCCTAACTGTAACCCTAGCCCGAAGCCTAACCCTAACCCTTTCCCGAAGCCTTCCCCTCACTCGTCCCCTAATCCTAACCCGTACGCTCACACTAACCCGCACCCTCACATGTACGCTCCCCCTAAACGATTGTCGTACCCTCACCTGGACGCTAAAACGTCCCCATCGCCTAAATCTAACCCTAGCCCGAACCCTAAACCTAACCCTTCCCTGAAGCCTTCCCCTCACCCGTCCCCTAACACTAACCCGTACGCTCACACTAACCCGCACCCTCACACGTACGCTCCCCCTAAACCGTTGTCGTACCCTCACCTGGACCCTAAACCGTCCCCTTCCCCTAACCCTAACCCTAGCCCCAACGCTAACCCTAACACTTACCCGAAGCCTTCCCCTCACCCGTCCCCTAATCCTAACCCGTACGCTCACACTAACCCACGCCCTCACACGTACGCTCCCCCTAAACCGTTGTCGTACCGTCACCTGGACCCTAAACCGTCCCCGTCCCCTAACACTAACCCTAGCCCGAACCCCAGCCCTAACACTTCCCCGAAGCCTTCCCCTCACCCGTCCCCTAATCCTAACCCGTACGCTCAAACTAAACCACGCCGTCACACGTACGCTCCCCCTAAACCGTTCTCGTACACTCACCTGGACCCTAAACCGTACCCGTCCCCTAACCCTAACCCTAGCCCGAACCCTAACCCTAACCCTTCCCCGAAGCCTTCCCTTCACCCGTCCCCTAATCCTAAACCGTACGCTCACAGTATCGCGCGCCCTCACACGTACGCTCCCCCTAAACCGTTGTCGTAACCTCATCTGTACCTTAAACCGTCCCCTTCCCCTAACCCTAACCCTAGCCCGAACCCTAACCCTAACACTTCCCCGAAGCCTTCCCCTCACCCGTCCCCTAATCCTAACCCGTACGCTCACACTAACCCGCGCCCTCACACGTACGCTCACCCTGAACCGTTGTCGTACCCTCACCTGGACCCTAAACCGTCCCCGTCCCCTAACCCTAACCATAACCCTAGCCCGAACCCTAGCCCTAACCCTTCCCCGAAGCCTTCCCCTCACCCGTCCCCTAATCCTAACGAGTACGCTCACACTAACCCACGCCCTCACATGTACGCTCCCCCTAAACCATTGTCATACCCTCACCTGGACCCTAAACCGTCCCCGTACCCTAACGCTAACCCTAGCCCGAACCCTAGCCCTAACCCTTTCCCGAAGCCTTCCCCTCACCCGTCCTCTAATCCTAAACCGTACGCTCACACTAACCCGTGCCCTCACACCTACGTTCCCCCTAAACCGTTGTCGTACCCTCACCTGGACCCTAAACCGTCCCCGTCCCCTAACTCTAACCCTAGCCCGAACCCTAACCCTAACCCTTCCCCGAAGCCTTCCCCTCACCCGTACCCTAATGCTAACCCGTACGCTCACACTAACCCGCGCCCTCACACGTACGCTCCCCCTAAACCGTTGTCGTACCCTCACCTGGACCCTAAACCGTCCCCGTCCCCTAACTCTAACCCTAGCCCGAACCCTAACGCTAACCCTTCCCCGAAGCCTTCCCCTCACCCGTCCCCTAATCCTAACCCGTACGCTCACACTAACCCGCGCCCTCACACGTACGCTCCCCCTAAACCGTTGTCGTACCCTCACCTGGACCCTAAACCGTCCCCATCCCCTAACCCTAACCCTAGCCCGAACCCTAGCCCTAACCCTTTCCCGAAGCCTTCCCCTCACCCGTCCCCTAATCCTAACCCGTACGCTCACACTAACCCGCGCCCTCACACGTACGCTTCCCCTAAACCGTTGTCGTACCCTCATCTGGACCGTAAACCGTCCCTGTCCCCTAACTCTAACCCTAGGCCAAATGCTAACCCTAACCATTCCCCGAAGCCTTCCCCTCAACCGTCCCCTAATCCTAACCCGTACGCTCACACTAACCCGCGCCCTCACACGTACGCTCCCCCTAAACCGTTGTCGTACCCTCACCTGGACCCTAAACCGTCCCCGTCCCCTAACTGTAACCCTAGCCCGAAGCCTAACCCTAAACCTTTCCCGAAGCCTTCCCCTCACTCGTCCCCTAATCCTAACCCGTACGCTCACACTAACCCGCACCCTCACACGTACGCTCCCCCTAAACGATTGTCGTACCCTCACCTGGACGCTAAAACGTCCCCATCGCCTAAATCTAACCCTAGCCCGAACCCTAAACCTAACCCTTCCCCGAAGCCTTCCCCTCACCCGTCCCCTAATACTAACCCGTACGCTCACACTAACCCGCACCCTCACACGTACGCTCCCCCTAAACCGTTGTCGTACCCTCACCTGGACCCTAAACCGTCCCCTTCCGCTAACCCTAACCCTAGCCCCAACGCTAACCCTAACACTTCCCCGAAGCCTTCCCCTCACCCGTCCCCTAATCCTAACCCGTACGCTCACACTAACCCACGCCCTCACACGTACGCTCCCCCTAAACCGTTATCGTACCCTCAGCTGGACCCTAAACCGTCCCCGTCCCCTAACCCTAACCCAAGCCCGAACCCTAACCCTAACCCTTCCCCGAGGCCTTCCCCTCACCCGTCCCCTAATCGTAACCCGTACGCTCACATTAACCCGCGCCCTCACACGTACGCTCCCCCTAAACCGTTGTCGTACACTCACCTGGACCCTAAACCGTCCCCGTCCCCTAACCGTAACCCGAGCCCGAACCCTAACCCTAACCCTTCCACGAAGCCTTCCCTTCACCCGTCCCCTAATCCTAAACCGTACGCTCACACTAACCCGCGCCCTCACACGTACGCTCCCCCTAAACCGTTGTCGTACCCTCAGCTGGAAACTAAACCGTCCCCGTCCCCTAACCCTAACCCTAGCCCGAACCCTAACCCTAGCCCTTCCCCGAAGCCTTCCCCTCACCCGTCCCCTAATCCTAACCCGTACGCTCACACTAACCCGCGCCCTCACACGTACGCTCCCCCTAAACCATTGTCGTACCCTCACCTGGACCCTAAACCGTCCCCTTCCCCTAACCCTAACCCTAGCCCGAACCCTAATCCTAACCCTTCCCCGAAGCCTTCCCCTCACCCGTCCCCTAATCCTAAACCGTACGCTCACACTAACCCGCGCCCTCACACATACGCTCCCCCTGAACCGTTGTCGTACCCTCACCTGGACCCTAAACCGTCCCCGTCCCCTAACTCTAACCCTAGCCCGAACGCTAACCCTAACCATTCCCCGAAGCCTTCCCCTCAACCGTCCCCTAATCCTAACCCGTACGCTCACAGTATCGCGCGCCCTCACACGTACGCTCCCCCTAAACCGTTGTCGTAACCTCATCTGGACCTTAAAGCGTCCCCTTCCCCTAACCCTAACCCTAGCCCGAACCCTAAACCTAACACTTCCCCGAAGCCTTCCACTCACCCGTCCCCTAATCCTAACCCGTACGCTCACACTAACCCGCGCCCTCACACGTACGGTCACCCTGAACCGTTGTCGTACCCTCACCTGGACCCTAAACCGTCCCCGTCCCCTAACCCTAACCATAACCCTAGCCCGAACCCTAGCCCTAACCCTTCCCCGAAGCCTTCCCCTCACCCGTCCCCTAATCCTAACGAGTACGCTCACACTAACCCACGCCCTCACATGTACGCTCCCCCTAAACCATTGTCATACCCTCACCTGGACCCTAAACCGTCCCCGTACCCTAACGCTAACCCTAGCCCGAAACCTAGCCCTAACCCTTTCCCGAAGCCTTCCCCTCACCCGTCCTCTAATCCTAAACCGTACGCTCACACTAACCCGTGCCCTCACACGTACGTTCCCCCTAAACCGTTGTCGTACCCTCACCTGGACCCTAAACGGTCCCCGTCCCTTAACCCTAACCCTAGCTCGAACCCTAAACCTAACCCTTCCCCGAAGCCTTCGCCTCACCCGTCCCCTAATCCTAACCCGTACGCTCACACTAACCCACGTACTCACATGTACGCTCCCCCTAAACCGTTGTCGTACCCTCACCTGGACCCTAAACCGTCCCCGTCCCCTAACTCTAACCCTAACCCGAACGCTAACCCTAACCCTTCCCCGAAGCCTTCCCCTCAACCGTCCCCTAATCCTAACTCGTACGCTCACACTAACCCGCGCCCTCACACGTACGCTCCCCCTAAACCGTTGTCGTACCCTCACCTGGACCCTAAACCGTCCCCGTCCCCTAACTCTAACCCTAGCCCGAACCCTAACCCTAACCCTTCCCCGAAGCCTTCCCCTCACCCGTACCCTAATGCTAACCCGTACGCTCACACTAACCCGCGCCCTCACACGTACGCTCCCCCTAAACCGTTGTCGTACCCTCACCTGGACCCTAAACCGTCCCCGTCCCCTAACTCTAACCCTAGCCCGAACCCTAACGCTAACCCTTCCCCGAAGCCTTCCCCTCACCCGTCCTCTAATCCTAACCCGTACGCTCACACTAACCCGGGCCCTCACACGTACGCTCCCCCTAAACCGTTGTCGTACCCTCACCTGGACCCTAAACCGTCCCCATCCCCTAACCCTAACCCTAGCCCGAACCCTAGCCCTAACCCTTTCCCGAAGCCTTCCCCTCACCCGTCACCTAATCCTAACCCGTACGCTCACACTAACCCGCGCCCTCACACGTACGCTTCCCCTAAACCGTTGTCGTACCCTCATCTGGACCGTAAACCGTCCCCGTCCCCTAACTCTAACCCTAGGCCAAATGCTAACCCTAACCATTCCCCGAAGCCTTCCCCTCAACCGTCCCCTAATCCTAACCCGTACGCTCACACTAACCCACGCCATCACACGTACGCTCCCCCTAAACCGTTGTCGTACCCTCACCTGGACCCTAAACCGTCCCCGTCCCCTAACCCTAACCCTAGCCCGAACCCTAACCCTAACCCTTCCCCGAAGCCTTCCCCTCACCCGTCCCTTAATACTAAACCGTACGCTCACACTAACCCGCGCCCTCAGACGTACGCTCCCCCTAAACCTTTGTCGTACACTCACCTGGACCCTAAACCGTCCCCGTCCCCTAACTCTAACCCTAGCCCGAACCCTAACCCTAACACTCCCCCGAAGCCTTCCTCTCACCCGTCCCCTGATCCTAACCCGTACGCTCACACTAACCCACGCCCTCACACGTACGCTCCCCCTAAACCGTTGTCGTACCCTCACCTGGACCCTAAACCGTCCCCTTCCCCTAACTCTAACCCTAGCCCGAACCCTAACCCTAACACTTCCCCGAAGCCTTCCCCTCACCCGTCCCCTAATCCTAACCCGTACGCTCACACTAACCCGCGCCCTCACACGTACGCTCCCCCTAAACCGTTGTCGTACCCTCACCTGGACCCTAAACCGTCCCCATCCCCTAACCCTAACCCTAGCCCGAACCCTAGCCCTAACCCTTTCCCGAAGCCTTCCCCTCACCCGTCCCCTAATCCTAACCCGTATGCTCACACTAACCCGCGCCCTCACACGTACGCTCCACCTAAACCGTTGTCGTACCCTCACCTGGACCCTAAACCGTCCCCGTCCCCTAACCCTAACCCTAGCCCGAACCCTAACCCTAACACTTCCCCGAAGCCTTCCCCTCACCCGTCCCCTAATCCTAACCCGTTCGCTCACACTAACCTGCGCCCTCACACGTACGCTCCCCCTAAACCGTTGTCGTACCCTCACCTCGACCCTAAACCGTCCCAGTCCCCTAACCCTAACCCTAGCCCGAACCCTAACCCTAACCCTTCCCCGAAGCCTTCCCCTCACCCGTCCCCTAATCCTAACCCGTACGCTCACACTAACGCGCGCCCTCACACGTACGCTGTCTCTAAACCGTTGTCGTACCCTCACCTGGACCTTAAACCGTCCCCTTCCCCTAACCCTAACCCTAGCCCGAACCCAAACCCTAACCCTTCCCCGAAGCCTTCCCCTCACCCGTCCCCTAATCCTAACCCGTACGCTCACACTAACCCGCGCCCTCACACGTACGCTCCCCCTAAAACGTTGTCATAACCTCACCTGGATCCTAAACCGTCCCCGTCCCCTAACCCTAACCCGAGCCCGAACCCTAACACGAACCCTTCCCCGAAGCCTTCCCCTCACCCATCCCTTAATACTAACCCGTACGCTCACACTAACCCGCGCCCTCACTCGTACGCTCCCCCTAAACCGTTGTTGTACCCTCACCTGGACCCTAAACCGTCCCCGTCCCCTAACCCTAACCCTAGCCCGAACCCTAACCCTCACTCTTCCCCGAAGCCTTCCCCTCACACGTCCCCTAATCCTAACCCGTACGCTCACACTACCCCGCGCCCTCACACGTACGCTCCCCCTAAACCGTTGTCGTACCCTCACCTGGACCCTAAACCGTCCCCTTCCCCTAACCCTAACCCTAGCCCAAACCCTAACCCTAACTCTTCCCCGAAGCCTTCCCCTCACCCGTCCCCTAATCCTAACCCGTACGCTCACACTAACCCGCGCCCTCACACGTACGCTCCCCCTAAACCATTGTCGTACCCTCACCTGGACCCTAAACTGTCCCCGTCCCCTAACCCTAACCCTAGCCCGAACCCTAACCCTAACACTTCCCTGAAGCCTTCCCCTCACCCGTCCCCTAATCCTAACCCGTTCGCTCACACTAACCCGCGCCCTCACACGTACGCTCCCCCTAAACCGTTATCGTACCCTCACCTCGACCCTAAACCGTCCCAGTCCCCTAACCCTAACCCTAGCCCGAACCCTAACCCTAACCCTTCCCCGAAGCCTTCCCCTCACCCGTCCCCTAATCCTAACCCGTATGCTCACACTAACGCGCGCCCTCACACGTACGCTGTCTCTAAACCGTTGTCGTACCCTCACCTGGACCTTAAACCGTCCCCTTCCCCTAACCCTAACCCTAGCCCGAACCCAAACCCTAACCCTTCCCCGAAGCCTTCCCCTCACCCGTCCCCTAATCCTAACCCGTACGCTCACACTAACCCGCGCCCTCACACGTACGCTCCCCCTAAACCGTTGTCATAACGTCACCTGGACCCTAAACCGTCCCCTTCCCCTAACCCTAACCCTAGCCCGAACCCTAACCCAAAATCTTCCCCGAAGCCTTCCCCTCACACGTCCCCTAATCCTAACCCGTACGCTCACACTAACCTGCGCCCTCACACGTACGCTCCCCCTAAACCGTTGTCGTACCCTCACCTGGACCCTACACCGTCCCCGTCCCCTAACTCTAACCCTAGCCCGAACCCTAACCCTAACCCTTCCCCGAAGCCTTCCCCTCACCCGTCCCCTAATCCTAACCCGTACGCTCACACTAACCCGCGCCCTCACACGTACGCTCCCCCTAAACCGTTGTCGTACCCTCACCTGGACCCTAAACCGTCCCCTTCCCCTAACCCTAACCCTAGCCGAAACACTAACCCTAACTCTTCCCCGAAGCCTTCCCCTCACCCGTCCCCTAATCCTAACCCGTACGCTCACACTAACCCGCGCCATCACACGTACGCTCCCCCTAAACCGTTGTCGTACCCTCACCTGGACCCTAAACCGTCCCCGTCCCCTAACCCTAACCCTAGCCCGAACCCTAACCCTAACCCTTCCCCGAAGCCTTCCCCTCACCCGTCCCCTAATCCTAACCCGTTCGCTCACACTAACCCGCGCCCTCACACGTACGCTCCCCCTAAACCGTTGTCGTACCCTCATCTCGACCCTAAACCGTCCCAGTCCCCTAACTCTAACCCTAGCCCGAAACCTAACCCTAACCCTTCCCCGAAGCCTTCCCCTCACCCGTCCCCTAATCCTAACCCGTACGCTCACACTAACGCGCGCCCTGACACGTACGCTGTCTCTAAACCGTTGTCGTACCCTCACCTGGACCTTAAACCGTCCCCTTCCCCTAACCCTAACCCTAGCCCGAACCCAAACCCTAACCCTTCCCCGAAGCCTTCCCCTCACCCGTCCCCTAATCCTAACCCGTACGCTCACACTAACCCGCGCCCTCACACGTACGCTCCCCCTAAACCGTTGTCATAACCTCACCTGGATCCTAAACCGTCCCCGTCCCATAACCCTAACCCGAGCCCGAACCCTAACACTAACCCTTCCCCGCAGCCTTCCCCTCACCCATCCCTTAATACTAACCCGTACGCTCACACTAACCCGCGCCCTCACTCGTACGCTCCCCCTAAACCGTTGTTGTACCCTCACCTGGACCCTAAACCGTCCCCGTCCCCTAACCCTAACCCTAGCCCGAACCCTAACCCTCACTCTTCCCCGAAGCCTTCCCCTCACACGTCCCCTAATCCTAACCCGTACGCTCACACTAACCCGCGCCCTCACACGTACGCTCCCCCTAAACCGTTGTCGTACCCTCACCTGGACCCTAAACCGTCCCCCCTTCCCCTAACCCTAACCCTAGCCCGAACCCTAACCCAAACTCTTCCCCGAAGCCTTCCCCTCACACGTCCCCTAATCCTAACCCGTACGCTCACACTAACCCGCGCCCTCACACGTACGCTCCCCCTAAACCGTTGTCGTACCCTCACCTGGACCCTAAACCGTCCCCGTCCCCTAAGCCTAACCCTAGCACGAACCCTAACCCTAACACTTCCCCGAAGCCTTCCCCTCACCCGTCCCCTAATACTAACCCGTACGCTCACACTACCCTGCGCCCTCACACGTACGCTCCCCCTAAACCGTTGTCGTACCCTCACCTGGACCCTAAACCGTCCCCTTCCCCTAACCCTAACCCTAGCACGAACCCTAACCCAAACTCTTCCCCGAAGCCTTCCCCTCACACGTCCCCTAATCCTATCCCGTACGCTCACACTAACCCGCGCCCTCACACGTACGCTCCCCCTAAACCGTTGTCGTACCCTCACCTGGACCCTAAACCGTCCCCGTCCCCTAACCCTAACCCTAGCCCGAACCCTAACCCTAACCCTTCCCCGAAGCCTTCCCCTCACCCGTCCCCTAATCCTAACCCGTACGCTCACACTAACCCGCGCCCTCACACGTACGCTCCCCCTAAACCATTGTCGTACCATCACCTGGACCCTAAACCTTCCCCTTCCCCTAACCCTAACCCTAGCCCGAACCCTAACCCAAACACTTCCCCGAAGACTTCCCCTCATCCGTCCCCTAATCCTAACCCGTACGCTCACAATAACCCGCGCCCTCACACGTACGCTCCCCCTAAACCGTTGTCGTACTCTCACCTGGACCCTAAACCGTCCCCGTCCCCTAACCCTAACCCTAGCCCGAACCCTAACCCTAACACTTCCCTGAAGCCTTCCCCTCACCCGTCCCCTAATCCTAACCCGTACGCTCACACTAAGCGACGCCCTCACACGTACGCTCCTCCTAACCCGTTGTCGTACCCTCACCAGGACCCTAAACCGTCCGCGTCCCCTAACTCTAACCCTAGCACGAACCCTAACCCAAACCCTTCCCCAAAGGCTTCCCCTCACCCGTCCCTTAATCCTAACCCGTACGCTCACACTAACCCGCGCCCTCACACGTACTCTCCCCCTAAACCGTTGTCGTACCCTCACCTGGACCCTAAACCGTCCCCGTCCCCTAACCCTAACACTAGCCCGAACCCAAACCCTAACACTTCCCCGAAGCCTTTCCCTCACCCGTCCCCTAAACCTAACCCGTACGCTCACAATAACCTGCGCCCTCACATGTACGCTCCCCCTAAACCGTTGTCATACCCTCACCTGGACCCTAAACTGTCCCCGTCCCCTAACCCTAACCCTAGCCCGAACCCTAACCCTAACCCTTCCCCGAAGCCTTCCCCTTGCCCGTCCCCTAATCCTAACCCGTACGCTCACACTAACCCGCGCCCTCACACGTACGCTCCCCCTAAACCGTTGTCGTACCCTCACCTCGACCCTAAACCGTCCCCATCCCCTAACCCTAACCCTAGCCCGAACCCTAACCCTAACCCTTCCCCGAAGCCTTCCCCTCACCCGTCCCCTAATCCTAACCCGTACGCTCACACTAAGCGGCGCCCTCACACGTACGCTCCCCCTAAACCGTTGTCGTACACTCACCAGGACCCTAAACCGTCCCCGTCCCCTAACTCTAACCCTAGCACGAACCCTAACCCTAACCCTTCCCCGAAGGCTTCCCCTCACCCGTCCCTTAATCCTAACCCGTACGCTCACACTAACCC
Source organism: Leucopleurus acutus (assembly GCF_964270905.1). Classification (NCBI taxonomy): domain Eukaryota; kingdom Metazoa; phylum Chordata; class Mammalia; order Artiodactyla; family Delphinidae; genus Leucopleurus; species Leucopleurus acutus. The sequence goes on along the minus strand of NW_028139130.1, from coordinate 116,070 downwards.
GCGCCCTCACACGTACGCTCCCCCTAAACCATTGTCGTACCCTCACCTGGACCCTAAACCTTCCCCGTCCCCTAACCCTAACTCTAGCCCGAACCCAAACCCTAACACTTCCCCGAAACCTTTCCCTCACCCGTCCCCTAATGCTAACCCGTACGCTCACACTAACCCGCGCCCTCACACGTACGCTCCCCCTAAACCGTTGTCGTACCCTCACCTCGACCCTAAACCGTCCCCGTCCCCTAACCCTAACCCGAGCCCGAACCCTAACCCTAACCCTTCCCCGAAGCCTTCCCCTCACCCGTCCCCTAATCCTAACCCGTACGCTCACACTAACCCGCGCCCTCAGACGTACGCTCCCCCTAAACCGTTGTCGTACCCTCACCGGGACCCTAAACCGTCCCCGTCCCCTAACCCTAACCCTAGTCCGAACCCTAACCCTAACCCTTCCCCGAAGCCTTCCCCTCACCCGTCACCTAATCCTAACCCGTACGCTCACACTAACATGCGCCCTCACACGTACGCTCGCCCTAAACCGTTCTCGTACCCTCACCTGGACCCTAAACCGTCCCCGTCCCCTAACCCTAACCCTAGCCCGAACCCTAAACCTAACCCTTCCCCGAAGCCTTCCCCTCACCCGTCCCCTAATACTAACCCGTACGCTCACACTAACCCGCGCCCTCACACGTACGCTCCCCCTAAACCGTTGTCGTACCCTCACCTGGAGCCTAAACCGTCCCCGTCCCCTAACTCTAACCCTAGCCCGAACCCTAACCCTAACCCTTCCCCGAAGCCTTCCACTCACCCGTCCCCTAATACTAACCCGTACGCTCACACTAACCTGCGCCCTCACACGTACACTACCCCTAAACCGTTGTTGTACCCTCACCTGGACCCTAAACAGTCCCCATCCCCTAAATCTAACCCTAGCCCGAACCCTAACCCTCACACTTCCCCGAAGCCTTCCCCTCACCCGTCCCCTAATCCTAACCCGTACGCTCACACTAATCCTCGCCCTCACACGTACGCTACCCCTAAACCATTGTCGTACCCTCACCTGGACCCTAAACCGTCCCCTTCCCATAACCCTAACCCTAGCCCGAACCCTAACCCAACCACTTCCCCGAAGCCTTCCCCTCATCCGTCCCCTAATCCTAACCCGTACGCTCACACTAACCCGCGCCCTCACTCGTACGCTCCCCCTAAACCGTTGTTGTACCCTCACCTGGACCCTAAACCGTCCACATCCCCTAACACTAACCCTAGCCCGAACCCTAACCCTCACTCTTCCCCGAAGCCTTCCCCTCACACGTCCCCTAATCCTAACCCGTACGCTCACACTACCCTGCGCCCTCACACGTACGCTCCCCCTAAACCGTTGTCGTACCCTCACCTGGACCCTAAACCGTCCCCTTCCCCTAACCCTAACCCTAGCACGAACCCTAACCCAAACTCTTCCCCGAAGCCTTCCCCTCACACGTCCCCTAATCCTAACCCGTACGCTCACACTTACCCGCGCCCTCACACGTACGCTCCCCCTAAACCGTTGTCGTACCCTCACCTGGACCCTAAACCGTCCCCGTCCCCTAACCCTAACCCTAGCCCGAACCCTAACCCTAACCCTTCCCCGAAGCCTTCCCCTCACCCGTCCCCTAATCCTAACCCATACGCTCACACTAACCCGCGCCCTCACACGTACGCTCCCCCTAAACCATTGTCGTACCATCACCTGGACCCTAAACCTTCCCCTTCCCCTAACCCTAACCCTAGCCCGAACCCTAACCCAAACACTTCCCCAAAGACTTCCCCTCATCCGTCCCCTAATCCTAACCCGTACGCTCACAATAACCCGCGCCCTCACACGTACGCTTCCCCTAAACCGTTGTCGTACTCTCACCTAGACCCTAAACCGTCCCCGTCCCCTAACCCTAACCCTAGCCCGAACCCTAACCCTAACACTTCCCTGAAGCCTTCCCCTCACCCGTCCCCTAATCCTAACCCGTACGCTCACACTAAGCGACGCCCTCACATGTACGCTCCTCCTAACCCGTTGTCGTACCCTCACCAGGACCCTAAACCGTCCGCGTCCCCTAACTCTAACCCTAGCACGAACCCTAACCCAAACACTTCCCCAAAGGCTTCCCCTCACCCGTCCCTTAATCCTAACCCGTACGCTCACACTAACCCGCGCCCTCACACGTACGCTCCCCCTAAACCGTTGTCGTACCCTCACCTGGACCCTAAACCGTCCCCGTCCCCTAACCCTAACCCTAGCCCGAACCCAAACCCTAACACTTCCCCGAAGCCTTTCCCTCACCCGTCCCCTAAACCTAACCCGTACGCTCACACTAACCTGCGCCCTCACATATACGCTCCCCCTAAACCGTTGTCATACCCTCACCTGGACCCTAAACTGTCCCCGTCCCCTAACCCTAACCCTAGCCCGAACCCTAAACCTAACCCTTCCCCGAAGCCTTCCCCTCGCCCGTCCCCTAATCCTAACCCGTACGCTCACACTAACCCGCGCCCTCACACGTACGCTCCCCCTAAACCGTTGTCGTACCCTCACCTCGACCCTAAACCGTCCCCATCCCCTAACCCTAACCCTACCCCGAACCCTAACCCTAACCCTTCCCCGAAGCCTTCCCCTCACCCGTCCCCTAATCCTAACCCGTACGCTCACACTAAGCGGCGCCCTCACACGTACGCTCCCCCTAAACCGTTGTCGTACACTCACCAGGACCCTAAACCGTCCCCGTCCCCTAACTCTAACCCTAGCACGAACCCTAACACTAACCCTTCCCCGAAGGCTTCCCCTCACCCGTCCCTTAATCCTAACCCGTAAGCTCACACTAACCCGCGCCCTCACACGTACGCTCCCCCTAAACCATTGTCGTACCCTCACCTGGACCCTAAACCGTCCCCGTCCCCTAACCCTAACTCTAGCCCGAACCCAAACCCTAACACTTCCCCGAAACCTTTCCCTCACCCGTCCCCTAATGCTAACCCGTACGCTCACACTAACCCGCGCCCTCACACGTACGCTCCCCCTAAACCGTTGTCGTACCCTCACCTCGACCCTAAACCGTCCCCGTCCCCTAACCCTAACCCGAGCCCGAACCCTAACCCTAACCCTTCCCCGAAGCCTTCCCCTCACCCGTCCCCTAATCCTAACCCGTACGCTCACACTAACCCGCGCCCTCAGACGTACGCTCCCCCTAAACCGTTGTCGTACCCTCACCGGGACCCTAAACCGTCCCCGTCCCCTAACCCTAACCCTAGTCCGAACCCTAACCCTAACCCTTCCCCGAAGCCTTCCCCTCACCCGTCACCTAATCCTAACCCGTACGCTCACACTAACATGCGCCCTCACACGTACGCTCGCCCTAAACCGTTGTCGTACCCTCACCTGGACCCTAAACCGTCCCCGTCCCCTAACCCTAACCCTAGCCCGAACCCTAAACCTAACCCTTCCCCGAAGCCTTCCCCTCACCCGTCCCCTAATACTAACCCGTACGCTCACACTAACCCGCGCCCTCACACGTACGCTCCCCCTAAACCGTTGTCGTACCCTCACCTGGACCCTAAACCGTCCCCGTCCCCTAACTCTAACCCTAGCCCGAACCCTAACCCTAACCCTTCCCCGAAGCCTTCCACTCACCCGTCCCCTAATACTAACCCGTACGCTCACACTAACCTGCGCCCTCACACGTACACTCCCCCTAAACCGATGTCGTACCCTCACCTGGACCCTAAACAGTCCCCGTCCCCTAAATCTAACCCTAGCCCGAACCCTAACCCTCACTCTTCCCCGAAGCCTTCCCCTCACCGGTCCCCTAATCCTAACCCGTACGCTCACACTAATCCTCGCCCTCACACGTACGCTACCCCTAAACCATTGTCGTACCCTCACCTGGACCCTAAACCGTCCCCTTCCCATAACCCTAACCCTAGCCCGAAACCTAACCCAACCACTTCCCCGAAGCCTTCCCCTCATCCGTCCCCTAATCCTAACCCGTACGCTCACAATAACCCGCGCCCTCACACGTACGCTCCCCCTAAACCGTTGTCGTACCCTCACCTGGACCCTAAACCGTCCCCGTCCCCTAACACTAACCCCAGCCCGAACCCTAACCCTAACACTTCCCTGAAGCCTTCCCCTCACCCGTCCCCTAATCCTAACCCGTACGCTCACACTAACCTGCGCCCTCACACGTACGCTCCCCCTAAACTGTTGTCGTACCCTCACCTGGACCCTAAACCGTCCCCGTCCCCTAACTCTAACCCTAGACCGAACGCTAACCCTAACCATTCCCCGAAGCCTTCCCCTCAACCGTCCCCTAATCCTAACCCGTACGCTCACAGTATCGCGCGCCCTCACACGTACGCTCCCCCTAAACCGTTGTCGTACCCTCACCTGGACCCTAAACCGTCCCCGTCCCCTAACTCTAACCCTAGACCGAACGCTAACCCTAACCCTTCCCCGAAGCCTTCCCCTCACTCGTCCCCTAATCCTAACCCGTACGCTCACACTAACCCGCGCCCTCACACGTACGCTCCCCCTAAACCGTTGTCGTACCCTCACCTGGACCCTAAACCGTCCCCGTCCCCTAACTCTAACCCTAGCCCGAACCCTAACCCTAACCCTTCCCCGAAGCCTTCCCCTCACCCGTACCCTAATGCTAACCCGTACGCTCACACTAACCCGCGCCCTCACACGTACGCTCCCCCTAAACCGTTGTCGTACCCTCACCTGGACCCTAAACCGTCCCCGTCCCCTAACTCTAACCCTAGCCCGAACCCTAACGCTAACCCTTCCCCGAAGCCTTCCCCTCACCCGTCCCGTAATCCTAACCCGTACGCTCACACTAACCCGCGCCCTCACACGTACGCTCCCCTAAACCGTTGTCGTACCCTCACCTGGACCCTAAACCGTCCCCGTCCCCTAACCCTAACCTTAGCCCGAACCCTAACCCTAACCCTTCCCCGAAGCCTTCCCCTCACCCGTCCCTTAATACTAAACCGTACGCTCACACTAACCCGCGCCCTCATACGTACGCTCCCCCTAAACCTTTGTCGTACCCTCACCTGGACCCTAAACCGTCCCCGTCCCCTGACTCTAACCCTAGCACGAACCCTAACCCTAACCCTTCCCCGAAGGCTTCCCCTCACCCGTCCCTTAATCCTAACCCGTACGCTCACACTAACCCGCGCCCTCACACGTACGCTCCACCTAAACCGTTGTCGTACCCTCACCTGGACCCTAAACCGTCCCCGTCCCCTAACCCTAACCCTAGCCCGAACCCAAACCCTAACACTTCCCCGAAGCCTTTCCCTCACCCGTCCCCTAATCCTAACCCGTACGCTCACACTAACCCGCGCCCTCACACGTACGCTCCCCCTAAACCGTTGTCGTACCCTCACCTGGACCCTAAACCGTCCCCGTCCCCTAACTCTAACCCTAGCCTAAACCCTAACCCTAACCCTTCCCCGAAGCCTTCCCCTCACCCGTCCCCTAATCCTAACCCGTACGCTCACACTAACCCGCGCCCTCACACGTACGCTCCCCCTAAACCGTTGTCCTACCCTCACCTGGACCCTAAGCCGTCCCCTTCCCCTAACCCTAACCCTAGCCCAAACCGTAACCCTAACTCTTCCCCGAAGCCTTCCCCTCACCCGTCCCCTAATCCTAACCTGTACGCTCACACTAACCCGCGCCCTCACACGTACGCTCCACCTAAACCGTTGTCGTACCCTCACCTGGACCCTAAACCGTCCCCGTCCCCTAACCCTAACCCTAGCCCGAACCCTAACCCTAACCCTTCCCCGAAGCCTTCCCCTCACCCGTCCCCTAATCCTAACCCGTACGCTCACACTAACCCGCGCCCTCACACGTACGCTCCCCCTAAACCGTTGTCATAACCTCACCTGGATCCGAAACCGTCCCCGTCCCCTAACCCTAACCCGAGCCCAAACCCTAACACGAACCCTTCCCCGAGGCCTTCCCCTCACCCATCCCTTAATACTAACCCGTACGCTCACACTAACCCGCGCCCTCACTCGTACGCTCCCCCTAAACCGTTGTTGTACCCTCACCTGGACCCTAAACCGTCCCCGTCCCCTAACTCTAACCCTAGCCCGAACCCTAACCCTCACTCTTCCCCGAAGCCTTCCCCTCACACGTCCCCTAATCCTAACCCGTACGCTCACACTAACCCGCGCCCTCACACGTACGCGCCCCCTAAACCGTTGTCGTACCCTCACCTGGACCCTAAACCGTCCCCGTCCCCTAACCCTAACCCTAGCCCGAACCCTAACCCTAACCCTTCCCCGAAGCCTTCCCCTCACCCGTCCCCTAATCCTAACCCGTTCGCTCACACTAACCCGCGCCCTCACACGTACGCTCCCCCTAAACCGTTGTCATACCCTCACCTCGACCCTAAACCGTCCCAGTCCCCTAACCCTAACCCTAGCCCGAACCCTAACCCTAACCCTTCCCCGAAGTCTTCCCCTCACCCGTCCCCTAATCCTAACCCGTACACTCACACTAACGCGCGCCCTCACACGTACGCTGTCTCTAAACCGTTGTCGTACCCTCACCTGGACCTTAAACCGTCCCCTTCCCCTAACCCCAACCCTAGCCAGAACCCAAACCCTAACCCTTCCCCGAAGCCTTCCCCTCACCCGTCCCCTAATCCTAACCCGTACGCTCACACTAACCCACGCCCTCACACGTACGCTCCCCCTAAACCGTTGTCATAACCTCACCTGGATCCTAAAACGTCCCCGTCCCCTAACCCTAACCCGAGCCCGAACCCTAACACTAACCCTTCCCCGAAGCCTTCCCCTCACCCATCCCTTAATACTAACCCGTACGCTCACACTAACCCGCGCCCTCACATGTACGCTCCCCCTAAACCGTTGTCGTACACTCACCTGGACCCTAAACCGTCCCCGTCCACTAACCCTAACCCTAGCCCGAACCCTAACCCTAACCCTTCCCCGAAGCCTTCCCCTCACCCGTCCCCTAATCCTAACCGGTACGCTCACACTAACCCGCGCCCTCACACGTACGCTCCCCCTAAACCGTTGTCGTACCCTCACCTGGACCCTAAACCGTCCCCTTCCCCTAACCCTAACCCTAGCCCAAACCCTAAACCTAACTCTTCTCCGAAGCCTTCCCCTCACCCGTCCCCTACTCCTAACCCGTACGCTCACACTAACCCGCGCCCTCACACGTACGCTCCCCCTAAACCGTTGTCGTACCCTCACCTGGACCCTAAACCGTCCCCGTCCCCTAACCCTAACCCTAGCCCGAACCCTAACCCTAACCCTTCCCCGAAGTCTTCCCCTCACCCGTCCCCTAATCCTAACCCGTTCGCTCACACTAACCCGCGCCCTCACACGTACGCTCCCCCTAAACCGTTGTCGTACCCTCACCTCAACCCTAAACCGTCCCAGTCCCCTAACCCTAACCCTAGCCCGAACCCTAACCCTAACCCTTCCCCGAAGCCTTCCCCTCACCCGTCCCCTAATCCTAACCCGTACGCTCACACTAACCCGCGCCCTCACACGTACGCTCCCCCTAAACCGTTGTCATAACCTCACCTGGATCCTAAACCATCCCCGTCCCATAACCCTAACCCGAGCCCGAACCCTAACACTAACCCTTCCCCGAAGCCTTCCCCTCACCCATCCCTTAATACTAACCCGTACGCTCACACTAACCCGCGCCCTCACTCGTACGCTCCCCCTAAACCGTTGTTGTACCCTCACCTGGACCCTAAACCGTCCCCGTCCCCTAACTCTAACCCTAGCCCGAACCCTAACCCTCACTCTTCCCCGAAGCCTTCCCCTCACACGTCCCCTAATCCTAACCCGTACGCTCACACTAACCCGCGCCATCACACGTACGCTCCCCGTAAACCGTTGTCGTACCATCACCTGGACCCTAAACCGTCCCCCCTTCCCCTAACCCTAACCCTAGCCCGAACCCTAACCCAAACTCTTCCCCGAAGCCTTCCCCTCACACGTCCCCTAATCCTAACCCGTACGCTCACACTAACCCGCGCCCTCACACGTACGCTCCCCCTAAACCGTTGTCGTACCCTCACCTGGACCCTAAACCGTCCCCGTACCCTAACCCTAACCCTAGCCCGAACCCTAACCCTAACACTTCCCCAAAGCCTTCCCCTCACCCGTCCCCTAATACTAACCCGTACGCTCACACTAAGCGGCGCCCTCACACGTACGCTCCCCCTAAACCGTTGTCGTACACTCACCAGGACCCTAAACCGTCCCCGTCCCCTAACTCTAACCCTAGCACGAACCCAAACCCTAACACTTCCCCGAAGCCTTTCCCTCACCCGTCCCCTAATCCTAACCCGTACGCTCACACTAACCTGCGCCCTCACACGTACGCTCCCCCTAAACCGTTGTCGTACCCTCACCTGGACCCTAAACCGTCCCCGTCCCCTAACTCTAACCCTAGCCCGAACCCTAACCCTAACCCTTCCCCGAAGCCTTCCCCTCACCCGTCCCCTAATCCTAACCCGTACGCTCACACTAACCCGCGCCCTCACACGTACGCTCCCCCTAAACCGTTGTCGTACCCTCACCTGGACCCTAAACCGTCCCCTTCCCCTAACCCTAAGCCTAGCCCAAACCCTAACCCTAACTCTTCCCCGAAGCCTTCCCCTCACCCGTCCCCTAATCCTAACCCGTACGCTCACACTAACCCGCGCCCTCACACGTACGCTCCTCCTAAACCGTTGTCGTACCCTCACCTGGACCCTAAACCGTCCCCGTCCCCTAACCCTAACCCTAGCCCGAACCCTAACCCTAACCCTTCCCCGAAGCCTTCCCCTCACCCGTCCCCTAATCCTAACCCGTACGCTCACACTAACCCGCGCCCTCACTCGTACGCTCCCCCTAAACCGTTGTCATACCCTCACCTGGACCCTAAACCATCCCCGTCCCCTATACCTAACCCTAGCCCGAACCCTAACCCTAACCCTTCCCAGAAGCCTTCCCCTCACCCGTCCCCTAATCCTAACCCGTTCGCTCACACTAACCCGCGCCCTCACACGTACGCTCACCCTAAACCGTTGTCGTACCCTCACCTCGACCCTAAACCGTCCCCGTCCCCTAACCCTAACCCTAGCCCGAACCCTAACCCTAACCCTTCCCCGAAGCCTTCCCCTCACCCGTCCCCTAATCCTAACCCGTACGCTCACACTAACGCGCGCCCTCACACGTACGCTGTCTCTAAACCGTTGTCGTACCCTCACCTGGACCTTAAACCGTCCCCTTCCCCTAACACTAACCCTAGCCCGAACCCAAACCCTAACCCTTCCCCGAAGCCTTCCCCTCACCCGTCCCCTAATCCTAACCCGTACGCTCACACTAACCCGCGCCCTCAAACGTACGCTCCCCCTAAACCGTTGTCATACCCTCACCTGGATCCTAAACCGTCCCCGTCCCCTAACCCTAACCCGAGCCCGAACACTAACACTAACCCTTCCCCGAAACCTTCCCCTCACCCATCCCTTAATACTAACCCGTACGCTCACACTAACCCGCGCCCTCACTCGTACGCTCCCCCTAAACCGTTGTTGTACCCTCACCTGGACCCTAAACCGTCTCCGTCCCCTAACACTAACCCTAGCCCGAACCCTAACCCTCACTCTTCCCCGAAGCCTTCCCCTCACACGTTCCCTAATCCTAACCCGTACGCTCACACTAACCTGCGCCCTCACACGTACGCTCCCCCTAAACCGTTGTCGTACCCTCACCTGGACCCTAAACCGTCCCCGTCCCCTAACCCTAACCCTAGCACGAACCCTAACCCAAACTCTTCCCCGAAGCCTTCCCCTCACACGTCCCCTAATCCTAACCCGTACGCTCACACTAACCCGCGCCCTCACACGTACGCTCCCCCTAAACCGTTGTCGTACCCTCACCTGGACCCTAAACCGTCCCCGTCCCCTAACCCTAACCCTAGCCCGAACCCTAACCCTAACCCTTCCCCGAAGCCTTCCCCTCACCCGTCCCCTAATCCTAACCCGTACGCTCACACTAACCCGCGCCCTCACACGTACGCTCCCCCTAACCCGTTGTCGTACCCTCACCAGGACCCTAAACCGTCCCCGTCCCCTAACTCTAACCCTAGCACGAACCCTAACCCAAACCCTTCCCCAAAGGCTTCCTCTCACCCGTCCCTTAATCCTAACCCGTACGCTCACACTAACCCGCGCCCTCACACGTACGCTCCCCCTAAACCGTTGTCGTACCCTCACCTGGACCCTAAACCGTCCCCGTCGCCTAACCCTAACCCTAGCCCGAACCCAAACCCTAACACTTCCCCGAAGCCTTTCCCTCAGCCGTCCCCGAAACCTAACCCGTACGCTCACACTAACCTGCGCCCTCACATGTACGCTCCCCCTAAACCGTTGTCGTACCCTCACCTGGACCCTAAACTGTCCCCGTCCCCTAACCCTAACCCTAGCCCGAACCCTAACCTTAACCCTTCCCCGAAGCCTTCCCCTCGCCCGTCCCCTAATCCTAACCCGTACGCTCACACTAACCCGCGCCCTCACACGTACGCTCCCCCTAAACCGTTGTCGTACCCTCACCTCGACCCTAAACCGTCCCCATCCCCTAACCCTAAACCTAGCCCGAACCCTAACCCTAACCCTTCCCCGAAGCCTTCCCCTCACCCGTCCCCTAATCCTAACCCGTACGCTCACACTAAGCGGCGCCCTCACACGTACGCTCCCCCTAAACCGTTGTCGTACCCTCACCAGGACCCTAAACCGTCCCCGTCCCCTAACTCTAACCCTAGCACGAACCCTAACACTAACCCTTCCCCGAAGGCTTCCCCTCACCCGTCCCTTAATCCTAACCCGTACGCTCACACTAACCCGCGCCCTCACACGTACGCTCCCCCTAAACCATTGTCGTACCCTCACCTGGACCCTAAACCGTCCCCGTCCCCTAACCCTAACTCTAGCCCGAACCCAAACCCTAACACTTCCCCGAAACCTTTCCCTCACCCGTCCCCTAATGCTAACCCGTACGCTCACACTAACCCGCGCCCTCACACGTACGCTCCCCCTAAACCGTTGTCGTACCCTCACCTCGACCCTAAACCGACCCCGTCCCCTAACCCTAACCCGAGCCCGAACCCTAACCCTAACGCTTCCCCGAAGCCTTCCGCTCACCCGTCCCCTAATCCTAACCCGTACGCTCACACTAACCCGCGCCCTCAGACGTACGCTCCCCCTAAACCGTTGTGGTACCCTCACCTGGACCCTAAACCGTCCCCGTCCCCTAACCCTAACCCTAGCCCGAGACCTAACCCTAACCCTTCCCCGAAGCCTTCCCCTCACCCGTCACCTAATCCTAACCCGTACGCTCACACTAACCCGCGCCCTCACACGTACGCTCCCCCTAAACCATTGTCGTACCCTCACCTGGACCCTAAACCGTCCCCGTCCCCTAACCCTAACTCTAGCCCGAACCCAAACCCTAACACTTCCCCGAAACCTTTCCCTCACCCGTCCCCTAATGCTAACCCGTACGCTCACACTAACCCGCGCCCTCACACGTACGCTCCCCCTAAACCGTTGTCGTACCCTCACCTCGACCCTAAACCGACCCCGTCCCCTAACCCTAACCCGAGCCCGAACCCTAACCCTAACGCTTCCCCGAAGCCTTCCCCTCACCCGTCCCCTAATCCTAACCCGTACGCTCACACTAACCCGCGCCCTCAGACGTACGCTCCCCCTAAACCGTTGTCGTACCCTCACCTGGACCCTAAACCGTCCCCATCCCCTAACCCTAACCCTAGCCCGAACCCTAACCCTAACCCTTCCCCGAAGCCTTCCCCTCACCCGTCACCTAATCCTAACCCGTACGCTCACACTAACCCGCGCCCTCACACGTACGCTCCCCCTAAACCATTGTCGTACCCTCACCTGGACCCTAAACCGTCCCCGTCCCCTAACCCTAACTCTAGCCCGAACCCAAACCCTGACACTTCCCCGAAACCTTTCCATCACCCGTCCCCTAATGCTAACCCGTACGCTCACACTAACCCGCACCCTCAGACGTACGCTCCCCCTAAACCGTTGTCGTACCCTCACCTGGACCCTAAACCGTCCCCGTCCCCTAACCCTAACCCTAGCCCGAACCCTAACCCTAACCCTTCCCCGAAGCCTTCCCCTCACCCGTCACCTAATCCTAACCCGTACGCTCACACTAACCCACGCCCTCACACGTACGCTCCCCCTAAACCGTTGTCGTACCCTCACCTGGACCCTAAACCGTCCCCGTCACCTAACACTAACCCTAGCCCGAATCCTAACCCTAACCCTTCCCAGAAGCCTTCCCCTCACCCGTCCCCTAAACTTAAACCGTACGCTCACACTAACCTGCGCCCTGACACGTACGCTCCCCCTAAACCGTTGTCGTACCCTCACCTCGACCCTAAACCATCCCCGTCCCCTAACCCTAACCCTAGCCCGAAACCTAACCCTAACCCTTCCCCAAAGCCTTCCCCTCACCCGTCCCCTAATCCTAACCCGTACGCTCACACTAACGCGCGCCCTCACACGTACGCTCCTTCTAAACCGTTGTCATACCCTCACCTGGACCTTAAACCGTCCCCTTCCCCTAACCCTAACCCTAGCCCGAACCCTAACCCTAACCCTTCCCCGAAACCTTCCCCTCACCCGTCCCCTAATCCTAACCCGTACGCTCACACTAACCCACGCCCTCACACGTACGCTCCCCCTAAACCGTTGTCATACCCTCACCTGGACCCTAAACCGTCCCCGTCCCCTAACCCTAACCCTAGCCCGAACCCTAACCCTAACACTTCCCCGAAGCCTTCCCCTCACCCGTCCCCTAATCATAACCCGTACGCTCACACTAAGCGGCGCCCTCACACGTACGTTCCCCCTCAACCGTTGTCGTACCCTCACCAGGACCCTAAACCGTCCCCGTCGCCTAACTCTAACCCTAGCACAAACCCTAACCCTAACCCTTCCCCGAAGGCTTCCCCTCACCCGTCCCCTAATCCTAACCCGTACGCTCACACTAACCTGCGCGCTCACACGTACGCTCCCCCTAAACCGTTGTCGTACCCTCACCTGGACCCTAAACTGTCCCCATCCCCTAACCCTAACCCTAGCCCGAACCCTAACCCTAACCCTTCCAATATCCTTCCCCTCACCCGTCCCCTAATCCTAACCTGAACGCTCACACTAACGCGCGGCCTCACACGTACGCTCCCTCTGAACCGTTGTCGTACCCTCACCTGGACCTTAAACCGTCCCCTTCCCCTAACCCTAACCCTAGCCCGAACCCTAACCCTAACACTTCCCCGAAGCCTTCCCCTCACCCGTCCCCTAATCCTAACCCGTACGCTCACACTAACCCGCGCCCTCACACGTACGCTCCCCCTAAACCGTTGTTGTACCCTCACCTGGACCCTAAACCGTCCCCGTCCCCTAACCCTAACCCTAGCCCGAACCCTAACCCTAACCCTTCCCCTAAGCTTTCCCCTCACCCGTCCCCTAATCCTAACCCGTACGCTCACACTAACCCACGCCCTCACACGTACGCTCCCCCTAAACCGTTGTCGTACCCTCACCTGGACCCTAAACCGTCCCCGTCCCCTAACCCTAACCCTAGCCCGAACCCTAACCCTAACCCTTCCCCGAAGCCTTCCCCTCACCCGTCCCCTAATACTAACCCGTACGCTCACACTAACCTGCGCCCTCACACGTACGCTCCCCCTAAACCGTTGTCGTACCCTCACCTGGACCCTAAACCGTCCCCATCCCCTAACTCTAACCCTAGCCCGAACCCTAACCCTAACCCTTCCCCGCAGCCTTCCCCTCACCCGTCCCCTAATCCTAACCGGTACGCTCACACTAACCCGCGCCCTCAAACGTACGCTCCCCCTAACCCGTTGTCGTACCCTCACCAGGACCCTAAACCGTCCCCGTCCCCTAACTCTAACCCTAGCACGAACCCTAACCCAAACCCTTCCCCAAAGGCTTCCTCTCACCCGTCCCTTAATCCTAACCCGTACGCTCACACTAACCCGCGCCCTCACACGTACGCTCCCCCTAAACCGTTGTCGTACCCTCACCTGGACCCTAAACCGTCCCCGTCGCCTAACCCTAACCCTAGCCCGAACCCAAACCCTAACACTTCCCCGAAGCCTTTCCCTCAGCCGTCCCCGAAACCTAACCCGTACGCTCACACTAACCTGCGCCCTCACATGTACGCTCCCCCTAAACCGTTGTCGTACCCTCACCTGGACCCTAAACTGTCCCCGTCCCCTAACCCTAACCCTAGCCCGAACCCTAACCCTAACCGTTCCCCGAAGCCTTCCCCTCGCCCGTCCCCTAATCCTAACCCGTACGCTCACACTAACCCGCGCCCTCACACGTACGCTCCCCCTAAACCGTTGTCGTAGCCTCACCTCGACCCTAAACCGTCCCCATCCCCTAACCCTAACCCTAGCCCGAACCCTAACCCTAACCCTTCCCCGAAGCCTTCCCCTCACCCGTCCCCTAATCCTAACCCGTACGCTCACACTAAGCGGCGCCCTCACACGTACGCTCCCCCTAAACCGTTGTCGTACCCTCACCAGGACCCTAAACCGTCCCCGTCCCCTAACTCTAACCCTAGCACGAACCCTAACACTAACCCTTCCCCGAAGGCTTCCCCTCACCCGTCCCTTAATCCTAACCCGTACGCTCACACTAACCCGCGCCCTCACACGTATGCTCCCCCTAAACCATTGTCGTACCCTCACCTGGACCCTAAACCGTCCCCGTCCCCTAACCCTAACTCTAGCCCGAACCCAAACCCTAACACTTCCCCGAAACCTTTCCCTCACCCGTCCCCTAATGCTAACCCGTACGCTCACACTAACCCGCGCCCTCACACGTACGCTCCCCCTAAACCGTTGTCGTACCCTCACCTCGACCCTAAACCGACCCCGTCCCCTAACCCTAACCCGAGCCCGAACCCTAACCCTAACGCTTCCCCGAAGCCTTCCGCTCACCCGTCCCCTAATCCTAACCCGTACGCTCACACTAACCCGCGCCCTCAGACGTACGCTCCCCCTAAACCGTTGTCGTACCCTCACCTGGACCCTAAACCGTCCCCGTCCCCTAACCCTAACCCTAGCCCGAGACCTAACCCTAACCCTTCCCCGAAGCCTTCCCCTCACCCGTCACCTAATCCTAACCCGTACGCTCACACTAACCCGCGCCCTCACACGTACGCTCCCCCTAAACCATTGTCGTACCCTCACCTGGACCCTAAACCGTCCCCGTCCCCTAACCCTAACTCTAGCCCGAACCCAAACCCTAACACTTCCCCGAAACCTTTCCCTCACCCGTCCCCTAATGCTAACCCGTACGCTCACACTAACCCGCGCCCTCACACGTACGCTCCCCCTAAACCGTTGTCGTACCCTCACCTCGACCCTAAACCGACCCCGTCCCCTAACCCTAACCCGAACCCGAACCCTAACCCTAACGCTTCCCCGAAGCCTTCCCCTCACCCGTCCCCTAATCCTAACCCGTACGCTCACACTAACCCGCGCCCTCAGACGTACGCTCCCCCTAAACCGTTGTCGTACCCTCACCTGGACCCTAAACCGTCCCCATCCCCTAACCCTAACCCTAGCCTGAACCCTAACCCTAACCCTTCCCCGAAGCCTTCCCCTCACCCGTCACCTAATCCTAACCCGTACGCTCACACTAACCCGCGCCCTCACACGTACGCTCCCCCTAAACCATTGTCGTACCCTCACCTGGACCCTAAACCGTCCCCGTCCCCTAACCCTAACTCTAGCCCGAACCCAAACCCTGACACTTCCCCGAAACCTTTCCATCACCCGTCCCCTAATGCTAACCCGTACGCTCACACTAACCCGCACCCTCAGACGTACGCTCCCCCTAAACCGTTGTCGTACCCTCACCTGGACCCTAAACCGTCCCCGTCCCCTAACCCTAACCCTAGCCCGAACCCTAACCCTAACCCTTCCCCGAAGCCTTCCCCTCACCCGTCACCTAATCCTAACCCGTACGCTCACACTAACCCGCGCCCTCACACGTACGCTCCCCCTAAACCGTTGTCGTACCCTCACCTGGACCCTAAACCGTCCCCGTCACCTAACACTAACCCTAGCCCGAATCCTAACCCTAACCCTTCCCCGAAGCCTTCCCCTCACCCGTCCCCTAAACTTAAACCGTACGCTCACACTAACCTGCGCCCTGACACGTACGCTCCCCCTAAACCGTTGTCGTACCCTCACCTCGACCCTAAACCATCCCCGTCCCTAACCCTAACCCTAGCCCGAAACCTAACCCTAACCCTTCCCCAAAGCCTTCCCCTCACCCGTCCCCTAATCCTAACCCGTACGCTCACACTAACGCGCGCCCTCACACGTACGCTCCTTCTAAACCGTTGTCGTACCCTCACCTGGACCTTAAACCGTCCCCTTCCCCTAACCCTAACCCTAGCCCGAACCCTAACCCTAACCCTTCCCCGAAGCCTTCCCCTCACCCGTCCCCTAATCCTAACCCGTACGCTCACACTAACCCACGCCCTCACACGTACGCTCCCCCTAAACCGTTGTCATACCCTCACCTGGACCCTAAACCGTCCCCGTCCCCTAACCCTAACCCTAGCCCGAACCCTAACCCTAACACTTCCCCGAAGCCTTCCCCTCACCCGTCCCCTAATCATAACCCGTACGCTCACACTAAGCGGCGCCCTCACACGTACGCTCCCCCTCAACCGTTGTCGTACCCTCACCAGGACCCTAAACCGTCCCCGTCGCCTAACTCTAACCCTAGCACAAACCCTAACCCTAACCCTTCCCCGAAGGCTTCCCCTCACCCGTCCCCTAATCCTAACCCGTACGCTCACACTAACCTGCGCGCTCACACGTACGCTCCCCCTAAACCGTTGTCGTACCCTCACCTGGACCCTAAACTGTCCCCATCCCCTAACCCTAACCCTAGCCCGAACCCTAACCCTAACCCTTCCAATATCCTTCCCCTCACCCGTCCCCTAATCCTAACCTGAACGCTCACACTAACGCGCGGCCTCACACGTACGCTCCCTCTAAACCGTTGTCATACCCTCACCTGGACCTTAAACCGTCCCCTTCCCCTAACCCTAACCCTAGCCCGAACCCTAACCCTAACACTTCCCCGAAGCCTTCCCCTCACCCGTCCCCTAATCCTAACCCGTACGCTCACACTAACCCGCGCCCTCACACGTACGCTCCCCCTAAACCGTTGTTGTACCCTCACCTGGACCCTAAACCGTCCCCGTCCCCTAACCCTAACCCTAGCCCGAACCCTAACCCTAACCCTTCCCCTAAGCTTTCCCCTCACCCGTCCCCTAATCCTAACCCGTACGCTCACACTAACCCACGCCCTCACACGTACGCTCCCCCTAAACCGTTGTCGTACCCTCACCTGGACCCTAAACCGTCCCCGTCCCCTAACCCTAACCCTAGCCCGAACCCTAACCCTAACACTTCCCCGAAGCCTTCCCCTCACCCGTCCCCTAATACTAACCCGTACGCTCACACTAACCTGCGCCCTCACACGTACGCTCCCCCTAAACCGTTGTCGTACCCTCACCTGGACCCTAAACCGTCCCCATCCCCTAACTCTAACCCTAGCCCGAACCCTAACCCTAACCCTTCCCCGCAGCCTTCCCCTCACCCGTCCCCTAATCCTAACCCGTACGCTCACACTAACCCGCGCCCTCAAACGTACGCTCCCCCTAAACCGTTGTCGTACCCTCCCTGGACCTAAACCGTCCCCTTCCCCTAACCCTAACCCTAGTCCGAACCCTAACCCTAACTCTTCTCCGAAGCCTTCCCCTCACCCGTCCCCTAATCCTAACCCGTACGCTCACACTAACCTGCGCCCTCACACGTATGCTCCCCCTAAACCGTTGTCGTACCCTCACCTGGACCCTAAACCGTCCCCGTCCCCTAACCCTAACCCTAGCCAGAACGGTAACCCGAACACTTCCCCGATGCCTTCCCCTCACCCGTACCCTAATCCTAAACCGTACGCTCACACTAACGCGCGCCCTCACACGTACGCTCCCTCTAAACCGTTGTCGTACCCTCACCTGGACCTTAAACCGTCCCCGTCCCCTAACCCTAACCCGAGCCCGAACCCTAACACTAACCCTTCCCCGAAGCCTTCCCCTCACCCGGCCCTTAATACTAACCCGTACGCTCACACTAACCCGCGCCCTCACACGTACACTCCCCCTAAACCATTGTCGTACCCTCACCTGGACCCTAAACCGTCCCCATCCCCTAACTCTAACCCTAGCCCGAACCCTAACCCTCACTCTTCCCCGAAGCCTTCCCCTCACCCGTCCCCTAATCCTAACCCGTACGCTCACACTAACCCGCGCCCTCACACGTACGCTCCCCCTAAACCGTTGTCGTACCCTCACCTGGACCCTAAACCGTCCCCTTCCCCTAACCCTAACCCTACACCGAACCCTAACCCAAACTCTTCCCCGAAGCCTTCCCCTCACCCGTCCCCTAATCCTAACCCGTACGCTCACACTAACCCGCGCCCTCACATGTACGCTCCCCCTAAACCGTTGTCGTACCCTCACCTGGACCCTAAACCGTCCCCGTCCCCTAACCCTAACCCTAGCCCGAACCCAAACCCTAACACTTCCCCGAAGCCTTTCCCTCACCCGTCCCCTATACCTAACCCGTACGCTCACACTAACCTGCGCCCTCACACGTACGCTCCCCCTAAACCGTTGTCGTACCCTCACCTGGACCCTAAACTGTCCCCGTCCCCTTACCCTAACCCTAGCCCGAACCCTAACCCTAACCCTTCCCCGAAGCCTTCCCCTCGCCCGTCCCCTAATCCTAACCCGTACGCTCACACTAACCCACGCCCTCACACGTACGCTCCCCCTAAACCGTTGTCGTACCCTCACCTGGACCCTAAACCGTCCCCGTCCCCTAACCCTAACCCTAGCCCGAACACTAACCCTAACTCTTCCCAGAAGCCTTCCCCTCACCCGTCCCCTAACCCTAACCCGTACGCTCACACTAACCCGTGCCTTCACACGTACGCTCCCCCTAAACCGTTGTCGTACCCTCACCTGGACCCTAAACCGTCCCCGTCCCCTAACCCTAACCCTAGCCCGAACCCTAACTCTAAACATTCCCCGAAGCCTTCCCCTCACCCGTCCCCTAATCCTAACCCGTACGCTCACACTAACCCACGCCCTCACACGTACGCTCCCCCTAAAACGTTGTCGTACACTCAACTGGACCCTAAACCGTCCCCGTCCACTAACCCTAACCCTAGCCCGAACCCTAACCCTAACTCTTCCCCGAAGCCTTCCCCTCACCCGTCCCCTAATCCTAACCCGTACGCTCACACTAACCCGCGCCCTCACATGTACGCTCCCCCTAAACCGTTGTCGTACCCTCATCTGGACCCTAAACAGTCCCCGGCCCATAACCCTAACCCGAGCCCGAACCCTAACCCTAACCCTTCACCGAAGCCTTCCCCTCACCCGTCCCCTAATCCTAACCCGTACGCTCACACTAACCCGCGCCCTCACACGTACGTTCCCCTAAGCCGTTGTCATACCCTCACCTGGACCCTAAACCGTCCACGTCCCCTAACCCTAACCCGAGCCCGAACCCTAACCCTAACCCTTCCCCGAAGCCTTCCCCTCACCCGTACCCTAATACTAACCCGTACGCTCACACTAACGCGCGACATCACACGTACGCTCCCTCTAAACCGTTGTCGTACCCTCACCTGGACCTTAAACCGTCCCCTTCCCCTAACCCTAACCCTAGCCCGAACCCTAACCCTAACGCTTCCCCGAAGCCTTCCCCTCACCCGTCCCTTAATCCTAACCCGTACGCTCACACTAACCCGCGCCCTCACATGTACGCTCCCCCTAAACCGTTGTCATACCCTAACCTGGATCCTAAACCGTCCCCGTCCCCTAACCCTAACCCGAGCCCGAACCCTAACCCTAACCCTTCCCCGAAGCCTTCCCCTCACCCTTCCCATAATCCTAACCCGTACGCTCACACCAACCCGCGCCCTCACACGTACGCTCCCTCTAAAACGTTGTCGTACCCTCACCTGGACCTTAAACCGTCCCCGTCCCCTAATTCTAACCCGAGCCCGAACCCTAACACTAACCCTTCCCCGAAACCTTCCCCTTACCCGTCCCTTAATACTAACCCGTACGCTCACACTAACCCACGCCCTCACACGTACGCTCCCGCTAAACCGTTGTCGTACCCTCACCTGGACCCTAAACCGTCCCCGTCCCCTAACTCTTACCCTAGCCCGAACCCTAACCCTCACTCTTCCCCGAAGCCTTCCCCTCACCCGTCCCCTAATCCTAACCCGTACGCTCACACTAACCCGCGCCCTCACACGTACGCTCCCCCTAAACCGTTGTCATACCCTCACCTGGACCCTAAACCGTCCCCTTCCCCTAACCCTAACCCGAGCCCGAACCCTAACCTAAACTCTTCCCAGAAGCCTTCCCCTCGCCCGTCCCCTAATCCTAACCCGTACGCTCACACTAACCCGCGCCCTCACACGTACGCTCCCCCTAAACCGTTGTCGTACCCTCACCTGGACCCTAAACCGTCCCCATCCCCTAACTCTAACCCTAGCCCGAACCCTAACCATAACCCTTCCCCGCAGCCTTCCCCTCACCCGTCCCCTAATCCTAACCCGTACGCTCACACTAACCCGCGCCCTCACACGCACGCTCCCCCTAAACCGTTGTCGTACCCTCACCTGGACCCTAAACCGTCCCCTTCCCCTAACCCTAACCCTACCCCGAACCCTAAACCTAACCCTTCCCCGAAGCCTTCCCCTCACCCGTCCCCTAATCCTAACCCGTACGCTCACACTAACCCGCGCCCTCACACGTACGCTCCCTCTAAACCGTTGTCGTACCCTCACCTGGACCTTAAACCGTCCCCGTCCCCTAACCCTAACCCGAGCCCGAACCCTAACACTAACCCTTCCCCGAAGCCTTCCCCTCACCCGTCCCTTAATACTAACCCGTACGCTCACACTAACCCGCGCCCTCACACGTACGCTCCCCCTAAACCGTTGTCGTACCCTCACCTGGACCCTAAACCGTCCCCGTCCCCTAACTCTTACCCTAGCCCGAACCCTAACCCTCACTCTTCCCCGAAGCCTTCCCCTCACCCGTCCCCTAATCCTAACCCGTACGCTCACACTAACCCGCGCGCTCACACGTACGCTCCCCCTAAACCGTTGTCATACCCTCACCTGGATCCTAAACCTTCCCCGTCCCCTAACCCTAACCCTACCCCGAACCCTAACCCTAACCCTTCCCCGAAGCCTTCCCCTCACCCGTCCCCTAATCATAACCCGTACGCTCACACTAACCCGCGCCCTCACACGTACGCTCCCCCTAAACCGTTGTCGTACCCTCACCTGGACCCTAAACCGTCCCCTTCCCCTAACCCTAACCCTACCCCGAACCCTAACCCTAACCCTTCCCCGAAGCCTTCCCCTCACCCGTCCCCTAATCCTAACCCGTACGCTCACACTAACCTGCGCCCTCACACGTACGCTCCCTATAAACCGTTGTCGTACCCTCACCTGGACCTTAAACCGTCCCCGTCCCCTAACCCTAACCCGAGCCCGAACCCTAACACTAACCCTTCCCCGAAGCCTTCCCCTCACCCGTCCCTTAATACTAACCCGTACGCTCACACTAACCCGTGCCCTCACACGTACGCTCCCCCTACACCGTTGTCGTACCCTCACCTGGACCCTAAACCGTCCCCGTCCCCTAACTCTTACCCTAGCCCGAACCCTAACCCTCACTCTTCCCCGAAGCCTTCCCCTCACCCGTCCCCTAATCCTAACCCGTACGCTCACACTAACCCGCGCCCTCACACGTACGCTCCCCCTAAACCGTTGTCATACCCTCACCTGGATCCTAAACCGTCCCCGTCCTCTAACCCTAACCCGAGCCCGAACCCTAACCCTAACCCTTCCCCGAAGCCTTCCCCTCACACATCCCTTAATACTAACCCGTACGCTCACACTAACCCGCGCCCGCACACGTACGCTCCCCCTAAACCGTTGTTGTACCCTCACCTGGACCCTAAACTGTCCCCGTACACTAACCCTAACCCTAGCCCGACCCCTAACCCTAACCCTTCCCCGAAGCCTTCCCCTCACCCGTCCCCTAATCCTAACCCGTACGCTCACACTAACCCACGACCTCACACGTACGCTCCCCCTAAACCGTTGTCGTACCCTCACCTGGACCCTAAACCGTCCCTGTCCCCTAACCCTAACCCTAGCCCGAACCCTAACCCTAACCCTTCCCCGAAGCCTTCCCCTCACCCGTCCCCTAATTCTAACCCGTACGCTCACACTAACCTGCGCCCTCACACGTACGCTCCCCCTAAACCGTTGTCGTACCCTCACCTGGACCCTAAACCGTCCCCATCCCCTAAATCTAACCCTAGCCCAAACCCTAACCCTAACCCTTCCCCGCAGCCTTCCCCTCACCCGTCCCCTAATCCTAACCCGTACGCTCACACTAACCCGCGCCCTCACACGTACGCTCCCCCTAAACCGTTGTCGTACCCTCACCTGGACCCTAAACCGTCCCCGTCCCCTAACCCTAACCCTAGCCCGAACCCTAACCCTAACCGTTCCCCGAAGCCTTCCCCTCATCCGTCCCCTAACACTAACCCGTACGCTCACACTAACCTGCGCCCTCACACGTATGCTCCCCCTAAACCGTTGTCGTACCCTCACCTAGACCCTAAACTGTCCCCGTCCCCTAACTCTAACCCTAGCCCGAACCCTAACCCTTCCCCGCAGCCTTCCCCTCACCCGTCCCCTAATCCTAACCCGTACTCTCACACTAACCCGCGCCCTCACACGTACGCTCCCCCTAAACCGTTGTCGTACCCTCACCTGGACCCTAAACCGTCCCCTTCCCCTAACCCTAACCCGAGCCCGAACCCTAACCTAAACTCTTCCCAGAAGCCTTCCCCTCGCCCGTCCCCTAATCCTAACCCGTACGCTCACACTAACCCGCGCCCTCACACGTACGCTCCCCCTAAACCGTTGTCGTACCCTCACCTGGACCCTAAACCGTCCCCATCCCCTAACTCTAACCCTAGCCCGAACCCTAACCATAACCCTTCCCCGCAGCCTTCCCCTCACCCGTCCCCTAATCCTAACCCGTACGCTCACACTAACCCGCGCCCTCACACGCACGCTCCCCCTAAACCGTTGTCGTACCCTCACCTGGACCCTAAACCGTCCCCTTCCCCTAACCCTAACCCTACCCCGAACCCTAACCCTAACCCTTCCCCGAAGCCTTCCCCTCACCCGTCCCCTAATCCTAACCCGTACGCTCACACTAACCCGCGCCCTCACACGTACGCTCCCTCTAAACCGTTGTCGTACCCTCACCTGGACCTTAAACCGTCCCCGTCCCCTAACCCTAACCCGAGCCCGAACCCTAACACTAACCCTTCCCCGAAGCCTTCCCCTCACCCGTCCCTTAATACTAACCCGTACGCTCACACTAACCCAGGCCCTCACACGTACGCTCCCCCTAAACCGTTGTCGTACCCTCACCTGGACCCTAAACCGTCCCCGTCCCCTAACTCTTACCCTAGCCCGAACCCTAACCCTCACTCTTCCCCGAAGCCTTCCCCTCACCCGTCCCCTAATCCTAACCCGTACGCTCACACTAACCCGCGCGCTCACACGTACGCTCCCCCTAAACCGTTGTCATACCCTCACCTGGATCCTAAACCGTCCCCGTCCCCTAACCCTAACCCTACCCCGAACCCTAACCCTAACCCTTCCCCGAAGCCTTCCCCTCACCCGTCCCCTAATCATAACCCGTACGCTCACACTAACCCGCGCCCTCACACGTACGCTCCCCCTAAACCGTTGTCGTACCCTCACCTGGACCCTAAACTGTCCCCGTACACTAACCCTAACCCTAGCCCGAACCCTAACCCTAACCCTTCCCCGAAGCCTTCCCCTCACCCGTCCCCTAATCCTAACCCGTACGCTCACACTAACCCACGACCTCACACGTACGCTCCCCCTAAACCGTTGTCGTACCCTCACCTGGACCCTAAACCGTCCCTGTCCCCTAACCCTAACCCTAGCCCGAACCCTAACCCTAACCCTTCCCCGAAGCCTTCCCCTCACCCGTCCCCTAATTCTAACCCGTACGCTCACACTAACCTGCGCCCTCACACGTACGCTCCCCCTAAACCGTTGTCGTACCCTCACCTGGACCCTAAACCGTCCCCATCCCCTAAATCTAACCCTAGCCCAAACCCTAACCCTAACCCTTCCCCGCAGCCTTCCCCTCACCCGTCCCCTAATCCTAACCCGTACGCTCACACTAACCCGCGCCCTCACACGTACGCTCCCCCTAAACCGTTGTCGTACCCTCACCTGGACCCTAAACCGTCCCCGTCCCCTAACCCTAACCCTAGCCCGAACCCTAACCCTAACCGTTCCCCGAAGCCTTCCCCTCATCCGTCCCCTAACACTAACCCGTACGCTCACACTAACCTGCGCCCTCACACGTATGCTCCCCCTAAACCGTTGTCGTACCCTCACCTAGACCCTAAACTGTCCCCGTCCCCTAACTCTAACCCTAGCCCGAACCCTAACCCTTCCCCGCAGCCTTCCCCTCACCCGTCCCCTAATCCTAACCCGTACTCTCACACTAACCCGCGCCCTCACACGTACGCTCCCCCTAAACCGTTGTCGTACCCTCACCTGGACCCTAAACCGTCCCCTTCCCCTAAC
Organism: Leucopleurus acutus; assembly: GCF_964270905.1. Lineage (NCBI taxonomy): Eukaryota > Metazoa > Chordata > Mammalia > Artiodactyla > Delphinidae > Leucopleurus > Leucopleurus acutus. Next base: position 91,147 of record NW_028139130.1, on the reverse strand, counting down.
CCTAACCGTAGCCCGAACCCTAACCCTAACTCTTCCCCGAAGCCTTCCCCTCACCCGTCCCCTAATCCTAACCCGTATGCTCACACTAACCTGCGCCCTCACACGTATGCTCCCCCTAAACCGTTGTCGTACCCTCACCTGGACCCTAAACCGTCCCCGTCCCCTAACCCTAACCCTAGCCCGAACGCTAACCCTAACACTTCCCCGAAGCCTTCCCCTCACCCGTCCCCTAATCCTAACCCGTACGCTCACACTAACGCGCGCCCTCACACGTACGCTCCCTCTAAACCGTTGTCGTACCCTCACCTGGACCCTAAACCGTCCCCGTCCCCTAACTCTTACCCTAGCCCGAACCCTAACCCTCACTCTTCCCCGAAGCCTTCCCCTCACCCGTCCCCTAATCCTAACCCGTACGCTCACACTAACCCGCGCCCTCAGACGTATGCTCCCCCAAAACCGTTGTCATACCCTCACCTGGATCCTAAACCGTCCCCGTCCCCTAACCCTAACCCGAGCCCGAACCCTAACCCTAACCCTTCCCCGAAGCCTTCCCCTCACACATCCCTTAATACTAACCGTACGATCACACTAACCCGCGCCCTCACACGTACGCTCACCCTAAACCGTTGTTGTACCCTCACCTGGACCCTAAACCGTCCCCGTCCCCTAACCCTAACCCTAGCCCGAACCCTAACCCTAACCCTTCCCCGAAGCCTTCCCCTCACCCGTCCCCTAATCCTAACCCGAACACTCACACTAACCCACGCCCTCACACGTACGCTCCCCCTGAACCGTTGTCGTACCCTCACCTGGACCCTAAACCGTCCCAGTCCCCTAACCCTAACCCTAGCCCGAACCCTAGCCCTAACCCTTCCCGGAAGCCTTCCCCTCACCCGTCCCCTAATCCAAAACCGTACGCTCACACTAAGCGACGCCCTCACACGTACGCTCCCCCTAAACCGTTGTCGTACCCTCACCAGGACCCTAAACCGTCCCCGTCCCCTAACTCTAACCCTAGGACGAAGCCTAACCCAAACCCTTCCCCAAAGGCTTCCCCTCACCCGTCCCTTAATCCTAACCCGTACGCTCACTCTAACCCGCGCCCTCACACGTACGCTCCCCCTAAACCGTTGTCGTACCCTCACCTGGACCCTAAACCGTCCCCGTCCCCTAACCCTAACCCTAGCCCGAACCCAAACCCTAACACTTCCCCGAAGCCTTTCCCTCACCCGTCCCCTAAACCTAATACGTACGCTCACACTAACCTGCGCCCTCACATGTACGCTCACGCTAAACCGTTGTCGTACCCTCACCTGGACCCTAAACTGTCCCCGTCCCCTAACCCTAACCCTAGCCCGAACCCTAACCCTAACCCTTCCCCGAAGCCTTCCCCTCGCCCGTCCCCTAATCCTAACCCGTACGCTCACACTAACCCGCGCCCTCACACGTACGCTCCCCCTAAACCGTTGTCGTACCCTCACCTGGACCCTAAACCGTCCCCATCCCCTAACCCTAACCCTAGCCCGAACCCTAACCCTAACCCTTCCCCGAAGCCTTCCCCTCACCCGTCCCCTAGACCTAACCCGTACGCTCACACTAACCAGCGCCCTCACACGTACGCTCCCCCTAAACCGTTGTCGTACCCTCACCTGGACCCTAAACCGTCCCCGTCCCCTAACTCTAACCCTAGGACGAACCCTAACCCTAACCCTTCCCCGAAGCCTTCCCCTCACCCGTCCGCTAATCCTAACCCGTACGCTCACACTAACCCGCACCCTCACACAAACGCTCCCCCTAAACCGTTGTCGTACCCACACCTGGACCCTAAACCGTCCCCGTCTCCTAACCCTAACCCTAGCTCGAACCCTAAACCTAACACTTCCTCGAAGCCTTCCCCTCACCCGTCCCCTAATCCTAACCCGTACGCTGACACTAACCCGCGCCCTCACACATACGCCCCCCCTAAACCGTTGTCGTACACTCACCAGGACCCTAAACCATCCCCGTCCCCTAACTCTAACCCTAGCCCGAACCCTAACCCTAACCCTTCCCCGAAGCCTTCCCCTAACCCGTCCCCTAATCCTAAACCGTGCGCTCACACTAACCCGCGCCCTCACATGTACGCTCCCCCTAAACCGTTGTCGTACCCTTACCTGGACCCTAAACCGTCCCCGTCCCCTAACCCTAACCCTAGCCCGAACCCAAACCCTAACACTTCCCCGAAGCCTTTCCCTCACCCGTCCCCTAATCCTAACCCGTACGCTCACACTAACCCGCGCCCTCAGACGTACGCTCCCCCAAAACCGTTGTCGTACCCTCACCTGGACCCTAAACCGTCCCCGTCCCCTAACCCTAACCGTAGCCCGAACACTAACCCTAACTCTTCCCAGAAGCCTTCCCCTCACCCGTCCCCTAATCCTAACCCGTACGCTCACACTAACCCGTGCCTTCACACGTACGCTCCCCCTAAACCGTTGTCGTACCCTCACCTGGACCCTAAACCGTCCCCGTCCCCTAACCCTAACCCTAGCCCAAACCCTAACTCTAAACATTCCCCGAAGCCTTCCCCTCACCCGTCCCCTAATCCTAACCCGTACGCTCACACTAACCCGCGCCCTCACACGTACACTCCCCCTAAACCGTTGTCGTACACTCACCTGGACCCTAAACCGTCCCCGTCCACTAACCCTAACCCTAGCCCGAACCCTAACCCTAACCCTTCCCCGAAGCCTTCCCCTCACCCGTCCCCTAATCCTAACCCGAACGCTCACACTAACCCGCGCCCTCACATGTACGCTCCCCCTAAACCGTTGTCGTACACTCACCTGGACCCTAAACCGTCCCCGTTCACTAACCCTAACCCTAGCCCGAACCCTAACCCTAACCCTTCCCCGAAGCCTTCCCATCACCCGTCCCCTAATCCTAACCCGTACGCTCACACTAACCCGCGCCCTCACTTGTACGCTCCCCCTAAACCGTTGTCGTACCCTTATGTGGACCTTAAACCTTCCCCGGCCCCTAATCCTAACCCGAGCCCGAACCCTAACCCTAACCCTTCACCGAAGCCTTCCCCTCACCCGTCCCCTAATCCTAACCCGTACGCTCACACTAACGCGCGCCCTCACACGTACGCTCCCTCTAAACCGTTGTCGTACCCTCACCTGGACCCTAAACCGTCCCCGTCCCCTAACTCTTACCCTAGCCCGAACCCTAACCCTCACTCTTCCCCGAAGTCTTCCCCTCACCCGTCCCCTAATCCTAACCCGTACGCTCACACTAACCCGCGCCCTCAGACGTATGCTCCCCTAAAACCGTTGTCATACCCTCACCTGGATCCTAAACCGTCCCCGTCCCCTAACCCTAACCCGAGCCCGAACCCTAACCCTAAACCTTCCCCGAAGCCTTCCCCTCACACATCCCTTAATACTAACCGTACGATCACACTAACCCGCGCCCTCACACGTACGCTCCCCCTAAACCGTTGTTGTACCCTCACCTGGACCCTAAACCGTCCCCGTCCCCTAACCCTAACCCTAGCCCGAACCCTAACCCTAACCCTTCCCCGAACCCTTCCCCTCACCCGTCCCCTAATCCTAACACGAACGCTCACACTAACCCACGCCCTCACACGTACGCTCCCCCTAAACCGTTGTCGTACCCTCACCTGGACCCTAAACCGTCCCCGTCCCCTAACCCTAACCCTAGCCCGAACCCTAGCCCTAACCCTTCCCGGAAGCCTTCCCCTCACCCGTCCCCTAATACTAACCCGTATGCTCACACTAACCTGCGCCCTCACACGTACGCTCCCCCTAAACCGTTGTCGTACCCTCACCTGGACCCTAAACCGTCCCCATCCCCTAACTCTAACCCTAGCCCGAACCCTAACCCTAACCCTTCCCCGCAGCCTTCCCCTCACCCGTCCCCTAATCCTAACCCGTACGCTCACACTAACCCGCGCCCTCACACGTACGCTCCTCCTAAACCGTTGTCGTACCCTCAACTGGACCCTAAACCGTCCCCTTCCCCTAACCCTAACCCTACCCCGAACCCTAACCCTAACCCTTCCCCGAAGCCTTCCCCTCACCCGTCCCCTAATCCTAACCCGTACGCTCACACTAACCTGCGCCCTCACACGTACGCTCCCTCTAAACCGTTGTCGTACCCTAACCTGGACCTTAAACCGTCCCCGTCCCGTAACCCTAACCCGAGCCCGAACCCTAACACTAACCCTTCCCCGAAGCCTTCCCCTCACCCGTCCCTTAATACTAACCCGTACGCTCACACTAACCCGCGCCCTCACACGTACGCTCCCCCTAAACCGTTGTCGTACCCTCAACTGGACCCTAAACCGTCCCCGTCCCCTAACTCTTACCCTAGCCCGAACCCTAACCCTCACTCTTCCCCGAAGCCTTCCCCTCACCCGTCCCCTAATCCTAACCCGTACGCTCACACTAACCCGCGCCCTCACACGTACGCTCCCCCTAAACCGTTGTCGTACCCTCACCTAGACCCTAAACCGTCCCCTTCCCCTAACCCTAACCCTAGCCCGAACCCTAACCCAAACTCTTCCCCGAAGCCTTCCCCTCGCCCGTCCCCTAATCCTAACCCGTACGCTCACACTAATCCGCGCCCTCAGACGTACGCTCCCCGAAAACCGTTGTCGTACCCTCACCTGGACCCTAAACCGTCCCCGTCCCCTAACCCTAACCCTAACCCGAACACTAACCCTAACTCTTCCCAGAAGCCTTCCCCTCACCCGTCCCCTAATCCTAACCCGTACGCTCACACTAACCCGTGCCTTCACAGGTACGCTCCCCCTAAACCGTTGTCGTACACTCACCTGGACGCTAAACAGGCCCCGTCCCCTAACCCTAGCCCGAACCCTAACCCTAACCCTTCCCCAAAGCCTTCCCCTCACCCGTCCCCTAATCCTAACCCGTACGCTCACACTAACCCGCGCCCTCACACGTACGCTCCCCCTAAACCGTTGTCGTACCCTCACCTGGACCCTAAACCGTCCCCGTCCCCTAACCCTAACCCTAGCCCGAACCCTAACCCTAACCCTTCCCCGAAGCCTTCCCCTCACCCGTCCCCTAATCCTAACCCGTACGCTCACACTAACCCGCGCCCTCACATGTACGCTCCCCCTAAACCATTGTCGTACCCTCACCTGGACCCTAAACCTTCCCCTTCCCCTAACCCTAACCCTAGCCCGAACCCTAACCCAAACACTTCCCCGAAGCCTTCCCCTCATCCGTCCCCTAATCCTAACCCGTACGCTCACAATAACCCGCGCCCTCACACGTACGCTCCCCCTAATCCGTTGTCGTACTCTCACCTGGACCCTAAACCGTCCCCGTCCCCTAACCCTAACCCTAGCCCGAACCCTAACCCTAACACTTCCCTGAAGCCTTCCCCTCACCCGTCCCCTAATCCTAACCCGTACGCTCACACTAAGCGACGCCCTCACACGTACGCTCCCCCTAACCCGTTGTCGTACCCTCACGAGGACCCTAAACCGTCCCCGTCCCCTAACTCTAACCCTAGCACGAACCCTAACCCAAACCCTTCCCCAAAGGCTTCCCCTCACCCGTCCCTTAATCCTAACCCATACGCTCACACTAACCCGCGCCCTCACACGTACGCTCCCCCTAAACCGTTGTCGTACCCTCACCTGGACCCTAAACCGTCCCCGTCACCTAACACTAACCCTAGCCCGAATCCTAACCCTAACCCTTCCCCGAAGCCTTCCCCTCACCCGTCCCCTAAACTTAAACCGTACGCTCACACTAACCTGCGCCCTAACACGTACGCTCCCCCTAAACCGTTGTCGTACCCTAACCTCGACCCTAAACCATCCCCGTACCCTAACCCTAACCCTAGCCCGAACCCTAACCCTAACCCTTCCCCAAAGCCTTCCCCTCACCCGTCCCCTAACCCTAAGCCGTACGCTCACACTAACCCGTGCCTTCACACGTACGCTCCCCCTAAACCGTTGTCGTACCCTCACCTGGACCCTAAACCGTCCCCGTCCCCTAACCCTAACCCTAGCCCAAACCCTAACTCTAAACATTCCCCGAAGCCTTCCCCTCACCCGTCCCCTAATCCTAACCCGTACGCTCACACTAACCCGCGCCCTCACACGTACGCTCCCCCTAAACCGTTGTCGTACACTCAACTGGACCCTAAATCGTCCCCGTCCACTAACCCTAACCCGAGCCCGAACCCTAACACTAACCCTTCCCCGAAGCCTTCCCCTCACCCGTCCCTTAATACTAACCCGTACGCTCACACTAACCCGCGTCCTCACACGTACGCTCCCCCTAAACCGTTGTCGTACCCTCACCTGGACCCTAAACCGTCCCCGTCCCCTAACTCTTACCCTAGCCCGAACCCTAACCCTCACTCTTCCCCGAAGCCTTCCCCTCACCCGTCCCAGAATCCTAACCCGTACGCTCACACTAACCCGCGCCCTCACACGTACGCTCCCTCTAAACCGTTGTCGTACCCTCACCTGGACCTTAAACCGTCCCCGTCCCCTAATTCTAACCCGAGCCCGAACCCTAACACTAACCCTTCCCCGAAGCCTTCCCCTCACCCGTCCCTTAATACTAACCCGTACGCTCACACTAACCCACGCCCTCACACGTACGCTCCCGCTAAACCGTTGTCGTACCCTCAACTGGACCCTAAACCGTCCCCGTCCCCTAACTCTTACCCTAGCCCGAACCCTAACCCTCACTCTTCCCCGAAGCCTTCCCCTCACCCGTCCCCTAATCCTAACCCGTACGCTCACACTAACCCGCGCCCTCACACGTACGCTCCCCCTAAACCGTTGTCGTACCCTCACCTGGACCCTAAACCGTCCCCGACCCCTAACCCTAACCCTAGCCCGAACCCTAACCCAAACTCTTCCCAGAAGCCTTCCCCTCGCCCGTCCCCTAATCCTAACCCGTACGCTCACACTAACCCGCGCCCTCAGACGTACGCTCCCCCAAAACCGTTGTCATACCCTCACCTGGATCCTAAACCGTCCCCGTCCCCTAACCCTAACCCGAGCCCGAACCCTAACCCTAACCCTTCCCCGAAGCCTTCCCCTCACCCGTCCCCTAATCCTAACCCGAACGCTCACACTAACCCACGCCCTCACACGTACGCTCCCCCTAAACCGTTGTCGTACCCTCACCTGGACCCTAAACCGTCCCCGTCCCCTAACCCTAACCCTAGCCCGAACCCTAACCCTAACCCTTCCCGGAAGCCTTCCCCTCACCCGTCCCATAATACTAACCCGTACGCTCACACTAACCTGCGCCCTCACACGTACGCTCCCCCTAAACCGTTGTCGTACCCTCACCTGGACCCTAAACCGTCCCCATCCCCTAACTCTAACCCTAGCCCGAACCCTAACCCTAACCCTTCCCCGCAGCCTTCCCCTCACCCGTCCCCTAATCCTAACCCGTACGCTCACACTAACCCGCGCCCTCACACGTACGCTCCCCCTAAACCGTTGTCGTACCCTCACCTGGACCCTAAACCGTCCCCTTCCCCTAACCCTAAGCCTACCCCGAACCCTAACCCTAACCCTTCCCCGAAGCCTTCACCTCACCCGTCCCCTAATCCTAACCCGTACGCTCACACTAACCTGCGCCCTCACACGTACGCTCCCTCTAAACCGTTGTCGTACCCTCACCTGGACCTTAAACCGTCCCCGTCCCCTAACCCTAACCCGAGCCCGAACCCTAACACTAAACCTTCCCCGAAGCCTTCCCCTCACCCTTCCCTTAATACTAACCCGTACGCTCACACTAACCCGCGCCCTCACACGTACGCTCCCCGTAAACCGTTGTCGTACCCTCACCTGGACCCTAAACCGTCCCCGTCCTCTAACTCTTATCCTAGCCCGAACCCTAACCCTCACTCTTCCCCGAAGCCTTCCCCTCACCCGTCCCCTAATCCTAACCCGTACGCTCACACTAACCCGCGCCCTCACACGTACGCTCCCCCTAAACCGTTGTCATACCCTCACCTGGATCCTAAACCGTCCCCGTCCCCTAACCCTAACCCGAGCCCGAACCCTAACCCTAACCCTTCCCCGAAGCCTTCCCCTCACACATCCCTTAATACTAACCCGTACGCTCACACTAACCCGCGCCCGCACACGTACGCTCCCCCTAAACCGTTGTTGTACCCTCACCTGGACCCTAAACTGTCCCCGTACACTAACCCTAACCCTAGCCCGAACCCTAACCCTAACCCTTCCCCGAAGCCTTCCCCTCACCCGTCCCTTAATACTAACCCGTACGCTCACACTAACCCGCGTCCTCACACGTACGCTCCCCCTAAACCGTTGTCGTACCCTCACCTGGACCCTAAACCGTCCCCGTCCCCTAACTCTTACCCTAGCCCGAACCCTAACCCTCACTCTTCCCCGAAGCCTTCCCCTCACCCGTCCCAGAATCCTAACCCGTACGCTCACACTAACCCGCGCCCTCACACGTACGCTCCCTCTAAACCGTTGTCGTACCCTCACCTGGACCTTAAACCGTCCCCGTCCCCTAATTCTAACCCGAGCCCGAACCCTAACACTAACCCTTCCCCGAAGCCTTCCCCTCACCCGTCCCTTAATACTAACCCGTACGCTCACACTAACCCACGCCCTCACACGTACGCTCCCGCTAAACCGTTGTCGTACCCTCAACTGGACCCTAAACCGTCCCCGTCCCCTAACTCTTACCCTAGCCCGAACCCTAACCCTCACTCTTCCCCGAAGCCTTCCCCTCACCCGTCCCCTAATCCTAACCCGTACGCTCACACTAACCCCCGCCCTCACACGTACGCTCCCCCTAAACCGTTGTCGTACCCTCACCTGGACCCTAAACCGTCCCCGTCCCCTAACCCTAACCCTAGCCCGAACCCTAACCCAAACTCTTCCCAGAAGCCTTCCCCTCGCCCGTCCCCTAATCCTAACCCGTACGCTCACACTAACCCGCGCCCTCAGACGTACGCTCCCCCAAAACCGTTGTCATACCCTCACCTGGATCCTAAACCGTCCCCGTCCCCTAACCCTAACCCGAGCCCGAACCCTAACCCTAACCCTTCCCCGAAGCCTTCCCCTCACCCGTCCCCTAATCCTAACCCGAACGCTCACACTAACCCACGCCCTCACACGTACGCTCCCCCTAAACCGTTCTTGTACCCTCACCTGGACCCTAAACCGTCCCCGTCCCCTAACCCTAACCCTAGCCCGAACCCTAACCCTAACCCTTCCCGGAAGCCTTCCCCTCACCCGTCCCATAATACTAACCCGTACGCTCACACTAACCTGCGCCCTCACACGTACGCTCCCCCTAAACCGTTGTCGTACCCTCACCTGGACCCTAAACCGTCCCCATCCCCTAACTCTAACCCTAGCCCGAACCCTAACCCTAACCCTTCCCCGCAGCCTTCCCCTCACCCGTCCCCTAATCCTAACCCGTACGCTCACACTAACCCGCGCCCTCACACGTACGCTCCCCCTAAACCGTTGTCGTACCCTCACCTGGACCCTAAACCGTCCCCTTCCCCTAACCCTAACCCTACCCCGAACCCTAACCCTAACCCTTCCCCGAAGCCTTCACCTCACCCGTCCCCTAATCCTAACCCGTACGCTCACACTAACCTGCGCCCTCACACGTACGCTCCCTCTAAACCGTTGTCGTACCCTCACCTGGACCTTAAACCGTCCCCGTCCCCTAACCCTAACCCGAGCCCGAACCCTAACACTAAACCTTCCCCGAAGCCTTCCCCTCACCCGTCCCTTAATACTAACCCGTACGCTCACACTAACCCGCGCCCTCACACGTACGCTCCCCGTAAACCGTTGTCGTACCCTCACCTGGACCCTAAACCGTCCCCGTCCTCTAACTCTTATCCTAGCCCGAACCCTAACCCTCACTCTTCCCCGAAGCCTTCCCCTCACCCGTCCCCTAATCCTAACCCGTACGCTCACACTAACCCGCGCCCTCACACGTACGCTCCCCCTAAACCGTTGTCATACCCTCACCTGGATCCTAAACCGTCCCCGTCCCCTAACCCTAACCCGAGCCCGAACCCTAACCCTAACCCTTCCCCGAAGCCTTCCCCTCACACATCCCTTAATACTAACCCGTACGCTCACACTAACCCGCGCCCGCACACGTACGCTCCCCCTAAACCGTTGTTGTACCCTCACCTGGACCCTAAACTGTCCCCGTACACTAACCCTAACCCTAGCCCGAACCCTAACCCTAACCCTTCCCCGAAGCCTTCCCCTCACCCGTCCCCTAATCCTAACCCGTACGCTCACACTAACCCACGCCCTCACACGTACGCTCCCCCTAAACCGTTGTCGTACCCTCACCTGGACCCTAAACCGTCCCTGTCCCCTAACCCTAACCCTAGCCCGAACCCTAACCCTAACCCTTCCCCGAAGCCTTCCCCTCACCCGTCCCCTAATACTAACCCGTACGCTCACACTAACCTGCGCCCTCACACGTACGCTCCACCTAAACCGTTGTCGTACCCTCACCTGGACCCTAAACCGTCCCCGTCCCCTAAATCTAACCCTAGCCCAAACCCTAACCCTAACCCTTCCCCGCAGCCTTCCCCTCACCCGTCCCCTAATCCTAACCCGTACGCTCACACTAACCCGCGCCCTCACACGTACGCTCCCCCTAAACCGTTGTCGTACCCTCACCTGGACCCTAAACCGTCCCCGTCCCCTAACTCTTACCCTAGCCCGAACCCTAACCCTCACTCTTCCCCGAAGCCTTCCCCTCACCCGTCCCCTAATCCTAACCCGTACGCTCACACTAACCCGCGCCCTCACACGTACGCTCCCCCTAAACCGTTGTCGTACCCTCACCTGGACCCTAAACCGTCCCCTTCCCCTAACCCTAACCCTAGCCCGAACCCTAACCCAAACTCTTCCCCGAAGCCTTCCCCTCGCCCGTCCCCTAATCCTAACCCGTACGCTAACACTAACCCGCGCCCTCACACGTACGCTCCCCCTAAACCATTGTCGTACCCTCACCTGGACCCTAAACCGTCCCCGTCCCCTAACTCTAACCCTAGCCCGAACCCTAACCCTAACCCTTCCCCGAAGCCTTCCCCTCACCCTTCCCCTAATCCTAACCCGTACGCTCACACTAACCCGCGCCCTCACACGTACGCTCCCCCTAAACCGTTGTCGTACCCTCACCTGGACCCTAAACCGTCCCCGTCCCCTAACACTAACCCTAGCCCAAACCCTAACCCTAACCCTTCCCCGAAGCCTTCCCCTCACCCGTCCCCTAATCCTAACCCGTACGCTCACACTAACCCGCGCCCTCACACGTACGCTCCCCCTAAACCGTTGTCGAACCCTCACCTGGACGCTAAACCGTCCCCGTCCCCTAACCCTAACCCTAGCCCGAACCCTAACCCTAACCCTTCCCCAAACCCTTCCCCTCACCAGTCCCCTAATCCTAACCAGTACGCTGACACTAAACCGCACCCTCACACGTACGCTCCCCCTAAACCGTTGTCGTACCCTCATCTGGACCCTAAACCGTCCCCGTCCCCTAACCCTAACCCTAGCCCGAACGCTAACCCTATCCCTTCCACGAAGCCTTCCCTTCACCCGTCCCCTAATCCTCACCCGTACGCTCACACTAACCCGTGCCCTCAGACGTACGCTCCCCCAAAACCATTGTCGTACCCTCACCTGGACCCTAAACCGTCCCCGTCCCCTAACCCTAACCCTAGCCCAAACCCTAACTCTAAACATTCCCCGAAGCCTTCCCCTCACCCGTCCCCTAATCCTAACCCGTACGCTCACACTTACCCGCGCCCTCACACGTACGCTCCCCCTAAACCGTTGTCGTACACTCACCTGGACCCTAAACCGTCCCCGTCCACTAACCCTAACCCTAGCCCGAACCCTAACCCTAACCCTTCCCCGAAGCCTTCCCCTCACCCGTCCCCTAATCCTAACCCGTACGCTCACACTAACCCGCGCCCTCACATGTACGCTCCCCCTAAACCGTTGTCGTACCCTCATCTGGACCCTAAACCGTCCCCGGCCCCTAACCCTAACCCGAGCCCGAACCCTAAACCTAACCCTTCACCGAAGCCTTCCCCTCACCCGTCCCCTAATCCTAACCCGTACGCTCACACTAACCCGCGCCCTCACACGTACGCTCCCCCTAAACCGTTGTCGTACCCTCACATGGACCCTAAACCGTCCCCGTCCCCTAACTCTAACCCTAGCCCGAACTCTATCCCTAACCCTTCCCCGAAGCCTTCCCCTCACCCGTCCCCTAATCCTAACCCGTACGCTCACACTAACCCGCGCCCTCACACGTACGCTCCCCCTAAACCGCTGTCGTACCCTCACCTGGACCCTAAACCGTCCCAGTCCCCTAACACTAACCCTAGCCCGAACGCTAACCCTAACTTTCCCCGAAGCCTTCCCCTCACCCATCCCATAATCCTATCCCGTACGCTCACACTAACCCGCGCCCTCACACGTACGCTCCCCCTAAACCGTTGTCGTACCCTCACCTGGACCCTAAACCGTCCCCTTCCCCTAACCCTAACCCTAGCGCGAACCCTAACCCTAACTCTTCCCCGAAGCCTTCCCCTCACCCGTCCCCTAATCCTAACCCGTACGCTCACACTAACCTGCACCCTCACACGTACGCTCCCCCTAAACCGTTTTCATACACTCACCTGGACCCTAAACCGTCCCCGTCCACTAACCCTAACCCTAGCCCAAACCCTAACCCTAACCCTTCCCCGAAGCCTTCCCCTCACTCGTCCCCTAATCCTAACCCGTACGCTCACACTAACCCGCGCCCTCACACGTACGCTCCCCCTAAAACGTTGTCGTACCCTCATCTGGACCATAAACCGTCCCCGTCCCCTAACCCTAACCCTAGACCGAACCCTAAACCTAACCGTTCCCCGAAGCCTTCCCCTCACCCGTCCCCTAATCCTAACCCGTACGCTCACACTAACCTGCGCCCTCACACGTACGCTCCCACTAAACCGTTGTCGTACACTCACCTGTACCCTAAACCGTCCCCGTCCCCTAACCCTAACCCGAGCCCGAACCCTAACCCTAACCCTTCCCCGAAGCCTTCCCCTCACCCGTCCCCTAATCCTAACCCGTACGCTCACACTAACCCGCGCCCTCACACGTACGCTCCCCCTAAACCATTGTCGTACCCTCACCTGGACCCTAAACCGTCCCCGTCCCCTAACCCTAACCCTAGCCCTAACCCTAACCCTAACCCTTCCTCGAAGCCTTCCCCTCACCCTTCCCCTAATCCTAACCCGTACGCTCACACTACCCCGCGCCCTCACACGTACGCTCCCCCTAAACCGTTGTCGTACCCTCACCTGGACCCTAAACCGTCCCCGTCACCTAACCCTAACCCTAGCCCAAACCCTAACCCTAACCCTTCCCCGAAGCCTTCCCCTCACCCGTCCCCTAATCCTAACCCGTACGCTCACACTAACCCGCGCCCTCACACGTACGCTCCCCCTAAACCGTTGTCGTACCCTCACCTGGACCCTAAACCGTCACCTTCCCCTAACCCTAACCCTAGCCCGAACCCTAACCCTAACTCTTCCCCGAAGCCTTCCCCTCACCCGTCCCCTAATCCTAACCCGTACGCTCAAACTAACCTGCGCCCTCACACGTATGCTCCCCCTAAACCGTTGTCGTACCCTCACCTGGACCCTAAACCGTCCCCGTCCCCTAACCCTAACCCTAGCCCGAACGCTACCCCTAACACTTCCCCGAAGCCTTCCCCTCACCCGTCCCCTAATCCTAACCCGTACGCTCACACTAACGCGCGCCCTCACACGTACGCTCCCTCTAAACCGTTGTCGTACCCTCACCTGGACCTTCAACCGTCCCCGTCCCCTAACCCTAACCCGAGCCTGAACCCTAACACTAACCCTTCCCCGAAGCCTTCCCCTCACCCGTCCCTTAATACTAACCCGTACGCTCACACTAACCCGCGCCCTCACACGTACGCTCCCCCTAAACCGTTGTCGTACCCTCACCTGGACCCTAAACCGTCCCCGTTCCCAAACTCTTACCCTAGCCCGAACCCTAACCCTCACTCTTCCCCGAAGCCTTCCCCTCACCCGTCCCCTAATCCTAACCCGTACGCTCACACTAACCCGCGCCCTCACACGTACGCTCCCCCTAAACCGTTGTTGTACCCTCACCTGGACCCTAAACCGTCCCCTTCCCCTAACCCTAACCCTAGCCCGAACCCTAACCCAAACACTTCCCCGAAGCCTTCCCCTCGCCCGTCCCCTAATCCTAACCCGTACGCTCACACTAACCCGCGCCCTCAGACGTACGCTCCCCCAAAACCGTTGTCGTACCCTCACCTGGACCGTAAACCGTCCCCGTCCCCTAACCCTAACCCTAGCCCGAACTCTAACCCTAACTCTTCACAGAAGCCTTCCCCTCACCCGTCCCCTAATCCTAACCTGTACGCTCACACTAACCCGTGCCTTCACACGTACGCTCCACCTAAACCGTTGTCGTACCCTCACCTGGACCCTAAACCGTCCCCGTCCCCTAACCCTAACCCTAGCCCAAACCCTAACTCTAAACATTCCCCGAAGCCTTCCCCTCACCCGTCCCCTAATCCTAACCCGTACGCTCACACTAACCCGCGCCCTCACACGTACGCTCCCCCTAAACCGTTGTCGTACCCTCACCTGGACCCTAAACCGTCCCCGTTCCCTAACTCTTACCCTAGCCCGAACCCTAACCCTCACTCTTCCCCGAAGCCTTCCCCTCACCCGTCCCATAATACTAACCCGTCCGCTCACACTAACCCGCGCCCTCACACGTACGCTCCCCCTAAACCGTTGTCGTACCCTCACCTGGACCCTAAACCGTCCCCATCCCCTAACCCTAACCCTAGCCCGAACCCTAACCCTAACCCTTCCCCGAAGCCTTCCCCTCACCCGTCACCTAATCCTAACCCGTACGCTCACACTAACCCGCGCCCTCACACGTACGCTCCCCCTAAACCATTGTCGTACCCTCACCTGGACCCTAAACCGTCCCCGTCCCCTAACCCTAACTCTAGCCCGAACCCAAACCCTGACACCTCCCCGAAACCTTTCCATCACCCGTCCCCTAATGCTAACCCGTACGCTCACACTAACCCGCACCCTCAGACGTACGCTCCCCCTAAACCGTTGTCGTACCCTCACCTGGACCCTAAACCGTCCCCGTCCCCTAACCCTAACCCTAGCCCGAACCCTAACCCTAACCCTTCCCCGAAGCCTTCCCCTCACCCGTCACCTAATCCTAACCCGTACGCTCACACTAACCCACGCCCTCACACGTACGCTCCCCCTAAACCGTTGTCGTACCCTCACCTGGACCCTAAACCGTCCCCGTCACCTAACACTAACCCTAGCCCGAATCCTAACCCTAACCCTTCCCCGAAGCCTTCCCCTCACCCGTCCCCTAAACTTAAACCGTACGCTCACACTAACCTGCGCCCTGACACGTACGCTCCCCCTAAACCGTTGTCGTACCCTCACCTCGACCCTAAACCATCCCCGTCCCCTTACCCTAACCCTAGCCCGAAACCTAACCCTAACCCTTCCCCAAAGCCTTCCCCTCACCCGTCCCCTAATCCTAACCCGTACGCTCACACTAACGCGCGCCCTCACACGTACGCTCCTTCTAAACCGTTGTCGTACCCTCACCTGGACCTTAAACCGTCCCCTTCCCCTAACCCTAACCCTAGCCCGAACCCTAACCCTAACCCTTCCCCGAAGCCTTCCCCTCACCCGTCCCCTAATCCTAACCCGTACGCTCACACTAACCCACGCCCTCACACGTACGCTCCCCCTAAACCGTTGTCATACCCTCACCTGGACCCTAAACCGTCCCCGTCCCCTAACCCTAACCCTAGCCCGAACCCTAACCCTAACACTTCCCCGAAGCCTTCCCCTCACCCGTCCCCTAATCATAACCCGTACGCTCACACTAAGCGGCGCCCTCACACGTACGCTCCCCCTCAACCGTTGTCGTACCCTCACCAGGACCCTAAACCGTCCCCGTCGCCTAACTCTAACCCTAGCACAAACCCTAACCCTAACCCTTCCCCGAAGGCTTCCCCTCACCCGTCCCCTAATCCTAACCCGTACGCTCACACTAACCTGCGCGCTCACACGTACGCTCCCCCTAAACCGTTGTCGTACCCTCACCTGGACCCTAAACTGTCCCCATCCCCTAACCCTAACCCTAGCCCGAACCCTAACCCTAACCCTTCCAATATCCTTCCCCTCACCCGTCCCCTAATCCTAACCTGAACGCTCACACTAACGCGCGGCCTCACACGTACGCTCCCTCTAAACCGTTGTCGTACCCTCACCTGGACCTTAAACCGTCCCCTTCCCCTAACCCTAACCCTAGCCCGAACCCTAACCCTAACACTTCCCCGAAGCCTTCCCCTCACCCGTCCCCTAATCCTAACCCGTACGCTCACACTAACCCGCGCCCTCACACGTACGCTCCCCCTAAACCGTTGTTGTACCCTCACCTGGACCCTAAACCGTCCCCGTCCCCTAACCCTAACCCTAGCCCGAACCCTAACCCTAACCCTTCCCCTAAGCTTTCCCCTCACCCGTCCCCTAATCCTAACCCGTACGCTCACACTAACCCACGCCCTCACACGTACGCTCCCCCTAAACCGTTGTCGTACCCTCACCTGGACCCTAAACCGTCCCCGTCCCCTAACCCTAACCCTAGCCCGAACCCTAACCCTAACCCTTCCCCGAAGCCTTCCCCTCACCCGTCCCCTAATACTAACCCGTACGCTCACACTAACCTGCGCCCTCACACGTACGCTCCCCCTAAACCGTTGTCGTACCCTCACCTGGACCCTAAACCGTCCCCATCCCCTAACTCTAACCCTAGCCCGAACCCTAACCCTAACCCTTCCCCGCAGCCTTCCCCTCACCCGTCCCCTAATCCTAACCGGTACGCTCACACTAACCCGCGCCCTCAAACGTACGCTCCCCCTAACCCGTTGTCGTACCCTCACCCGGACCCTAAACCGTCCCCGTCCCCTAACTCTAACCCTAGCACGAACCCTAACCCAAACCCTTCCCCAAAGGCTTCCTCTCACCCGTCCCTTAATCCTAACCCGTACGCTCACACTAACCCGCGCCCGCACACGTACGCTCCCCCTAAACCGTTGTCGTACCCTCACCTGGACCCTAAACCGTCCCCGTCGCCTAACCCTAACCCTAGCCCGAACCCAAACCCTAACACTTCCCCGAAGCCTTTCCCTCAGCCGTCCCCGAAACCTAACCCGTACGCTCACACTAACCTGCGCCCTCACATGTACGCTCCCCCTAAACCGTTGTCGTACCCTCACCTGGACCCTAAACTGTCCCCGTCCCCTAACCCTAACCCTAGCCCGAACCCTAACCCTAACCCTTCCCCGAAGCCTTCCCCTCGCCCGTCCCCTAATCCTAACCCGTACGCTCACACTAACCCGCGCCCTCACACGTACGCTCCCCCTAAACCGTTGTCGTACCCTCACCTCGACCCTAAACCGTCCCCATCCCCTAACCCTAAACCTAGCTCGAACCCTAACCCTAACCCTTCCCCGAAGCCTTCCCCTCACCCGTCCCCTAATCCTAACCCGTACGCTCACACTAAGCGGCGCCCTCACACGTACGCTCCCCCTAAACCGTTGTCGTACCCTCACCAGGACGCTAAACCGTCCCCGTCCCCTAACTCTAACCCTAGCACGAACCCTAACACTAACCCTTCCCCGAAGGCTTCCCCTCACCCGTCCCTTAATCCTAACCCGTACGCTCACACTAACCCGCGCCCTCACACGTACGCTCCCCCTAAACCATTGTCGTACCCTCACCTGGACCCTAAACCGTCCCCGTCCCCTAACCCTAACTCTAGCCCGAACCCAAACCCTAACACTTCCCCGAAACCTTTCCCTCACCCGTCCCCTAATGCTAACCCGTACGCTCACACTAACCCGCGCCCTCACACGTACGCTCCCCCTAAACCGTTGTCGTACCCTCACCTCGACCCTAAACCGACCCCGTCCCCTAACCCTAACCCGAGCCCGAACCCTAACCCTAACGCTTCCCCGAAGCCTTCCGCTCACCCGTCCCCTAATCCTAACCCGTACGCTCACACTAACCCGCGCCCTCAGACGTACGCTCCCCCTAAACCGTTGTCGTACCCTCACCTGGACCCTAAACCGTCCCCGTCCCCTAACCCTAACCCTAGCCCGAGACCTAACCCTAACCCTTCCCCGAAGCCTTCCCCTCACCCGTCACCTAATCCTAACCCGTACGCTCACACTAACCCGCGCCCTCACACGTACGCTCCCCCTAAACCATTGTCGTACCCTCACCTGGACCCTAAACCGTCCCCGTCCCCTAACCCTAACTCTAGCCCGAACCCAAACCCTAACACTTCCCCGAAACCTTTCCCTCACCCGTCCCCTAATGCTAACCCGTACGCTCACACTAACCCGCGCCCTCACACGTACGCTCCCCCTAAACCGTTGTCGTACCCTCACCTCGACCCTAAACCGACCCCATCCCCTAACCCTAACCCGAGCCCGAACCCTAACCCTAACGCTTCCCCGAAGCCTTCCCCTCACCCGTCCCCTAATCCTAACCCGTACGCTCACACTAACCCGCGCCCTCAGACGTACGCTCCCCCTAAACCGTTGTCGTACCCTCACCTGGACCCTAAACCGTCCCCATCCCCTAACCCTAACCCTAGCCCGAACCCTAACCCTAACCCTTCCCCGAAGCCTTCCCCTCACCCGTCACCTAATCCTAACCCGTACGCTCACACTAACCCGCGCCCTCACACGTACGCTCCCCCTAAACCATTGTCGTACCCTCACCTGGACCCTAAACCGTCCCCGTCCCCTAACCCTAACTCTAGCCCGAACCCAAACCCTGACACTTCCCCGAAACCTTTCCATCACCCGTCCCCTAATGCTAACCCGTACGCTCACACTAACCCGCACCCTCAGACGTACGCTCCCCCTAAACCGTTGTCGTACCCTCACCTGGACCCTAAACCGTCCCCGTCCCCTAACCCTAACCCTAGCCCGAACCCTAACCCTAACCCTTCCCCGAAGCCTTCCCCTCACCCGTCACCTAATCCTAACCCGTACGCTCACACTAACCCGCGCCCTCACACGTACGCTCCCCCTAAACCGTTGTCGTACCCTCACCTGGACCCTAAACCGTCCCCGTCACCTAACACTAACCCTAGCCCGAATCCTAACCCTAACCCTTCCCCGAAGCCTTCCCCGCACCCGTCCCCTAAACTTAAACCGTACGCTCACACTAACCTGCGCCCTGACACGTACGCTCCCCCTAAACCGTTGTCGTACCCTCACCTCGACCCTAAACCATCCCCGTCCCTAACCCTAACCCTAGCCCGAAACCTAACCCTAACCCTTCCCCAAAGCCTTCCCCTCACCCGTCCCCTAATCCTAACCCGTACGCTCACACTAACGCGCGCCCTCACACGTACGCTCCTTCTAAACCGTTGTCGTACCCTCACCTGGACCTTAAACCGTCCCCTTCCCCTAACCCTAACCCTAGCCCGAACCCTAACCCTAACCCTTTCCCGAAGCCTTCCCCTCACCCGTCCCCTAATCCTAACCCGTACGCTCACACTAACCCACGCCCTCACACGTACGCTCCCCCTAAACCGTTGTCATACCCTCACCTGGACCCTAAACCGTCCCCGTCCCCTAACCCTAACCCTAGCCCAAACCCTAACCCTAACACTTCCCCGAAGCCTTCCCCTCACCCGTCCCCTAATCATAACCCGTACGCTCACACTAAGCGGCGCCCTCACACGTACGCTCCCCCTCAACCGTTGTCGTACCCTCACCAGGACCCTAAACCGTCCCCGTCGCCTAACTCTAACCCTAGCACAAACCCTAACCCTAACCCTTCCCCGAAGGCTTCCCCTCACCCGTCCCCTAATCCTAACCCGTACGCTCACACTAACCTGCGCGCTCACACGTACGCTCCCCCTAAACCGTTGTCGTACCCTCACCTGGACCCTAAACTGTCCCCATCCCCTAACCCTAACCCTAGCCCGAACCCTAACCCTAACCCTTCCAATATCCTTCCCCTCACCCGTCCCCTAATCCTAACCTGAACGCTCACACTAACGCGCGGCCTCACACGTACGCTCCCTCTAAACCGTTGTCGTACCCTCACCTGGACCTTAAACCGTCCCCTTCCCCTAACCCTAACCCTAGCCCGAACCCTAACCCTAACACTTCCCCGAAGCCTTCCCCTCACCCGTCCCCTAATCCTAACCCGTACGCTCACACTAACCCGCGCCCTCACACGTACGCTCCCCCTAAACCGTTGTTGTACCCTCACCTGGACCCTAAACCGTCCCCGTCCCCTAACCCTAACCCTAGCCCGAACCCTAACCCTAACCCTTCCCCTAAGCTTTCCCCTCACCCGTCCCCTAATCCTAACCCGTACGCTCACACTAACCCACGCCCTCACACGTACGCTCCCCCTAAACCGTTGTCGTACCCTCACCTGGACCCTAAACCGTCCCCGTCCCCTAACCCTAACCCTAGCCCGAACCCTAACCCTAACCCTTCCCCGAAGCCTTCCCCTCACCCGTCCCCTAATACTAACCCGTACGCTCACACTAACCTGCGCCCTCACACGTACGCTCCCCCTAAACCGTTGTCGTACCCTCACCTGGACCCTAAACCGTCCCCATCCCCTAACTCTAACCCTAGCCCGAACCCTAACCCTAACCCTTCCCCGCAGCCTTCCCCTCACCCGTCCCCTAATCCTAACCCGTACGCTCACACTAACCCGCGCCCTCAAACGTACGCTCCCCCTAAACCGTTGTCGTACCCTCACCTGGACCTAAACCGTCCCCTTCCCCTAACCCTAACCCTAGTCCGAACCCTAACCCTAACTCTTCTCCGAAGCCTTCCCCTCACCCGTCCCCTAATCCTAACCCGTACGCTCACACTAACCTGCGCCCTCACACGTATGCTCCCCCTAAACCGTTGTCGTACCCTCACCTGGACCCTAAACCGTCCCCGTCCCCTAACCCTAACCCTAGCCAGAACGGTAACCCGAACACTTCCCCGATGCCTTCCCCTCACCCGTACCCTAATCCTAAACCGTACGCTCACACTAACGCGCGCCCTCACACGTACGCTCCCTCTAAACCGTTGTCGTACCCTCACCTGGACCTTAAACCGTCCCCGTCCCCTAACCCTAACCCGAGCCCGAACCCTAACACTAACCCTTCCCCGAAGCCTTCCCCTCACCCGGCCCTTAATACTAACCCGTACGCTCACACTAACCCGCGCCCTCACACGTACACTCCCCCTAAACCATTGTCGTACCCTCACCTGGACCCTAAACCGTCCCCATCCCCTAACTCTAACCCTAGCCCGAACCCTAACCCTCACTCTTCCCCGAAGCCTTCCCCTCACCCGTCCCCTAATCCTAACCCGTACGCTCACACTAACCCGCGCCCTCACACGTACGCTCCCCCTAAACCGTTGTCGTACCCTCACCTGGACCCTAAACCGTCCCCTTCCCCTAACCCTAACCCTACACCGAACCCTAACCCAAACTCTTCCCCGAAGCCTTCCCCTCACCCGTCCCCTAATCCTAACCAGTACGCTCACACTAACCCGCGCCCTCACATGTACGCTCCCCCTAAACCGTTGTCGTACCCTCACCTGGACCCTAAACCGTCCCCGTCCCCTAACCCTAACCCTAGCCCGAACCCAAACCCTAACACTTCCCCGAAGCCTTTCCCTCACCCGTCCCCTATACCTAACCCGTACGCTCACACTAACCTGCGCCCTCACACGTACGCTCCCCCTAAACCGTTGTCGTACCCTCACCTGGACCCTAAACTGTCCCCGTCCCCTTACCCTAACCCTAGCCCGAACCCTAACCCTAACCCTTCCCCGAAGCCTTCCCCTCGCCCGTCCCCTAATCCTAACCCGTACGCTCACACTAACCCACGCCCTCACACGTACGCTCCCCCTAAACCGTTGTCGTACCCTCACCTGGACCCTAAACCGTCCCCGTCCCCTAACCCTAACCCTAGCCCGAACACTAACCCTAACTCTTCCCAGAAGCCTTCCCCTCACCCGTCCCCTAACCCTAACCCGTACGCTCACACTAACCCGTGCCTTCACACGTACGCTCCCCCTAAACCGTTGTCGTACCCTCACCTGGACCCTAAACCGTCCCCGTCCCCTAACCCTAACCCTAGCCCGAACCCTAACTCTAAACATTCCCCGAAGCCTTCCCCTCACCCGTCCCCTAATCCTAACCCGTACGCTCACACTAACCCACGCCCTCACACGTACGCTCCCCCTAAAACGTTGTCGTACACTCAACTGGACCCTAAACCGTCCCCGTCCACTAACCCTAACCCTAGCCCGAACCCTAACCCTAACTCTTCCCCGAAGCCTTCCCCTCACCCGTCCCCTAATCCTAACCCGTACGCTCACACTAACCCGCGCCCTCACATGTACGCTCCCCCTAAACCGTTGTCGTACCCTCATCTGGACCCTAAACAGTCCCCGGCCCCTAACCCTAACCCGAGCCCGAACCCTAACCCTAACCCTTCACCGAAGCCTTCCCCTCACCCGTCCCCTAATCCTAACCCGTACGCTCACACTAACCCGCGCCCTCACACGTACGTTCCCCTAAGCCGTTGTCATACCCTCACCTGGACCCTAAACCGTCCACGTCCCCTAACCCTAACCCGAGCCCGAACCCTAACCCTAACCCTTCCCCGAAGCCTTCCCCTCACCCGTACCCTAATACTAACCCGTACGCTCACACTAACGCGCGACATCACACGTACGCTCCCTCTAAACCGTTGTCGTACCCTCACCTGGACCTTAAACCGTCCCCTTCCCCTAACCCTAACCCTAGCCCGAACCCTAACCCTAACGCTTCCCCGAAGCCTTCCCCTCACCCGTCCCTTAATCCTAACCCGTACGCTCACACTAACCCGCGCCCTCACATGTACGCTCCCCCTAAACCGTTGTCATACCCTAACCTGGATCCTAAACCGTCCCCGTCCCCTAACCCTAACCCGAGCCCGAACCCTAACCCTAACCCTTCCCCGAAGCCTTCCCCTCACACATCCCTTAATACTAACCCGTACGCTCACACTAACCCGCGCCCTCACACGTACGCTCCCCCTAAACCGTTGTTGTACCCTCACCTGGACCCTAAACCATCCCCGTCCCCTAACCCTAACCCTAGCCCGAACCCTAAACCTAACCGTTCCCCGAAGCCTTCCCCTCACCCGTCCCCTAATACTAACCCGTACGCTCACACTAACCTGCGCCCTCACACGTACGCTCCCCCTAAACTGTTGTCGTACCCTCACCTGGACCCTAAACCGTCCCCGTCCCCTAACTCTAACCCTTGCCCGAACCCTAACCCTAACCCTTCCCCGCAGCCTTCCCCTCACCCGTCCCCTAATCCTAACCCGTACGCTCACACTAACCCGCACCCTCACACGTACGCTCCCCCTAAACCGTTGTCGTACCCTCACCTGGACCCTAAACCGTCCCCTTCCCCTAACCCTAACCCTAGCCCGAACCCTAACCCTAACTCTTCCCCGAAGCCTTCCCCTCACCCGTCCCCTAATCCTAACCCGTATGCTCACACTAACCTGCGCCCTCACACGTATGCTTCCCCTAAACCGTTGTCGTACCCTCATCTGGACCCTAAACCGTCGCCGTCCCCTAACCCTAACCCTAGCCCGAACGCTAACCCTAACACTTCCCCAAAGCCTTCCCCTCACCCGTCCCCTAATCCTAACCCGTACGCTCACACTAACGCGCGCCCTCACACGTACGCTCCCTCTAAACCGTTGTCGTACCCTCACCTGGACCTTAAACCGTCCCCGTCCCCTAACCCTAACCCGAGCCCGAACCCTAACACTAACCCTTCCCCGAAGCCTTCCCCTCACCCGTCCCTTAATACTAACCCATACGCTCACACTAACCCGCGCCCTCACATGTACGCTCCCCCTAAACCGTTGTCGTACCCTCACGTGGACCCTAAACCGTCCCCGACCCCTAACTCTTACCCTAGCCCAAACCCTAACCCTCACTCTTCCCCGAAGCCTTCCCCTCACCCTTCCCATAATCCTAACCCGTACGCTCACACCAACCCGCGCCCTCACACGTACGCTCCCTCTAAACCGTTGTCGTACCCTCACCTGGACCTTAAACCGTCCCCGTCCCCTAATTCTAACCCGAGCCCGAACCCTAACACTAACCCTTCCCCGAAGCCTTCCCCTTACCCGTCCCTTAATACTAACCCGTACGCTCACACTAACCCACGCCCTCACACGTACGCTCCCGCTAAACCGTTGTCGTACCCTCACCTGGACCCTAAACCGTCCCCGTCCCCTAACTCTTACCCTAGCCCGAACCCTAACCCTCACTCTTCCCCGAAGCCTTCCCCTCACCCGTCCCCTAATCCTAACCCGTACGCTCACACTAACCCGCGCCCTCACACGTACGCTCCCCCTAAACCGTTGTCGTACCCTCACCTGGACCCTAAACCGTCCCCTTCCCCTAACCCTAACCCGAGCCCGAACCCTAACCTAAACTCTTCCCAGAAGCCTTCCCCTCGCCCGTCCCCTAATCCTAACCCGTACGCTCACACTAACCCGCGCCCTCACACGTACGCTCCCCCTAAACCGTTGTCGTACCCTCACCTGGACCCTAAACCGTCCCCATCCCCTAACTCTAACCCTAGCCCGAACCCTAACCATAACCCTTCCCCGCAGCCTTCCCCTCACCCGTCCCCTAATCCTAACCCGTACGCTCACACTAACCCGCGCCCTCACACGCACGCTCCCCCTAAACCGTTGTCGTACCCTCACCTGGACCCTAAACCGTCCCCTTCCCCTAACCCTAACCCTACCCCGAACCCTAAACCTAACCCTTCCCCGAAGCCTTCCCCTCACCCGTCCCCTAATCCTAACCCGTACGCTCACACTAACCCGCGCCCTCACACGTACGCTCCCTCTAAACCGTTGTCGTACCCTCACCTGGACCTTAAACCGTCCCCGTCCCCTAACCCTAACCCGAGCCCGAACCCTAACACTAACCCTTCCCCGAAGCCTTCCCCTCACCCGTCCCCTAATCCTAACCCGTACGCTCACACTAACGCGCGCCCTCACACGTACGCTCCTTCTAAACCGTTGTCGTACCCTCACCTGGACCTTAAACCGTCCCCTTCCCCTAACCCTAACCCTAGCCCGAACCCTAACCCTAACCCTTTCCCGAAGCCTTCCCCTCACCCGTCCCCTAATCCTAACCCGTACGCTCACACTAACCCACGCCCTCACACGTACGCTCCCCCTAAACCGTTGTCATACCCTCACCTGGACCCTAAACCGTCCCCGTCCCCTAACCCTAACCCTAGCCCAAACCCTAACCCTAACACTTCCCCGAAGCCTTCCCCTCACCCGTCCCCTAATCATAACCCGTACGCTCACACTAAGCGGCGCCCTCACACGTACGCTCCCCCTCAACCGTTGTCGTACCCTCACCAGGACCCTAAACCGTCCCCGTCGCCTAACTCTAACCCTAGCACAAACCCTAACCCTAACCCTTCCCCGAAGGCTTCCCCTCACCCGTCCCCTAATCCTAACCCGTACGCTCACACTAACCTGCGCGCTCACACGTACGCTCCCCCTAAACCGTTGTCGTACCCTCACCTGGACCCTAAACTGTCCCCATCCCCTAACCCTAACCCTAGCCCGAACCCTAACCCTAACCCTTCCAATATCCTTCCCCTCACCCGTCCCCTAATCCTAACCTGAACGCTCACACTAACGCGCGGCCTCACACGTACGCTCCCTCTAAACCGTTGTCGTACCCTCACCTGGACCTTAAACCGTCCCCTTCCCCTAACCCTAACCCTAGCCCGAACCCTAACCCTAACACTTCCCCGAAGCCTTCCCCTCACCCGTCCCCTAATCCTAACCCGTACGCTCACACTAACCCGCGCCCTCACACGTACGCTCCCCCTAAACCGTTGTTGTACCCTCACCTGGACCCTAAACCGTCCCCGTCCCCTAACCCTAACCCTAGCCCGAACCCTAACCCTAACCCTTCCCCTAAGCTTTCCCCTCACCCGTCCCCTAATCCTAACCCGTACGCTCACACTAACCCACGCCCTCACACGTACGCTCCCCCTAAACCGTTGTCGTACCCTCACCTGGACCCTAAACCGTCCCCGTCCCCTAACCCTAACCCTAGCCCGAACCCTAACCCTAACCCTTCCCCGAAGCCTTCCCCTCACCCGTCCCCTAATACTAACCCGTACGCTCACACTAACCTGCGCCCTCACACGTACGCTCCCCCTAAACCGTTGTCGTACCCTCACCTGGACCCTAAACCGTCCCCATCCCCTAACTCTAACCCTAGCCCGAACCCTAACCCTAACCCTTCCCCGCAGCCTTCCCCTCACCCGTCCCCTAATCCTAACCCGTACGCTCACACTAACCCGCGCCCTCAAACGTACGCTCCCCCTAAACCGTTGTCGTACCCTCACCTGGACCTAAACCGTCCCCTTCCCCTAACCCTAACCCTAGTCCGAACCCTAACCCTAACTCTTCTCCGAAGCCTTCCCCTCACCCGTCCCCTAATCCTAACCCGTACGCTCACACTAACCTGCGCCCTCACACGTATGCTCCCCCTAAACCGTTGTCGTACCCTCACCTGGACCCTAAACCGTCCCCGTCCCCTAACCCTAACCCTAGCCAGAACGGTAACCCGAACACTTCCCCGATGCCTTCCCCTCACCCGTACCCTAATCCTAAACCGTACGCTCACACTAACGCGCGCCCTCACACGTACGCTCCCTCTAAACCGTTGTCGTACCCTCACCTGGACCTTAAACCGTCCCCGTCCCCTAACCCTAACCCGAGCCCGAACCCTAACACTAACCCTTCCCCGAAGCCTTCCCCTCACCCGGCCCTTAATACTAACCCGTACGCTCACACTAACCCGCGCCCTCACACGTACACTCCCCCTAAACCATTGTCGTACCCTCACCTGGACCCTAAACCGTCCCCATCCCCTAACTCTAACCCTAGCCCGAACCCTAACCCTCACTCTTCCCCGAAGCCTTCCCCTCACCCGTCCCCTAATCCTAACCCGTACGCTCACACTAACCCGCGCCCTCACACGTACGCTCCCCCTAAACCGTTGTCGTACCCTCACCTGGACCCTAAACCGTCCCCTTCCCCTAACCCTAACCCTACACCGAACCCTAACCCAAACTCTTCCCCGAAGCCTTCCCCTCACCCGTCCCCTAATCCTAACCAGTACGCTCACACTAACCCGCGCCCTCACATGTACGCTCCCCCTAAACCGTTGTCGTACCCTCACCTGGACCCTAAACCGTCCCCGTCCCCTAACCCTAACCCTAGCCCGAACCCAAACCCTAACACTTCCCCGAAGCCTTTCCCTCACCCGTCCCCTATACCTAACCCGTACGCTCACACTAACCTGCGCCCTCACACGTACGCTCCCCCTAAACCGTTGTCGTACCCTCACCTGGACCCTAAACTGTCCCCGTCCCCTTACCCTAACCCTAGCCCGAACCCTAACCCTAACCCTTCCCCGAAGCCTTCCCCTCGCCCGTCCCCTAATCCTAACCCGTACGCTCACACTAACCCACGCCCTCACACGTACGCTCCCCCTAAACCGTTGTCGTACCCTCACCTGGACCCTAAACCGTCCCCGTCCCCTAACCCTAACCCTAGCCCGAACACTAACCCTAACTCTTCCCAGAAGCCTTCCCCTCACCCGTCCCCTAACCCTAACCCGTACGCTCACACTAACCCGTGCCTTCACACGTACGCTCCCCCTAAACCGTTGTCGTACCCTCACCTGGACCCTAAACCGTCCCCGTCCCCTAACCCTAACCCTAGCCCGAACCCTAACTCTAAACATTCCCCGAAGCCTTCCCCTCACCCGTCCCCTAATCCTAACCCGTACGCTCACACTAACCCACGCCCTCACACGTACGCTCCCCCTAAAACGTTGTCGTACACTCAACTGGACCCTAAACCGTCCCCGTCCACTAACCCTAACCCTAGCCCGAACCCTAACCCTAACTCTTCCCCGAAGCCTTCCCCTCACCCGTCCCCTAATCCTAACCCGTACGCTCACACTAACCCGCGCCCTCACATGTACGCTCCCCCTAAACCGTTGTCGTACCCTCATCTGGACCCTAAACAGTCCCCGGCCCCTAACCCTAACCCGAGCCCGAACCCTAACCCTAACCCTTCACCGAAGCCTTCCCCTCACCCGTCCCCTAATCCTAACCCGTACGCTCACACTAACCCGCGCCCTCACACGTACGTTCCCCTAAGCCGTTGTCATACCCTCACCTGGACCCTAAACCGTCCACGTCCCCTAACCCTAACCCGAGCCCGAACCCTAACCCTAACCCTTCCCCGAAGCCTTCCCCTCACCCGTACCCTAATACTAACCCGTACGCTCACACTAACGCGCGACATCACACGTACGCTCCCTCTAAACCGTTGTCGTACCCTCACCTGGACCTTAAACCGTCCCCTTCCCCTAACCCTAACCCTAGCCCGAACCCTAACCCTAACGCTTCCCCGAAGCCTTCCCCTCACCCGTCCCTTAATCCTAACCCGTACGCTCACACTAACCCGCGCCCTCACATGTACGCTCCCCCTAAACCGTTGTCATACCCTAACCTGGATCCTAAACCGTCCCCGTCCCCTAACCCTAACCCGAGCCCGAACCCTAACCCTAACCCTTCCCCGAAGCCTTCCCCTCACACATCCCTTAATACTAACCCGTACGCTCACACTAACCCGCGCCCTCACACGTACGCTCCCCCTAAACCGTTGTTGTACCCTCACCTGGACCCTAAACCATCCCCGTCCCCTAACCCTAACCCTAGCCCGAACCCTAAACCTAACCGTTCCCCGAAGCCTTCCCCTCACCCGTCCCCTAATACTAACCCGTACGCTCACACTAACCTGCGCCCTCACACGTACGCTCCCCCTAAACTGTTGTCGTACCCTCACCTGGACCCTAAACCGTCCCCGTCCCCTAACTCTAACCCTTGCCCGAACCCTAACCCTAACCCTTCCCCGCAGCCTTCCCCTCACCCGTCCCCTAATCCTAACCCGTACGCTCACACTAACCCGCACCCTCACACGTACGCTCCCCCTAAACCGTTGTCGTACCCTCACCTGGACCCTAAACCGTCCCCTTCCCCTAACCCTAACCCTAGCCCGAACCCTAACCCTAACTCTTCCCCGAAGCCTTCCCCTCACCCGTCCCCTAATCCTAACCCGTATGCTCACACTAACCTGCGCCCTCACACGTATGCTTCCCCTAAACCGTTGTCGTACCCTCATCTGGACCCTAAACCGTCGCCGTCCCCTAACCCTAACCCTAGCCCGAACGCTAACCCTAACACTTCCCCGAAGCCTTCCCCTCACCCGTCCCCTAATCCTAACCCGTACGCTCACACTAACGCGCGCCCTCACACGTACGCTCCCTCTAAACCGTTGTCGTACCCTCACCTGGACCTTAAACCGTCCCCGTCCCCTAACCCTAACCCGAGCCCGAACCCTAACACTAACCCTTCCCCGAAGCCTTCCCCTCACCCGTCCCTTAATACTAACCCATACGCTCACACTAACCCGCGCCCTCACATGTACGCTCCCCCTAAACCGTTGTCGTACCCTCACGTGGACCCTAAACCGTCCCCGACCCCTAACTCTTACCCTAGCCCAAACCCTAACCCTCACTCTTCCCCGAAGCCTTCCCCTCACCCTTCCCATAATCCTAACCCGTACGCTCACACCAACCCGCGCCCTCACACGTACGCTCCCTCTAAACCGTTGTCGTACCCTCACCTGGACCTTAAACCGTCCCCGTCCCCTAATTCTAACCCGAGCCCGAACCCTAACACTAACCCTTCCCCGAAGCCTTCCCCTTACCCGTCCCTTAATACTAACCCGTACGCTCACACTAACCCACGCCCTCACACGTACGCTCCCGCTAAACCGTTGTCGTACCCTCACCTGGACCCTAAACCGTCCCCGTCCCCTAACTCTTACCCTAGCCCGAACCCTAACCCTCACTCTTCCCCGAAGCCTTCCCCTCACCCGTCCCCTAATCCTAACCCGTACGCTCACACTAACCCGCGCCCTCACACGTACGCTCCCCCTAAACCGTTGTCGTACCCTCACCTGGACCCTAAACCGTCCCCTTCCCCTAACCCTAACCCGAGCCCGAACCCTAACCTAAACTCTTCCCAGAAGCCTTCCCCTCGCCCGTCCCCTAATCCTAACCCGTACGCTCACACTAACCCGCGCCCTCACACGTACGCTCCCCCTAAACCGTTGTCGTACCCTCACCTGGACCCTAAACCGTCCCCATCCCCTAACTCTAACCCTAGCCCGAACCCTAACCATAACCCTTCCCCGCAGCCTTCCCCTCACCCGTCCCCTAATCCTAACCCGTACGCTCACACTAACCCGCGCCCTCACACGCACGCTCCCCCTAAACCGTTGTCGTACCCTCACCTGGACCCTAAACCGTCCCCTTCCCCTAACCCTAACCCTACCCCGAACCCTAAACCTAACCCTTCCCCGAAGCCTTCCCCTCACCCGTCCCCTAATCCTAACCCGTACGCTCACACTAACCCGCGCCCTCACACGTACGCTCCCTCTAAACCGTTGTCGTACCCTCACCTGGACCTTAAACCGTCCCCGTCCCCTAACCCTAACCCGAGCCCGAACCCTAACACTAACCCTTCCCCGAAGCCTTCCCCTCACCCGTCCCTTAATACTAACCCGTACGCTCACACTAACCCGCGCCCTCACACGTACGCTCCCCCTAAACCGTTGTCGTACCCTCACCTGGACCCTAAACCGTCCCCGTCCCCTATCTCTTACCCTAGCCCGAACCCTAACCCTCACTCTTCCCCGAAGCCTTCCCCTCACCCGTCCCCTAATCCTAACCCGTACGCTCACACTAACCCGCGCGCTCACACGTACGCTCCCCCTAAACCGTTGTCATACCCTCACCTGGATCCTAAACCTTCCCCGTCCCCTAACCCTAACCCTACCCCGAACCCTAACCCTAACCCTTCCCCGAAGCCTTCCCCTCACCCGTCCCCTAATCATAACCCGTACGCTCACACTAACCCGCGCCCTCACACGTACGCTCCCCCTAAACCGTTGTCGTACCCTCACCTGGACCCTAAACCGTCCCCTTCCCCTAACCCTAACCCTACCCCGAACCCTAACCCTAACCCTTCCCCGAAGCCTTCCCCTCACCCGTCCCCTAATCCTAACCCGTACGCTCACACTAACCTGCGCCCTCACACGTACGCTCCCTATAAACCGTTGTCGTACCCTCACCTGGACCTTAAACCGTCCCCGTCCCCTAACCCTAACCCGAGCCCGAACCCTAACACTAACCCTTCCCCGAAGCCTTCCCCTCACCCGTCCCTTAATACTAACCCGTACGCTCACACTAACCCGCGCCCTCACACGTACGCTCCCCCTACACCGTTGTCGTACCCTCACCTGGACCCTAAACCGTCCCCGTCCCCTAACTCTTACCCTAGCCCGAACCCTAACCCTCACTCTTCCCCGAAGCCTTCCCCTCACCCGTCCCCTAATCCTAACCCGTACGCTCACACTAACCCGCGCCCTCACACGTACGCTCCCCCTAAACCGTTGTCATACCCTCACCTGGATCCTAAACCGTCCCCGTCCCCTAACCCTAACCCGAGCCCGAACCCTAACCCTAACCCTTCCCCGAAGCCTTCCCCTCACACATCCCTTAATACTAACCCGTACGCTCACACTAAACCGCGCCCGCACACGTACGCTCCCCCTAAACCGTTGTTGTACCCTCACCTGGACCCTAAACTGTCCCCGTACACTAACCCTAACCCTAGCCCGAACCCTAACCCTAACCCTTCCCCGAAGCCTTCCCCTCACCCGTCCCCTAATCCTAACCCGTACGCTCACACTAACCCACGACCTCACACGTACGCTCCCCCTAAACCGTTGTCGTACCCTCACCTGGACCCTAAACCGTCCCTGTCCCCTAACCCTAACCCTAGCCCGAACCCTAACCCTAACCCTTCCCCGAAGCCTTCCCCTCACCCGTCCCCTAATTCTAACCCGTACGCTCACACTAACCTGCGCCCTCACACGTACGCTCCCCCTAAACCGTTGTCGTACCCTCACCTGGACCCTAAACCGTCCCCATCCCCTAAATCTAACCCTAGCCCAAACCCTAACCCTAACCCTTCCCCGCAGCCTTCCCCTCACCCGTCCCCTAATCCTAACCCGTACGCTCACACTAACCCGCGCCCTCACACGTACGCTCCCCCTAAACCGTTGTCGTACCCTCACCTGGACCCTAAACCGTCCCCGTCCCCTAACCCTAACCCTAGCCCGAACCCTAACCCTAACCGTTCCCCGAAGCCTTCCCCTCATCCGTCCCCTAACACTAACCCGTACGCTCACACTAACCTGCGCCCTCACACGTATGCTCCCCCTAAACCGTTGTCGTACCCTCACCTAGACCCTAAACTGTCCCCGTCCCCTAACTCTAACCCTAGCCCGAACCCTAACCCTTCCCCGCAGCCTTCCCCTCACCCGTCCCCTAATCCTAACCCGTACTCTCACACTAACCCGCGCCCTCACACGTACGCTCCCCCTAAACCGTTGTCGTACCCTCACCTGGACCCTAAACCGTCCCCTTCCCCTAACCCTAACCCGAGCCCGAACCCTAACCTAAACTCTTCCCAGAAGCCTTCCCCTCGCCCGTCCCCTAATCCTAACCCGTACGCTCACACTAACCCGCGCCCTCACACGTACGCTCCCCCTAAACCGTTGTCGTACCCTCACCTGGACCCTAAACCGTCCCCATCCCCTAACTCTAACCCTAGCCCGAACCCTAACCATA
Organism: Leucopleurus acutus; assembly: GCF_964270905.1. Taxonomy (NCBI): domain Eukaryota; kingdom Metazoa; phylum Chordata; class Mammalia; order Artiodactyla; family Delphinidae; genus Leucopleurus; species Leucopleurus acutus. Next base: position 58,046 of record NW_028139130.1, on the reverse strand, counting down.
ACCCTTCCCCGCAGCCTTCCCCTCACCCGTCCCCTAATCCTAACCCGTACGCTCACACTAACCCGCGCCCTCACACGCACGCTCCCCCTAAACCGTTGTCGTACCCTCACCTGGACCCTAAACCGTCCCCTTCCCCTAACCCTAACCCTACCCCGAACCCTAACCCTAACCCTTCCCCGAAGCCTTCCCCTCACCCGTCCCCTAATCCTAACCCGTACGCTCACACTAACCCGCGCCCTCACACATACGCTCCCTCTAAACCGTTGTCGTACCCTCACCTGGACCTTAAACCGTCCCCGTCCCCTAACCCTAACCCGAGCCCGAACCCTAACACTAACCCTTCCCCGAAGCCTTCCCCTCACCCGTCCCTTAATACTAACCCGTACGCTCACACTAACCCGCGCCCTCACACGTACGCTCCCCCTAAACCGTTGTCGTACCCTCACCTGGACCCTAAACCGTCCCCGTCCCCTAACTCTTACCCTAGCCCGAACCCTAACCCTCACTCTTCCCCGAAGCCTTCCCCTCACCCGTCCCCTAATCCTAACCCGTACGCTCACACTAACCCGCGCGCTCACACGTACGCTCCCCCTAAACCGTTGTCATACCCTCACCTGGATCCTAAACCTTCCCCGTCCCCTAACCCTAACCCTACCCCGAACCCTAACCCTAACCCTTCCCCGAAGCCTTCCCCTCACCCGTCCCCTAATCATAACCCGTACGCTCACACTAACCCGCGCCCTCACACGTACGCTCCCCCTAAACCGTTGTCGTACCCTCACCTGGACCCTAAACCGTCCCCTTCCCCTAACCCTAACCCTACCCCGAACCCTAACCCTAACCCTTCCCCGAAGCCTTCCCCTCACCCGTCCCCTAATCCTAACCCGTACGCTCACACTAACCTGCGCCCTCACACGTACGCTCCCTATAAACCGTTGTCGTACCCTCACCTGGACCTTAAACCGTCCCCGTCCCCTAACCCTAACCCGAGCCCGAACCCTAACCCTAACCCTTCCCCGAAGCCTTCCCCTCACCCGTCCCCTAATCCTAACCCGTACGCTCACACTAACCCGCGCCCTCACACGTACGCTCCCCCTAAACCGTTGTCGAACCCTCACCTGGACGCTAAACTGTCCCCGTCCCCTAACCCTAACCCTAGCCCGAACCCTAACCCTAACCCTTCCCCAAACCCTTCCCCTCACCAGTCCCCTAATCCTAACCAGTACGCTGACACTAAACCGCACCCTCACACGTACGCTCCCCCTAAACCGTTGTCGTACCCTCATCTGGACCCTAAACCGTCCCCGTCCCCTAACCCTAACCCTAGCCCGAACGCTAACCCTATCCCTTCCACGAAGCCTTCCCTTCACCCGTCCCCTAATCCTCACCCGTACGCTCACACTAACCCGCGCCCTCAGACGTACGCTCCCCCAAAACCATTGTCGTACCCTCACCTGGACCCTAAACCGTCCCCGTCCCCTAACCCTAACCCTAGCCCGAACACTAACCCTAACTCTTCACAGAAGCCTTCCCCTCACCCTTCCCATAATCCTAACCCGTACGCTCACACTAACCCGTGCCTTCACACGTACGCTCCCCCTAAACCGTTGTCGTACCCTCACCTGGACCCTAAACCGTCCCCGTCCCCTAACCCTAACCCTAGCCCAAACCCTAACTCTAAACATTCCCCGAAGCCTTCCCCTCACCCGTCCCCTAATCCTAACCCGTACGCTCACACTTACCCGCGCCCTCACACGTACGCTCCCCCTAAACCGTTGTCGTACACTCACCTGGACCCTAAACCGTCCCCGTCCACTAACCCTAACCCTAGCCCGAACCCTAACCCTAACCCTTCCCCGAAGCCTTCCCCTCACCCGTCCCCTAATCCTAACCCGTACGCTCACACTAACCCGCGCCCTCACATGTACGCTCCCCCTAAACCGTTGTCGTACCCTCATCTGGACCCTAAACCGTCCCCGGCCCCTAACCCTAACCCGAGCCCGAACCCTAAACCTAACCCTTCACCGAAGCCTTCCCCTCACCCGTCCCCTAATCCTAACCCGTACGCTCACACTAACCCGCGCCCTCACACGTACGCTCCCCCTAAACCGTTGTCGTACCCTCACATGGACCCTAAACCGTCCCCGTCCCCTAACTCTAACCCTAGCCCGAACTCTATCCCTAACCCTTCCCCGAAGCCTTCCCCTCACCCGTCCCCTAATCCTAACCCGTACGCTCACACTAACCCGCGCCCTCACACGTACGCTCCCCCTAAACCGCTGTCGTACCCTCACCTGGACCCTAAACCGTCCCAGTCCCCTAACACTAACCCTAGCCCGAACGCTAACCCTAACACTTCCCCGAAGCCTTCCCCTCACCCGTCCCCTAAACCTAACCCGTACGCTCACACTAACCCGCGCCCTCACACGTACGCTCCCCCGAAACCGTTGTCATACCCTCACCTGGACGCTAAACAGTCCCTGTCCCCTAACCCTAACCCTAGCCCGAACCCTAACCCTAACACTTCCCCAAAGCCTTCCCCTCACCCGTCCCCTAATCCTAACCCGTACGCTCACACTAACGCGCGCCCTCACACGTACGCTCCCTCTAAACCGTTGTACCCTCACCTGGACCTTAAACCGTCCCCTTCCCCTAACCCTAACCCTAGCCCGAACGCTAACCCTAACACTTCCCCGAAGCCTTCCCCTCACCCGTCCCCTAAACCTAACCCGTACGCTCACACTAACCCGCGCCCTCACACGTACGCTCCCCCTAAACCGTTGTCGTACCCTCACCTGGACCCTAAACCGTCCCCTTCCCCTAACCCTAACCCTAGCGCGAACCCTAACCCTAACTCTTCCCCGAAGCCTTCCCCTCACCCGTCCCCTAATCCTAACCCGTACGCTCACACTAACCTGCACCCTCACACGTACGCTCCCCCTAAACCGTTTTCATACACTCACCTGGACCCTAAACCGTCCCCGTCCACTAACCCTAACCCTAGCCCAAACCCTAACCCTAACCCTTCCCCGAAGCCTTCCCCTCACTCGTCCCCTAATCCTAACCCGTACGCTCACACTAACCCGCGCCCTCACACGTACGCTCCCCCTAAAACGTTGTCGTACCCTCATCTGGACCATAAACCGTCCCCGTCCCCTAACCCTAACCCTAGACCGAACCCTAAACCTAACCGTTCCCCGAAGCCTTCCCCTCACCCGTCCCCTAATCCTAACCCGTACGCTCACACTAACCTGCGCCCTCACACGTACGCTCCCACTAAACCGTTGTCGTACACTCACCTGTACCCTAAACCGTCCCCGTCCCCTAACCCTAACCCGAGCCCGAACCCTAACCCTAACCCTTCCCCGAAGCCTTCCCCTCACCCGTCCCCTAATCCTAACCCGTACGCTCACACTAACCCGCGCCCTCACACGTACGCTCCCCCTAAACCATTGTCGTACCCTCACCTGGACCCTAAACCGTCCCCGTCCCCTAACCCTAACCCTAGCCCTAACCCTAACCCTAACCCTTCCTCGAAGCCTTCCCCTCACCCTTCCCCTAATCCTAACCCGTACGCTCACACTACCCCGCGCCCTCACACGTACGCTCCCCCTAAACCGTTGTCGTACCCTCACCTGGACCCTAAACCGTCCCCGTCACCTAACCCTAACCCTAGCCCAAACCCTAACCCTAACCCTTCCCCGAAGCCTTCCCCTCACCCGTCCCCTAATCCTAACCCGTACGCTCATACTAACCCGCGCCCTCACACGTACGCTCCCCCTAAACCGTTGTCGTACCCTCACCTGGACCCTAAACCGTCACCTTCCCCTAACCCTAACCCTAGCCCGAACCCTAACCCTAACTCTTCCCCGAAGCCTTCCCCTCACCCGTCCCCTAATCTTAACCCGTACGCTCAAACTAACCTGCGCCCTCACACGTATGCTCCCCCTAAACCGTTGTCGTACCCTCACCTGGACCCTAAACCGTCCCCGTCCCCTAACCCTAACCCTAGCCCGAACGCTACCCCTAACACTTCCCCGAAGCCTTCCCCTCACCCGTCCCCTAATCCTAACCCGTACGCTCACACTAACGCGCGCCCTCACACGTACGCTCCCTCTAAACCGTTGTCGTACCCTCACCTGGACCTTCAACCGTCCCCGTCCCCTAACCCTAACCCGAGCCTGAACCCTAACACTAACCCTTCCCCGAAGCCTTCCCCTCACCCGTCCCTTAATACTAACCCGTACGCTCACACTAACCCGCGCCCTCACACGTACGCTCCCCCTAAACCGTTGTCGTACCCTCACCTGGACCCTAAACCGTCCCCGTTCCCAAACTCTTACCCTAGCCCGAACCCTAACCCTCACTCTTCCCCGAAGCCTTCCCCTCACCCGTCCCCTAATCCTAACCCGTACGCTCACACTAACCCGCGCCCTCACACGTACGCTCCCCCTAAACCGTTGTTGTACCCTCACCTGGACCCTAAACCGTCCCCTTCCCCTAACCCTAACCCTAGCCCGAACCCTAACCCAAACACTTCCCCGAAGCCTTCCCCTCGCCCGTCCCCTAATCCTAACCCGTACGCTCACACTAACCCGCGCCCTCAGACGTACGCTCCCCCAAAACCGTTGTCGTACCCTCACCTGGACCGTAAACCGTCCCCGTCCCCTAACCCTAACCCTAGCCCGAACACTAACCCTAACTCTTCACAGAAGCCTTCCCCTCACCCGTCCCCTAATCCTAACCTGTACGCTCACACTAACCCGTGCCTTCACACGTACGCTCCACCTAAACCGTTGTCGTACCCTCACCTGGACCCTAAACCGTCCCCGTCCCCTAACCCTAACCCTAGCCCAAACCCTAACTCTAAACATTCCCCGAAGCCTTCCCCTCACCCGTCCCCTAATCCTAACCCGTACGCTCACACTAACCCGCGCCCTCACACGTACGCTCCCCCTAAACCGTTGTCGTACCCTCACCTGGACCCTAAACCGTCCCCGTTCCCTAACTCTTACCCTAGCCCGAACCCTAACCCTCACTCTTCCCCGAAGCCTTCCCCTCACCCGTCCCCTAATCCTAACCCGTACGCTCACACTAACCCGCGCCCTCACACGTACGCTCCCCCTAAACCGTTGTCGTACCCTCACCTGGACCCTAAACCGTCCCCTTCCCCTAACCCTAACCCTAGCCCGAACCCTAACCCAAACTCTTCCCCGAAGCCTTCCCCTCGCCCGTCCCCTAATCCTAACCCGTACGCTAACACTAACCCGCGCCCTCAGACGTACGCTCCCCCAAAACCGTTGTCGTACCCTCACCTGGACCCTAAACCGTCCCCGTCCCCTAACTCTAACCCTAGCCCGAACCCTAACCCTAACCCTTCCCCGAAGCCTTCCCCTCACCCTTCCCCTAATCCTAACCCGTACGCTCACACTCACCCGCGCCCTCACACGTACGCTCCCCCTAAACCGTTGTCGTACCCTCACCTGGACCCTAAACCGTCCCCGTCCCCTAACACTAACCCTAGCCCAAACCCTAACCCTAACCCTTCCCCGAAGCCTTCCCCTCACCCGTCCCCTAATCCTAACCCGTACGCTCACACTAACCCGCGCCCTCACACGTACGCTCCCCCTAAACCGTTGTCGAACCCTCACCTGGACGCTAAACCGTCCCCGTCCCCTAACCCTAACCCTAGCCCGAACCCTAACCCTAACCCTTCCCCAAACCCTTCCCCTCACCAGTCCCCTAATCCTAACCAGTACGCTGACACTAAACCGCACCCTCACACGTACGCTCCCCCTAAACCGTTGTCGTACCCTCATCTGGACCCTAAACCGTCCCCGTCCCCTAACCCTAACCCTAGCCCGAACGCTAACCCTATCCCTTCCACGAAGCCTTCCCTTCACCCGTCCCCTAATCCTCACCCGTACGCTCACACTAACCCGCGCCCTCAGACGTACGCTCCCCCAAAACCATTGTCGTACCCTGACCTGGACCCTAAACCGTCCCCGTCCCCTAACCCTAACCCTAGCCCGAACACTAACCCTAACTCTTCACAGAAGCCTTCCCCTCACCCTTCCCATAATCCTAACCCGTACGCTCACACTAACCCGTGCCTTCACACGTACGCTCCCCCTAAACCGTTGTCGTACCCTCACCTGGACCCTAAACCGTCCCCGTCCCCTAACCCTAACCCTAGCCCAAACCCTAACTCTAAACATTCCCCGAAGCCTTCCCCTCACCCGTCCCCTAATCCTAACCCGTACGCTCACACTTACCCGCGCCCTCACACGTACGCTCCCCCTAAACCGTTGTCGTACACTCACCTGGACCCTAAACCGTCCCCGTCCACTAACCCTAACCCTAGCCCGAACCCTAACCCTAACCCTTCCCCGAAGCCTTCCCCTCACCCGTCCCCTAATCCTAACCCGTACGCTCACACTAACCCGCGCCCTCACATGTACGCTCCCCCTAAACCGTTGTCGTACCCTCATCTGGACCCTAAACCGTCCCCGGCCCCTAACCCTAACCCGAGCCCGAACCCTAAACCTAACCCTTCACCGAAGCCTTCCCCTCACCCGTCCCCTAATCCTAACCCGTACGCTCACACTAACCCGCGCCCTCACACGTACGCTCCCCCTAAACCGTTGTCGTACCCTCACATGGACCCTAAACCGTCCCCGTCCCCTAACTCTAACCCTAGCCCGAACTCTATCCCTAACCCTTCCCCGAAGCCTTCCCCTCACCCGTCCCCTAATCCTAACCCGTACGCTCACACTAACCCGCGCCCTCACACGTACGCTCCCCCTAAACCGCTGTCGTACCCTCACCTGGACCCTAAACCGTCCCAGTCCCCTAACACTAACCCTAGCCCGAACGCTAACCCTAACACTTCCCCGAAGCCTTCCCCTCACCCGTCCCCTAAACCTAACCCGTACGCTCACACTAACCCGCGCCCTCACACGTACGCTCCCCCGAAACCGTTGTCATACCCTCACCTGGACGCTAAACAGTCCCTGTCCCCTAACCCTAACCCTAGCCCGAACCCTAACCCTAACACTTCCCCAAAGCCTTCCCCTCACCCGTCCCCTAATCCTAACCCGTACGCTCACACTAACGCGCGCCCTCACACGTACGCTCCCTCTAAACCGTTGTACCCTCACCTGGACCTTAAACCGTCCCCTTCCCCTAACCCTAACCCTAGCCCGAACGCTAACCCTAACACTTCCCCGAAGCCTTCCCCTCACCCGTCCCCTAAACCTAACCCGTACGCTCACACTAACCCGCGCCCTCACACGTACGCTCCCCCTAAACCGTTGTCGTACCCTCACCTGGACCCTAAACCGTCCCCTTCCCCTAACCCTAACCCTAGCGCGAACCCTAACCCTAACTCTTCCCCGAAGCCTTCCCCTCACCCGTCCCCTAATCCTAACCCGTACGCTCACACTAACCTGCACCCTCACACGTACGCTCCCCCTAAACCGTTTTCATACACTCAACTGGACCCTAAACCGTCCCCGTCCACTAACCCTAACCCTAGCCCAAACCCTAACCCTAACCCTTCCCCGAAGCCTTCCCCTCACTCGTACCCTAATCCTAACCCGTACGCTCACACTAACCCGCGCCCTCACACGTACGCTCCCCCTAAAACGTTGTCGTACCCTCATCTGGACCATAAACCGTCCCCGTCCCCTAACCCTAACCCTAGACCGAACCCTAAACCTAACCGTTCCCCGAAGCCTTCCCCTCACCCGTCCCCTAATCCTAACCCGTACGCTCACACTAACCTGCGCCCTCACACGTACGCTCCCACTAAACCGTTGTCGTACACTCACCTGTACCCTAAACCGTCCCCGTCCCCTAACCCTAACCCGAGCCCGAACCCTAACCCTAACCCTTCCCCGAAGCCTTCCCCTCACCCGTCCCCTAATCCTAACCCGTACGCTCACACTAACCCGCGCCCTCACACGTACGCTCCCCCTAAACCATTGTCGTACCCTCACCTGGACCCTAAACCGTCCCCGTCCCCTAACCCTAACCCTAGCCCTAACCCTAACCCTAACCCTTCCTCGAAGCCTTCCCCTCACCCTTCCCCTAATCCTAACCCGTACGCTCACACTACCCCGCGCCCTCACACGTACGCTCCCCCTAAACCGTTGTCGTACCCTCACCTGGACCCTAAACCGTCCCCGTCACCTAACCCTAACCCTAGCCCAAACCCTAACCCTAACCCTTCCCCGAAGCCTTCCCCTCACCCGTCCCCTAATCCTAACCCGTACGCTCACACTAACCCGCGCCCTCACACGTACGCTCCCCCTAAACCATTGTCGTACCCTCACCTGGACCCTAAACCGTCACCTTCCCCTAACCCTAACCCTAGCCCGAACCCTAACCCTAACTCTTCCCCGAAGCCTTCCCCTCACCCGTCCCCTAATCCTAACCCGTACGCTCAAACTAACCTGCGCCCTCACACGTATGCTCCCCCTAAACCGTTGTCGTACCCTCACCTGGACCCTAAACCGTCCCCGTCCCCTAACCCTAACCCTAGCCCGAACGCTACCCCTAACACTTCCCCGAAGCCTTCCCCTCACCCGTCCCCTAATCCTAACCCGTACGCTCACACTAACGCGCGCCCTCACACGTACGCTCCCTCTAAACCGTTGTCGTACCCTCACCTGGACCTTCAACCGTCCCCGTCCCCTAACCCTAACCCGAGCCTGAACCCTAACACTAACCCTTCCCCGAAGCCTTCCCCTCACCCGTCCCTTAATACTAACCCGTACGCTCACACTAACCCGCGCCCTCACACGTACGCTCCCCCTAAACCGTTGTCGTACCCTCACCTGGACCCTAAACCGTCCCCGTTCCCAAACTCTTACCCTAGCCCGAACCCTAACCCTCACTCTTCCCCGAAGCCTTCCCCTCACCCGTCCCCTAATCCTAACCCGTACGCTCACACTAACCCGCGCCCTCACACGTACGCTCCCCCTAAACCGTTGTTGTACCCTCACCTGGACCCTAAACCGTCCCCTTCCCCTAACCCTAACCCTAGCCCGAACCCTAACCCAAACACTTCCCCGAAGCCTTCCCCTCGCCCGTCCCCTAATCCTAACCCGTACGCTCACACTAACCCGCGCCCTCAGACGTACGCTCCCCCAAAACCGTTGTCGTACCCTCACCTGGACCGTAAACCGTCCCCGTCCCCTAACCCTAACCCTAGCCCGAACACTAACCCTAACTCTTCACAGAAGCCTTCCCCTCACCCGTCCCCTAATCCTAACCTGTACGCTCACACTAACCCGTGCCTTCACACGTACGCTCCACCTAAACCGTTGTCGTACCCTCACCTGGACCCTAAACCGTCCCCGTCCCCTAACCCTAACCCTAGCCCAAACCCTAACTCTAAACATTCCCCGAAGCCTTCCCCTCACCCGTCCCCTAATCCTAACCCGTACGCTCACACTAACCCGCGCCCTCACACGTACGCTCCCCCTAAACCGTTGTCGTACCCTCACCTGGACCCTAAACCGTCCCCGTTCCCTAACTCTTACCCTAGCCCGAACCCTAACCCTCACTCTTCCCCGAAGCCTTCCCCTCACCCGTCCCCTAATCCTAACCCGTACGCTCACACTAACCCGCGCCCTCACACGTACGCTCCCCCTAAACCGTTGTCGTACCCTCACCTGGACCCTAAACCGTCCCCTTCCCCTAACCCTAACCCTAGCCCGAACCCTAACCCAAACTCTTCCCCGAAGCCTTCCCCTCGCCCGTCCCCTAATCCTAACCCGTACGCTAACACTAACCCGCGCCCTCAGACGTACGCTCCCCCAAAACCGTTGTCGTACCCTCACCTGGACCCTAAACCGTCCCCGTCCCCTAACCCTAACCCTAACCCGAACACTAACCCTAACTCTTCCCAGAAGCCTTCCCCTCACCCGTCCCCTAATCCTAACCCGTACGCTCACACTAACCCGTGCCTTCACAGGTACGCTCCCCCTAAACCGTTGTCGTACCCTCACCTGGACGCTAAACCGTCCCCGTCCTCTAACCCTAACCCTAGCCCGAACCCTAACCCTAACCCTTCCCCAAAGCCTTCCCCTCACCCGTCCCCTAATCCTAACCCGTACGCTCACACTAACGGGCGCCCTCACACGTACGCTCCCTCTAAACCGTTGTCGTACCCTCACCTGGACCTTAAACCGTCCCCTTCCCCTAACCCTAACCCTAGCCCGAACCCTAACCCTAACCCTTCCCCGAAGCCTTCCCCTCACCCGTCCCCTAATCCTAACACGTACGCTCACACTAACCCGCGCCCTCACACGTACGCTCCCCCTAAACCGTTGTCATACCCTCACCTGGATCCTAAACCGTCCCCGTCCCTTAACCCTAACCCGAGCTCGAACCCTAACCCTAACCCTTCCCCGAAGCCTTCCCCTCACCCGTCCCCTAATACTAACCCGTACGCTCACACTAACCCGCGCCCTCACACGTACGCTCCCCCTAAACCGTTGTCGTACCCTCATCTGGACCCTAAACCGTCCCTATCCCCTAACTCTAACCCTAGCCCGAACCCTAACCCTAACCCTTCCCCGAAGGCTTCCCCTCACCCGTACCCTAATCCTAACCCGCACGCACACACTAACCCGCGCCCTAACACGTACCCTCCCCCTGAACCGTTGTCGTACCCTCACCTGGACCCTAAACCGTCCCCTTCCCCTAACCCTAACCCTAGCCCGAACCCTAACCCTAACCCTTCCCCGAAGCCTTCCCCTCACCCGTCCCCTAATCCTAACCCGAACGCTCACCCTAACCCATGCCCTCACACGTACGCTCCCCCTAAACCGTTGTCGTACCCTCACCTGGACCCTAAACCGTCCCCTTCCCCTAACCCTAACCCTAGCCCGAACCCTAACCCTAACTCTTCCCCGAAGCCTTCCCCTCACCCGTCCCCTAATCCTAACCCGTACGCTCACACTAACCCGCACCCTCACACGTACGCTCCCCCTAAAACGTTTTCATACACTCACCTGGACTCTAAACCTTCCCCGTCCACTAACCCTAACCCTAGACCGAACCCTAAACCTAACCCTTCCCCGAAGACTTCCCTTCACCCGTCCCCTAATCCTAACCCGTACGCTCACACTAACCTGCGCCCTCACACGTACGCTCCCACTAAACCGTTGTCGTACACTCACCTGTACTCTAAACCGTCCCCGTCCCCTAACCCTAACCCGAGCCCGAACCCTAGCCCTAACCCTTACCCGAAGCCTTCCCCTCACCAGTCCCCTAATCCTAACCCGTACGCTCACTCTAACCCGTGCCCTCACACGTACGCTCCCCCTAAACCGTTGTCGTACCCTCACCTGGACCCTAAACCGTCCCCGTCCCCTAACCCTAACCCTAGCCCGAACCCTAACCCTAACCCTTCCCCGAAGCCTTCCCCTCACCCTTCCCCTAATCCTAACCCGTACGCTCACACTAACCCGCGCCCTCACACGTACGCTCCCCCTAAGCCGTTGTCGTACCCTCACCTGGACCCTAAACCGTCCCCGTCCCCTAACCCTAACCCTAGCCCGAACCCTAACCCTAACACTTCCCCGAAGCCTTCCACTCACCCGTCCCCTAATCCTAACCCGTACGCTCACACTAACCCGCGCCCTCACACATACGCTCCCCCTAAACCGTTGTCGTACCCTCACCTGGACCCTAAACCGTCCCCTTCCCCTAACCCTAACCCTAGCCTGAACCCTAACTCTAACTCTTCCCCGAAGCCTTCCCCTCAACCGTCCCCTAATCCTAAACCGTACGCTCACACTAACCCGTGCCCTCACACGTACGCTCCCCCTAAACCGTTGTCGTACCCTCACCTGGACCCTAAACCGTCCTCGTCCCCTAACCCTAACCCTAGCCCGAACCCTAACTCTAAACCTTCCCCGAAGCCTTCCCCTCACCCGTCCCATAATCCTAACCCGTACGCTCACACTAACCCGCAACCTCACACGTACGCTCCCCCTAAACCGTTGTCATACCCTCACCTGGACCCTAAACCTTCCCCGTCCACTAACCCTAAACGTAGCCCGAACCCTAACCCTAACCCTTCCCCGAAGCCTTCCCCTCACTCGTCCCCTAATCTTAACCCGTACGCTCACACTAACCCGCGCGCTCACACGTACGCTCCCCCTAAAACGTTGTCATACCCTCATCTGGACCCTAAACCGTCCCCGTCCCTTAACCCTAACCCTAGCCCGAACCCTAACCCTAACCCTTCCCCGAAGCCTTCCCCTCACCCGTCCCCTAATCCTAACCCGTACGCTCACACTAACCTGCGCCCTCACACGTACGCTCCCACTAAACCTTTGTCGTACACTCACCTGTACCCTAAACCGTCCCCGTCCCCTAACCCTAACCCGAGCCCGAACCCTAACCCTAACCCTTCCCCGAAGCCTTCCCCTCACCCGTCCCATAATCCTAACCCGTACACTCACACTAACCCGCGCCCTCACACGTACGCTCCCCCTAAACCATTGTCGTACCCTCACCTGGACCCTAAACCGTCCCCGTCCCCTAACTCTAACCCTAGCCCGAACCCTAACCCTAACCCTTCCCCGAAGCCTTCCCCTCACCCTTCCCCTAATCCTAACCCGTACGCTCACACTCACCCGCGCCCTCACACGTACGCTCCCCCTAAACCGTTGTCGTACCCTCACCTGGACCCTAAACCGTCCCCGTCCCCTAACACTAACCCTAGCCCAAACCCTAACCCTAACCCTTCCCCGAAGCCTTCCCCTCACCCGTCCCCTAATCCTAACCCGTACGCTCACACTAACCCGCGCCCTCACACGTACGCTCCCCCTAAACCGTTGTCGAACCCTCACCTGGACGCTAAACCGTCCCCGTCCCCTAACCCTAACCCTAGCCCGAACCCTAACCCTAACCCTTCCCCAAACCCTTCCCCTCACCAGTCCCCTAATCCTAACCAGTACGCTGACACTAAACCGCACCCTCACACGTACGCTCCCCCTAAACCGTTGTCGTACCCTCATCTGGACCCTAAACCGTCCCCGTCCCCTAACCCTAAACCTAGCCCGAACGCTAACCCTATCCCTTCCACGAAGCCTTCCCTTCACCCGTCCCCTAATCCTCACCCGTACGCTCACACTAACCCGCGCCCTCAGACGTACGCTCCCCCAAAACCGTTGTCGTACCCTCACCTGGACCCTAAACCGTCCCCGTCCCCTAACCCTAACCCTAGCCCGAACACTAACCCTAACTCTTCACAGAAGCCTTCCCCTCACCCTTCCCATAATCCTAACCCGTACGCTCACACTAACCCGTGCCTTCACACGTACGCTCCCCCTAAACCGTTGTCGTACCCTCACCTGGACCCTAAACCGTCCCCGTCCCCTAACCCTAACCCTAGCCCAAACCCTAACTCTAAACATTCCCCGAAGCCTTCCCCTCACCCGTCCCCTAACCCTAACCCGTACGCTCACACTAACCCGCGCCCTCACACGTACGCTCCCCCTAAACCGTTGTCGTACACTCACCTGGACCCTAAACCGTCCCCGTCCACTAACCCTAACCCTAGCCCGAACCCTAACCCTAACCCTTCCCGGAAGCCTTCCCCTCACCCGTCCCCTAATCCTAACCCGTACGCTCACACTAACCCGCGCCCTCACATGTACGCTCCCCCTAAACCGTTGTCGTACCCTCATCTGGACCCTAAACCGTCCCCGGCCCCTAACCCTAACCCGAGCCCGAACCCTACCCCTAACCCTTCACCGAAGCCTTCCCCTCACCCGTCCCCTAATCCTAAGCCGTAAGCTCACACTAACCCGCGCCCGCACACGTACGCTCCCCCTAAACCGTTGTCGTACCCTCACATGGACCCTAAACCGTCCCCGTCCCCTAACTCTAACCCTAGCCCGAACTCTAACCCTAACCCTTCCCCGAAGCCTTCCCCTCACCCGTACCCTAATCCTAACCCGTACGCTCACACTAACCCGCGCCCTCACACGTACGCTCCCCCTAAACCGTTGTCGTACCCTCACCTGGACCCTAAACCGTCCCAGTCCCCTAACACTAACCCTAGCCCGAACCCTAACCCTAACACTTCCCCGAAGCCTTCCCCTCACCCGTTCCCTAAACCTAACCCGTACGCTCACACTAACCCGCGCCCTCACACGTACGCTCCCCCGAAACCGTTGTCATACCCTCACCTGGACGCTAAACAGTCCCTGTCCCCTAACCCTAACCCTAGCCCGAACCCTAACCCTAACCCTTCCCCAAAGCCTTCCCCTCACCCGTCCCATAATCCTAACCCGTACGCTCACACTAACGCGCGCCCTCACACGTACGCTCCCTCTAAACCGTTGTACCCTCACCTGGACCTTAAACCGTCCCCTTCCCCTAACCCTAACCCTAGCCCGAACCCTAACCCTAACCCTTCCCCGAAGCCTTCCCCTCACCCGTCCCCTAATCCTAACACGTACGCTCACACTAACCCGCGCCCTCACACGTACGCTCCCCCTAAACCGCTGTCATACCCTCACCTGGATCCTAAACCGTCCCCGTCCCTTAACCCTAACCCGAGCTCGAACCCTAACCCTAACCCTTCCCCGAAGCCTTCCCCTCACCCGTCCCCTAATACTAACCTGTACGCTCACACTAACCCGCGCCCTCACACGTACGCTCCCCCTAAACCGTTGTCGTACCCTCACCTGGACCCTAAACCGTCCCCATCCCCTAACTCTAACCCTAGCCCGAACCCTAACCCTAACCCTTCCCCGAAGCCTTCCCCTCACCCGTCCCCTAATCCTAACCCGTACGCTCACACTACCCCGCACCCTCACACGTACGCTCCCCCTAAACCGTTGTCGTACCCTCACCTGGACCCTAAACCGTCCCCGTCCCCTAACCCTAACCCTAGCCCAAACCCTAACCCTAACCCTTCCCCGAAGCCTTCCCCTCACCCTTCCCCTAATCCTAACCCGTACGCTCACACTAACCCGCGCCCTCACACGTACGCTCCCCCTAAACCGTTGTCGTACCCTCACCTGGACCCTAAACCGTCCCCTTCCCCTAACCCTAACCCTAGCCCGAACCCTAACTCTAACTCTTCCCCGAAGCCTTGCCCTCAACCGTCCCCTAATCCTAACCCGTACGCTCACACTAACCCGTGCCCTCACACGTACGCTCCCCCTAAACCGTTGTCGTACACTCACCTGGACCCTAAACCGTCCACGTCCCCTAACCCTAACCCTAGCCCGAACCCTAACTCTAAACCTTCCCCGAAGCCTTCCCCTCACCCGTCCATTAATCCTAACCCGTACGCTCACACTAACCCGCACCCTCACACGTACGCTCCCCCTAAACCGTTGTCATACCCTCACCTGGACCCTAAACCTTCCCCGTCCACTAACCCTAACCCTAGCCCGAACCCTAACCCTAACCCTTCCCCGAAGCCTTCCCCTCACTCGTCCCCTAATCTTAACCCGTACGCTCACACTAACCCGCGCCCTCACACGTACGCTCCCCCTAAAACGTTGTCATACCCTCATCTGGACCCTAAACCGTCCCCGTCCCCTAACCCTAACCCTAGCCCGAACCCTAACCCTAACCCTTCCCCGAAGCCTTCCCCTCACCCGTCCCCTAATCCTAACCCGTACGCTCACACTAACCTGCGCCCTCACACGTACGCTCCCACTAAACCTTTGTCGTACACTCACCTGTACCCTAAACCGTCCCCGTCCCCTAACCCTAACCCGAGCCCGAACCCTAACCCTAACCCTTCCCCGAAGCCTTCCCCTCACCCGTCCCCTAATCCTAACCCGTACGCTCACACTAACCCGCGCCCTCACACGTACGCTCCCCCTAAACCATTGTCGTACCCTCACCTGGACCCTAAACCGTCCCCGTCCCCTAACTCTAACCCTAGCCTGAACCCTAACCCTAACCCTTCCCCGAAGCCTTCCCCTCACCCTTCCCCTAATCCTAACCCGTACGCTCACACTCACCCGCGCCCTCACACGTACGCTCCCCCTAAACCGTTGTCGTACCCTCACCTGGACCCTAAACCGTCCCCGTCCCCTAACACTAACCCTAGCCCAAACCCTAACCCTAACCCTTCCCCGAAGCCTTCCCCTCACCCGTCCCCTAACCCTAACCCGTACGCACACACTAACCCGTGCCTTCACACGTACGCTCCCCCTAAACCGTTGTCGTACCCTCACCTGGACCCTAAACCGTCCCCGTCCCCTAACCCTAACCCTAGCCCAAACCCTAACTCTAAACATTCCCCGAAGCCTTCCCCTCACCCGTCCCCTAATCCTAACCCGTACGCTCACACTAACCCGCGCCCTCACACGTACGCTCCCCCTAAACCGTTGTCGTACCCTCACCTGGACCCTAAATCGTCCCCGTCCACTAACCCTAACCCGAGCCCGAACCCTAACACTAACCCTTCCCCGAAGCCTTCCCCTCACCCGTCCCTTAATACTAACCCGTACGCTCACACTAACCCGCGTCCTCACACGTACGCTCCCCCTAAACCGTTGTCGTACCCTCACCTGGACCCTAAACCGTCCCCGTCCCCTAACTCTTACCCTAGCCCGAACCCTAACCCTCACTCTTCCCCGAAGCCTTCCCCTCACCCGTCCCAGAATCCTAACCCGTACGCTCACACTAACCCGCGCCCTCACACGTACGCTCCCTCTGAACCGTTGTCGTACCCTCACCTGGACCTTAAACCGTCCCCGTCCCCTAATTCTAACCCGAGCCCGAACCCTAACACTAACCCTTCCCCGAAGCCTTCCCCTCACCCGTCCCTTAATACTAACCCGTACGCTCACACTAACCCACTCCCTCACACGTACGCTCCCGCTAAACCGTTGTCGTACCCTCAACTGGACCCTAAACCGTCCCCGTCCCCTAACTCTTACCCTAGCCCGAACCCTAACCCTCACTATTCCCCGAAGCCTTCCCCTCACCCGTCCCCTAATCCTAACCCGTACGCTCACACTAACCCGCGCCCTCACACGTACGCTCCCCCTAAACCGTTGTCGTACCCTCACCTGGACCCTAAACCGTCCCCGTCCCCTAACCCTAACCCTAGCCAGAACCCTAACCCAAACTCTTCCCAGAAGCCTTCCCCTCGCCCGTCCCCTAATCCTAACCCGTACGCTCACACTAACCCGCGCCCTCAGACGTACGCTCCCCCAAAACCGTTGTCATACCCTCACCTGGATCCTAAACCGTCCCCGTCCCCTAACCCTAACCCGAGCCCGAACCCTAACCCTAACCCTTCCCGGAAGCCTTCCCCTCACCCGTCCCCTAATCCTAACCCGAACGCTCACACTAACCCACGCCCTCACACGTACGCTCCCCCTAAACCGTTGTCGTACCCTCACCTGGACCCTAAACCGTCCCCGTCCCCTAACCCTAACCCTAGCCCGAACCCTAACCCTAACCCTTCCCGGAAGCCTTCCCCTCACCCGTCCCATAATACTAACCCGTACGCTCACACTAACCTGCGCCCTCACACGTACGCTCCCCCTAAACCATTGTCGTACCCTCACCTGGACCCTAAACCGTCCCCATCCCCTAACTCTAACCCTAGCCCGAACCCTAACCCTAACCCTTCCCCGCAGCCTTCCCCTCACCCGTCCCCTAATCCTAACCCGTACGCTCACACTAACCCGCGCCCTCACACGTACGCTCCCCCTAAACCGTTGTCGTACCCTCACCTGGACCCTAAACCGTCCCCTTCCCCTAACCCTAACCCTACCCCGAACCCTAACCCTAACCCTTCCCCGAAGCCTTCACCTCACCCGTCCCCTAATCCTAACGGGTACGCTCACACTAACCTGCGCCCTCACACGTACGCTCCCTCTAAACCGTTGTCGTACCCTCACCTGGACCTTAAACCGTCCCCGTCCCCTAACCCTAACCCGAGCCCGAACCCTAACACTAAACCTTCCCCGAAGCCTTCCCCTCACCCGTCCCTTAATACTAACCCGTACGCTCACACTAACCCGCGCCCTCACACGTACGCTCCCCGTAAACCGTTGTCGTACCCTCACCTGGACGCTAAACCGTCCCCGTCCCCTAACCCTAACCCTAGCCCGAACCCTAACCCTAACCCTTCCCCAAACACTTCCCCTCACCAGTCCCCTAATCCTAACCCGTACGCTGACACTAAACCGCACCCTCACACGTACGCTCCCCCTAAACCGTTGTCGTACCCTCACCTGGACCCTAAACCGTCCCCGTCCCCTAACCCTAACCCTAGCCCGAACCCTAACCCTAACCCTTCCCCAAACACTTCCCATCACCCGTCCACTAATCCTAACCCGTACGGTCACACTAACCCGCGCCCTCACACGTACGCTCCCCCTAAAACTTTGTCGTACCCTCACCTGGACCCTAAACCGTCCCCGTCCCCTAACCCTAACCCTAGCACGAACCCTAGCCCTAACCCTTCCCCGAAGCCTTCCCCTCACCCGTCCCCTAATCCTAACCCGTACGCTCACACTAACCTGCGCCCTCACACGTACGCTCCCACTAAACCTTTGTCGTACACTCACCTGTACCCTAAACCGTCCCCGTCCCCTAACCCTAACCCGAGCCCGAACCCTAACCCTAACCCTTCCCCGAAGCCTTCCCCTCACCCGTCCCCTAATCCTAACCCATACGCTCACACTAACCCGCTCCCTCACACGTACGCTCCCCCTAAACCATTGTCGTACCCTCACCTGGACCCTAAACCGTCCCCGTCCCCTAACTCTAACCCTAGCCCGAACCCTAACCCTAACGCTTCCCCGAAGCCTTCCCCTCACCCTTCCCCTATTCCTAACCCGGACGCTCACACTCACCCGCGCCCTCACACGTACGCTCCCCCTAAACCGTTGTCGTACCCTCACCTGGACCCTAAACCGTCCCCGTCCCCTAACCCTAACCCTACCCCGAACCCTAACCCTAACCCTTCCCCAAACACTCCCCATCACCCGTCCACTAATCCTAACCCGTACGGTCACACTAACCCGCGCCCTCACACGTACGCTCCCCCTAAAACTTTTTCGTAACCTCACCTGGACCCTAAACCGTCCCCGTCCCCTAACCCTAACCCTAGCCCGAACCCTAAACCTAACTCTTCCCCGATGCCTTCCCCTCACCCGTCCCCTAATCCTGACCCGTACGCTCACACTAACCCGCGCCCTCACACGTATGCTCCCACTAAATCATTGTCGTACCCTCACCTAGACCTTAAACCGTCCCCTTCCCCTAACCCTAACCCTTGCCCGAACCCTAACCCTAACACTTCCCCGAAGCCTTCCCTTCTTCCGTCCCCTAATCCTAACCCGTACGCTCACACTAAGCGGCGCACTCACACGTACGCTCCCCTAAACCGTTATTGTACTCTCACCTGGACCCTAAACAGTCCCCGTCCCCTAACCCTAACCCTTCCCCGAAGCCTTCCCCTCACCCGTTCCCTAATCTTAACCCGTACGCTCACACTAACCCGCGCCCTCACACGTACGCTCCCCCTAAACCGTTGTCGTACCCTCACCTGGACCATAAACCGTCCCCTTCCCCTAACCCTAACCCTAGCCCGAACCCTAACCCTAACACTTCCCCGAAGCCTTCCCCTCACCCGTCCCCTAATCCTAACCCGTACGCTCACACTAACCCGTGCCCTCACACGTACGCTCCCCCTAAACCGTTGTCGTACCCTCACCTGGACCCTAAACTGTCCCCGTCCCCTAACCCTAACCCTAGCCCGAACCGTAACTCTAAACCTTCCCCGAAGCCTTCCCCTCACCGGTCCCCTAATCCTAACCAGTACGTTCACACTAACCCGCACCCTCACACGTACGCTGCCCCTAAACCGTTGTCATACCCTCACCTGGACCCTAAACCTTCCCCGTCCACTAACCCTAACCCTAGCCCGAACCCTAACCCTAACCCTTCCCCGAAGCCTTCCCCTCACCCGTCCCCTAATCCTAACCCGTACGCTCACACTAACCTGCGCCCTCACAAGTACGCTCCCCCTAAAACGTTGTCATACCCTCATCTGGACCCTAAACCGTCCCCGTCCCCTAACCCTAACCCTAGCCCGAACCCTAAGCCTAACCGTTCCCCAAACACTTCCCATTACCCGTCCACTAATCCTAACCCGTACGCTCACACTAACCCGCGCCCTCACACGTATGCTCCCCCTAAAACTTTATCGTACCCTCACCTGGACCCTAAACCGTCCACGTCCCCTAACCCTAACCCTAGCACGAACCCTAAACCTAACCCTTCCCCGAAGCCTTCCCCTCACCCGTCCCCTAATCCTAACCCGTACGCTCACAGTAACGCGCGCCCTCACATGTACGCTCGCCCTAAACCGTTGTCATACCCTCACCTGGACCCTAAACCGTCCCCATCCCCTAACCCTAACCCTAGCCCGAACCCTAACCCTGACTTTTACCCGAAGCCTTCCCCTCACCCGTCACCTAATCCTAACACGTACGCTCACACTAACACGCGCCCTCACACGTACGCTCCCCCGAAACCGTTGTCGTACCTTCACCTGGACCCTAAACCGTCCCCGTCCCCTAACCCTAACCCTAGCCCGAACCCTAAACCTAACTCTTCCCCGATGCCTTCCCCTCACCCGTCCCCTAATCCTGACCCGTACGCTCACATTAACCCGCGCCCTCACACGTACGCTCCCCCTAAATCGTTGTCGTACCCTCACCTAGACCTTAAACCGTCCCCTTCCCCTAACCCTAACCCTAGACCGAACCCTAACCCTAACACTTCCCGGAAGCCTTCCCTTCTTCCGTCCCCTAATCCTAACCCGTACGCTCACACTAAGCGGCGCACTCACACGTACGCTCCCCTAAACCGTTGTCGTACCCTCACCTGGACCCTAAACAGTCCCCGTCCCCTAACCCTAACCCTTCCCCGAAGCCTTCCCCTCACCCGTCCCCTAATCCTAACCCGTACGCTCACACTAAACCGCGCCCTCACACGTACGCTCCCCCTAAACCGTTGTCGTACCCTCACCTGGACCATAAACCGTCCCCTTCCCCTAAACCTAACCCTAGCCCGAACCCTAACCCTAACTCTTCCCCGAAGCCTTCCCCTCACCCGTCCCCTAATGCTAACCCGTACGCTCACACTAACCCGTGCCCTCACACGTACGTTCCCCCTAAACCGTTGTCGTACCCTCACCTGGACCCTAAACCGTCCCCGTCCCCTAACCCTAACCCTAGCCCGAACCCTAACTCTAAACCTTCCCCGAAGCCTTCCCCTCACCGGTCCCCTAATCCTAACCCGTACGTTCACACTAACCCGCACCCTCACACGTACGCTCCCCCTAAACCGTTGTCATACCCTCACCTGGACCCTAAACCTTCCCCGTCCACTAACCCTAACCCTAGCCCGAACCCTAACCCTAACCCTTCCCCGAAACCTTCCCCTCACCCGTCCCCTAATCCTAACCCGTACGCTCACACTAACCCGCGCCCTCACACGTACGCTCCCCCTAAAACGTTGTCGTACCCTCATCTGGACCCTAAACCGTCCCCGTCCCCTAATCCTAACCCTAGCCCGAAACCTAACCCTAACCCTTCCCCGAAGCCTTCCCCTCACCCGTCCCCTAATCCTAACCCGTACGCTCCCACTAACCTGCGCCCTCACACGTACGCTCCCGCTAAACCGTTCTCGTACACTCACCTGGACCCTAAACCGTCCCCATCCCCTAACCCTAACCCGAGCCCAAAACCTAACCCTAACCCTTCCCCGAAGCCTTCCCCTCACCCGTCCCCTATTCCTAACCCGTACGCTCACACTAAGCAGCGCACTCACACGTACGCTCCCCTAAACCGTTGTCGTACCCTCACCTGGACCCTAAACAGTCCCCGTCCCCTAACCCTAACCCTTCCCCAAAGCCTTCCCCTCACCCGTCCCCTAATCCTAACCCGTACGCTCACACTAAGCCGCGCCCTCACACGTACGCTCCCCCTAAACCGTTGTCGTACCCTCACCTGGACCCTAAACCGTCCCCGTCCCCTAACCCTAACCCTAGCCCGAACCCTAGCCCTAACCCTTCCCCGAAGCCTTCCCCTCACCTGTCCCCTAATCCTAACCCGTACGCTCACACTAACCCGCGCCCTCACACGAACGCTCCCCCTAAACCGTTGTCGTACCCTCACCTGGACCCTAAACAGTCCCCGTCCCCTAACCCTAACTCTAGCCCGAACCCTAACCCTAACCCTTCCCCGAAGCCTTCCCCTCACCCTTCCCCTAATCCTAACCCGTACGCTCACACTAACCCGCGCCCTCACACGTACGCTCCCCCTAAACCGTTGTCGTACCCTCACCTGGACCCTAAACCGTCCCCTTCCCCTAACCCTAACCCTAGCCCGAACCCTAACTCTAACTCTTCCCCGAAGCCTTGCCCTCAACCGTCCCCTAATCCTAACCCGTACGCTCACACTAACCCGTGCCCTCACACGTACGCTCCCCCTAAACCGTTGTCGTACCCTCACCTGGACCCTAAACCGTCCTCGTCCCCTAACCCTAACCCTAGCCCGAACCCTAACTCTAAACCTTCCCCGAAGCCTTCCCCTCACCCATCCCATAATCCTAACCCGTACGCTCACACTAACCCGCACCCTCACACGTACGCTCCCCCTAAACCGTTGTCATACCCTCACCTGGACCCTAAACCTTCCCCGTCCACTAACCCTAACCCTAGCCCGAACCCTAACCCTAACCCTTCCCCGAAGCCTTCCCCTCACTCGTCCCCTAATCTTAACCCGTACGCTCACACTAACCCGCGCCCTCACACGAACGCTCCCCCTAAAACGTTGTCATACCCTCATCTGGACCCTAAACCGTCCCCGTCCCCTAACCCTAACCCTAGCCCGAACCCTAACCCTAACCCTTCCCCGAAGCCTTCCCCTCACCCGTCCCCTAATCCTAACCCGTACGCTCACACTAACCTGCGCCCTCACACGTACGCTCCCACTAAACCTTTGTCGTACACTCACCTGTACCCTAAACCGTCCCCGTCCCCTAACCCTAACCCGAGCCCGAACCCTAACCCTAACCCTTCCCCGAAGCCTTCCCCTCACCCGTCCCCTAATCCTAACCCGTACGCTCACACTAACCCGCGCCCTCACACGTACGCTCCCCCTAAACCATTGTCGTACCCTCACCTGGACCCTAAACCGTCCCCGTCCCCTAACTCTAACCCTAGCCCGAACCCTAACCCTAACCCTTCCCCGAAGCCTTCCCCTCACCCGTCCCCTAATCCTAACCCGTACGCTCACACTAACCCGCGCCCTCACAAGTACGCTCCCCCTAAAACGTTGTCATACCCTCATCTGGACCCTAAACCGTCCCCGTCCCCTAACCCTAACCCTAGCCCGAACCCTAAGCCTAACCGTTCCCCAAACACTTCCCATTACCCGTCCACTAATCCTAACCCGTACGCTCACACTAACCCGCGCCCTCACACGTACGCTCCCCCTAAAACTTTGTCGTACCCTCACCTGGACCCTAAACCGTCCCCGTCCCCTAACCCTAACCCTAGCACGAACCCTAACCCTGACTTTTACCCGAAGCCTTCCCCTCACCCGTCACCTAATCCTAACACGTACGCTCACACTAACACGCGCCCTCACACGTACGCTCCCCCTAAACCGTTGTCGTACCTTCACCTGGACCCTAAACCGTCCCCGTCCCCTAACCCTAACCCTAGCCCGAACCCTAAACCTAACTCTTCCCCGATGCCTTCCCCTCACCCGTCCCCTAATCCTGACCCATACGCTCACATTAACCCGCGCCCTCACACGTACGCTCCCCCTAAATCGTTGTCGTACCCTCACCTAGACCTTAAACCGTCCCCTTCCCCTAACCCTAACCCTAGCCCGAACCCTAACCCTAACACTTCCCCGAAGCCTTCCCTTCTTCCGTCCCCTAATCCTAACCCGTACGCTCACACTAAGCGGCGCACTCACACGTACGCTCCCCTAAACCGTTGTCGTACCCTCACCTGGACCCTAAACAGTCCCCGTCCCCTAACCCTAACCCTTCCCCGAAGCCTTCCCCTCACCCGTCCCCTAATCCTAACCCGTACGCTCACACTAAACCGCGCCCTCACACGTACGCTCCCCCTAAACCGTTGTCGTAGCCTCACCTGGACCATAAACCGTCCCCTTCCCCTAACCCTAACCCTAGCCCGAACCCTAACCCTTCCCCGAAGCCTTCCCCTCACCCGTCCCCTAATCCTAACCCGTACGCTCACACTAACCCGCGCCCTCACACGTACGCTCCCCCTAAACCGTTGTCGTACCCTCACCTGGACCTTAAACCGTCCCCATCCCCTAACCCTAACCCTAGCCCGAACCCTAACCCTGACTTTTACCCGAAGCCTTCCCCTCACCCGTCACCTAATCCTAACACGTACGCTCACACTAACACGCGCCCTCACACGTACGCTCCCCCGAAACCGTTGTCGTACCTTCACCTGGACCCTAAACCGTCCCCGTCCCCTAACCCTAACCCTAGCCCGAACCCTAAACCTAACTCTTCCCCGATGCCTTCCCCTCACCCGTCCCCTAATCCTGACCCGTACGCTCACATTAACCCGCGCCCTCACACGTACGCTCCCCCTAAATCGTTGTCGTACCCTCACCTAGACCTTAAACCGTCCCCTTCCCCTAACCCTAACCCTAGACCGAACCCTAACCCTAACACTTCCCGGAAGCCTTCCCTTCTTCCGTCCCCTAATCCTAACCCGTACGCTCACACTAAGCGGCGCACTCACACGTACGCTCCCCTAAACCGTTGTCGTACCCTCACCTGGACCCTAAACAGTCCCCGTCCCCTAACCCTAACCCTTCCCCGAAGCCTTCCCCTCACCCGTCCCCTAATCCTAACCCGTACGCTCACACTAAACCGCGCCCTCACACGTACGCTCCCCCTAAACCGTTGTCGTACCCTCACCTGGACCATAAACCGTCCCCTTCCCCTAAACCTAACCCTAGCCCGAACCCTAACCCTAACTCTTCCCCGAAGCCTTCCCCTCACCCGTCCCCTAATGCTAACCCGTACGCTCACACTAACCCGTGCCCTCACACGTACGTTCCCCCTAAACCGTTGTCGTACCCTCACCTGGACCCTAAACTGTCCCCGTCCCCTAACCCTAACCCTAGCCCGAACCCTAACTCTAAACCTTCCCCGAAGCCTTCCCCTCACCGGTCCCCTAATCCTAACCCGTACGTTCACACTAACCCGCACCCTCACACGTACGCTCCCCCTAAACCGTTGTCATACCCTCACCTGGACCCTAAACCTTCCCCGTCCACTAACCCTAAGCCTAGCCCGAACCCTAACCCTAACCCTTCCCCGAAACCTTCCCCTCACCCGTCCCCTAATCCTAACCCGTACGCTCACACTAACCCGCGCCCTCACACGTACGCTCCCCCTAAAACGTTGTCGTACCCTCATCTGGACCCTAAACCGTCCCCGTCCCCTAATCCTAACCCTAGCCCGAAACCTAACCCTAACCCTTCCCCGAAGCCTTCCCCTCACCCGTCCCCTAATCCTAACCCGTACGCTCCCACTAACCTGCGCCCTCACACGTACGCTCCCGCTAAACCGTTCTCGTACACTCACCTGGACCCTAAACCGTCCCCATCCCCTAACCCTAACCCGAGCCCAAAACCTAACCCTAACCCTTCCCCGAAGCCTTCCCCTCACCCGTCCCCTATTCCTAACCCGTACGCTCACACTAAGCAGCGCACTCACACGTACGCTCCCCTAAACCGTTGTCGTACCCTCACCTGGACCCTAAACAGTCCCCGTCCCCTAACCCTAACCCTTCCCCAAAGCCTTCCCCTCACCCGTCCCCTAATCCTAACCCGTACGCTCACACTAAGCCGCGCCCTCACACGTACGCTCCCCCTAAACCGTTGTCGTACCCTCACCTGGACCCTAAACCGTCCCCGTCCCCTAACCCTAACCCTAGCCCGAACCCTAGCCCTAACCCTTCCCCGAAGCCTTCCCCTCACCTGTCCCCTAATCCTAACCCGTACGCTCACACTAACCCGCGCCCTCACACGAACGCTCCCCCTAAACCGTTGTCGTACCCTCACCTGGACCCTAAACAGTCCCCGTCCCCTAACCCTAACTCTAGCCCGAACCCTAACCCTAACCCTTCCCCGAAGCCTTCCCCTCACCCTTCCCCTAATCCTAACCCGTACGCTCACACTAACCCGCGCCCTCACACGTACGCTCCCCCTAAACCGTTGTCGTACCCTCACCTGGACCCTAAACCGTCCCCTTCCCCTAACCCTAACCCTAGCCCGAACCCTAACTCTAACTCTTCCCCGAAGCCTTGCCCTCAACCGTCCCCTAATCCTAACCCGTACGCTCACACTAACCCGTGCCCTCACACGTACGCTCCCCCTAAACCGTTGTCGTACCCTCACCTGGACCCTAAACCGTCCTCGTCCCCTAACCCTAACCCTAGCCCGAACCCTAACTCTAAACCTTCCCCGAAGCCTTCCCCTCACCCATCCCATAATCCTAACCCGTACGCTCACACTAACCCGCACCCTCACACGTACGCTCCCCCTAAACCGTTGTCATACCCTCACCTGGACCCTAAACCTTCCCCGTCCACTAACCCTAACCCTAGCCCGAACCCTAACCCTAACCCTTCCCCGAAGCCTTCCCCTCACTCGTCCCCTAATCTTAACCCGTACGCTCACACTAACCCGCGCCCTCACACGAACGCTCCCCCTAAAACGTTGTCATACCCTCATCTGGACCCTAAACCGTCCCCGTCCCCTAACCCTAACCCTAGCCCGAACCCTAACCCTAACCCTTCCCCGAAGCCTTCCCCTCACCCGTCCCCTAATCCTAACCCGTACGCTCACACTAACCTGCGCCCTCACACGTACGCTCCCACTAAACCTTTGTCGTACACTCACCTGTACCCTAAACCGTCCCCGTCCCCTAACCCTAACCCGAGCCCGAACCCTAACCCTAACCCTTCCCCGAAGCCTTCCCCTCACCCGTCCCCTAATCCTAACCCGTACGCTCACACTAACCCGCGCCCTCACACGTACGCTCCCCCTAAACCATTGTCGTACCCTCACCTGGACCCTAAACCGTCCCCGTCCCCTAACTCTAACCCTAGCCCGAACCCTAACCCTAACCCTTCCCCGAAGCCTTCCCCTCACCCGTCCCCTAATCCTAACCCGTACGCTCACACTAACCCGCGCCCTCACAAGTACGCTCCCCCTAAAACGTTGTCATACCCTCATCTGGACCCTAAACCGTCCCCGTCCCCTAACCCTAACCCTAGCCCGAACCCTAAGCCTAACCGTTCCCCAAACACTTCCCATTACCCGTCCACTAATCCTAACCCGTACGCTCACACTAACCCGCGCCCTCACACGTACGCTCCCCCTAAAACTTTGTCGTACCCTCACCTGGACCCTAAACCGTCCCCGTCCCCTAACCCTAACCCTAGCACGAACCCTAACCCTGACTTTTACCCGAAGCCTTCCCCTCACCCGTCACCTAATCCTAACACGTACGCTCACACTAACACGCGCCCTCACACGTACGCTCCCCCTAAACCGTTGTCGTACCTTCACCTGGACCCTAAACCGTCCCCGTCCCCTAACCCTAACCCTAGCCCGAACCCTAAACCTAACTCTTCCCCGATGCCTTCCCCTCACCCGTCCCCTAATCCTGACCCATACGCTCACATTAACCCGCGCCCTCACACGTACGCTCCCCCTAAATCGTTGTCGTACCCTCACCTAGACCTTAAACCGTCCCCTTCCCCTAACCCTAACCCTAGCCCGAACCCTAACCCTAACACTTCCCCGAAGCCTTCCCTTCTTCCGTCCCCTAATCCTAACCCGTACGCTCACACTAAGCGGCGCACTCACACGTACGCTCCCCTAAACCGTTGTCGTACCCTCACCTGGACCCTAAACAGTCCCCGTCCCCTAACCCTAACCCTTCCCCGAAGCCTTCCCCTCACCCGTCCCCTAATCCTAACCCGTACGCTCACACTAAACCGCGCCCTCACACGTACGCTCCCCCTAAACCGTTGTCGTAGCCTCACCTGGACCATAAACCGTCCCCTTCCCCTAACCCTAACCCTAGCCCGAACCCTAACCCTTCCCCGAAGCCTTCCCCTCACCCGTCCCCTAATCCTAACCCGTACGCTCACACTAAGCCGCGCCCTCACACGTACGCTCCCCCTAAACCGTTGTCGTACCCTCACCTGGACCCTAAACCGTCCCCGTCCACTAACCCTAACCCTAGCCTGAACCCTAACCCTAACTGTTCCCCGAAGCCTTCCCCTCACCCATCCCCTAATCCTAACCCGTACGCTCACACTAACCCGCGACCTCACACGTACGCTCCCCCTAAACCGTTGTCGTACCCTCACCTGGACCCTAAACCGTCCCCGTCCCCTAACCCTAACCCTAGCCCGAACCCTAACCCTAACCCTTCCCCGAAGCCTTCCCCTCACCCGTCCCCTAATCCTAACCCGTACGCTCACACTAACCCGCGCCCTCACACGTACGCTCCTCCTAAACCGTTGTCGTACCCTCAGCTGGACCCTAAACCGTCCCCGTCCCCTAACCCTAACCCTAGCCCGAACCCTAACCCTAACCCTTCCCCGAAGCCTTCCCCTCACCCGTCCCCTAATCCTAACCCGTAGGCTCACACTAACCCACGCCCGCACACGTACGCTCCCCCTAAACCGTTGTCGTACCCTCACCTGGACCCTGAACCGTCCCCATCCCCTAACCCTAACCCTAGCCCAAACCCTAACCCTAACCATTCCACGAAGCCTTCCCGTCACCCGTCCCCTAATCCTAACCCGTACGCTCACACTAACCTGCGCCCTCACACGTACGCTCCCCCTAAACCGATGTCGTAACCTCACCTGGACCCTAAACCGTCCCCGTCCCCTAACCCTAACCCTAGCCCAAACCCTAACCCTAACCCTTCCCCGAAGCCTTCCCCTCACCAGTCCCCTAATCCTAACCCGTACGCTCACACTAACAAGCGCCCTCACACGTACGCTCTCTCCAAACCGTTGTCGTACCCTCACCTGGACCTTAAACCGTCCCCTTCCCCTAACACTAACCCTAGCCCGAACCCTAACCCGAACACTTCCCCGAAGCCTTCCCCTCACCCGTCCCCTAATCCTAACCCGTACGCTCACACTAACCCGCGCCCTCACACGTACACTCACCCTAAACCGTTGTCGTACCCTCACCTGGACCCTAAACCGTCCCCATCCCCTAACCCTAACCCTAGCCCGAACCATAACCCTAACCCTTCCCCGAAGCCTTCCCCTCACCCGTCCCCTAGACCTAACCCGTACGCTCACACTAACCCGCGCCCTCAAACGTACGCTCCCCCTAAACCGTTGTCGTACCCTCACCTTGACCCTAAACCGTCCCCGTCCCCTAACTCTAACCCTAGCCCGAACACTAGCCCTAACCCTTCCCCGAAGCCCTCCCCTCACCCGTCCCCTAATCCTAACCCGTACGCTCACACTAACCCGCACCCTCACACATACGCTCCCCCTAAACCGTTGTCGTACCCACACCTGGACCCTAAACCGTCCCCGTCCCCTAACCCTAACCCTAGCTCGAACCCTAAACCTAACACTTACTCGAAGCCTTCCCCTCACCCGTCCCCTAATCCTAACCCGTACGCTGACACTAACCCGCGCCCTCACACGTACGCCCCCCCTAAACCGCTGTCGTACCCTCACCTGGACCCTAAACCGTCCCCGTCCCCTAACTCTAACCGTAGCACGAACCCTAACCCTAACCCTTCCCCAAATGCTTCCCCTAACCCGTCCCCTAATCCTAACCTGTACGCTCACACTAACCCGCGCCCTGACACGTATGCTCCCCCTAAACCGTTGTTGTACCGTAACCTGGACCCTAAACCATCCCCGTCCCCTAACCCTAACCCTATCCCGAACCCTAACCCTAACCCTTCCCCGAACCCTTCCCCTCACCCGTCCCCTAATCCTAACCCGTACGCTCACACTAACCTGCGCCCTCACACGTACGCTCCCCCTAAACCGTTGTCGTACACTCACTTGGACCCTAAACCATCCCCGTCCCCTAACCCTAACCCGAGCCCGAACCCTAACCCTAACCCTTCCCCGAAGCCTTCCCCTCACCCGTCCCCTAATCCTAACCCGTACGCTCACACTAACCCGCGCCCTCACACGTACGCTCCCCCTAAACCGTTGTCGTACCCTCACCTGGACCCTAAACCGTCCCCGTCCACTAACCCTAACCCTAGCCTGAACCCTAACCCTAACTGTTCCCCGAAGCCTTCCCCTCACCCGTCCCCTAATCCTAACCCGTATGCTCACACTAACCCGCGCTCTCACACGTACGCTCCCCCTAAACCGTTGTCGTACCCTCACCTGGACCCTAAACCGTCCCCGTCCCCTAACCCTAACCGTAGCCCGAACCCTAATCCTAACCCTTCCCCGAAGCCTTCCCCGCACTCGTCCCCTAATCCTAACCCGTACGCTCACACTAACCCGCGCCCTCACACGTACGCTCCCCCTAAACCGTTGTCGTTCCCTCACCTGGACCCTAAACCGTCCCCGTCCCCTAACCCTAACCCTAGCCCGAACCCTAACCCTAACCCTTCCCCGAAGCCTTCCCCTCACCCGTCCCCTAATCCTAACCCGTACGCTCACACTAACCCGCGCCCTCACACGTACGCTCCCCCTAAAACTTTATCGTACTCTCACCTGGACCCTAAAACGTCCCCGTCCCCTAACCCTAACACGAACCCTAACCCTAACGCTTCCCCGAAGCCTTCCCCTCACCCGTCCCCTAATCCTAACCCGTACGCTCACACTAACCCGCGCCCTCACACGTACGCTCCCCCTAAACCGTTGTCGTACCCTCACCTGGACCCTAAACCGTCCCCGTCCCCTGACCCTAACCCTAGCCCAAACCCTAACTCTAAACATTCCCCGAAGCCTTCCCCTCACCCGTCCCCTAATCCTAACCCGTACGCTCACACTAACCCGCGCCCTCACACGTACGCTCCCCCTAAACCGTTGTCGTACCCTCACCTGGACCCTAAACCGTCCCCGTCCCCTAACTCTTACCCTAGCCCGAACCCTAACCCTCACTCTTCCCCGAAGCCTTCCCCTCACCCGTCCCCTAATCCTAACCCGTACGCTCACACTAACCCGCGCCCTCACACGTACGCTCCCCCTAAACCGTTGTCGTACCCTCACCTGGACCCTAAACCGTCCCCTTCCCCTAACCCTAACCCTAGCCCGAACCCTAACCCAAACTCTTCCCCGAAGCCTTCCCCTCGCCCGTCCCCTAATCCTAACCCGTACGCTAACACTAACCCGCGCCCTCAGACGTACGCTCCCCCAAAACCGTTGTCGTACCCTCACCTGGACCCTAAACCGTCCCCGTCCCCTAACCCTAACCCTAACCCGAACACTAACCCTAACTCTTCCCAGAAGCCTTCCCCTCACCCGTCCCCTAATCCTAACCCGTACGCTCACACTAACCCGTGCCTTCACAGCTACGCTCCCCCTAAACCGTTGTCGTACCCTCACCTGGACGCTAAACCGTCCCCGTCCCCTAACCCTAACCCTAGCCCGAACCCTAACCCTAACCCTTCCCCAAAGCCTTCCCCTCACCCGTCCCCTAATCCTAACCCGTATACTCACACTAACCCGCGCCCTCACACGTACGCTCCCCCTAAACCATTGTCGTACCCTCACCTGGACCCTAAACCGTCCCCGTCCCCTAACTCTAACCCTAGCCCGAACCCTAACCCTAACCCTTCCCCGAAGCCTTCCCCTCACCCTTCCCCTAATCGTAACCCGTACGCTCACACTCACCCGCGCCCTCACACGTACGCTCCCCCTAAACCGTTGTCGTACCCTCACCTGGACCCTAAACCATCCCCGTCCCCTAACACTAACCCTAGCCCAAACCCTAACCCTAACACTTCCCCGAAGCCTTCCCCTCACCCGTCCCCTAATCCTAACCCGTACGCTCACACTAACCCGCGCCCTCACACGTACGCTCCCCCTAAACCGTTGTCGTACCCTCACATGGACCCTAAACCGTCCCCGTCCCCTAACTCTAACCCTAGCCCGAACTCTAACCCTAACCCTTCCCCGAAGCCTTCCCCTCACCCGTCCCCTAATCCTAACCCGTACGCTCACACTAACCCGCGCCCTCACACGTACGCTCCCCCTAAACCGTTGTCGTACCCTCACCTGGACCCTAAACCGTCCCCTTCCCCTAACCCTAACCCTAGCCCGAACCCTAACCCTAACTCTTCCCCGAAGCCTTCCCCTCACCCGTCCCCTAATCCTAACCCGTACGCTCACACTAACCTGCACCCTCACACGTACGCTCCCCCTAAACCGTTTTCATACACTCACCTGGACCCTAAACCTTCCCCGTCCACTAACCCTAACCCTAGCCCAAAACTTAACCCTAACCCTTCCCCGAAGCCTTCCCCTCACTCGTCCCCTAATCCTAACCCGTACGCTCACACTAACCCGCGCCCTCACACGTACGCTCCCCCTAAAACGTTGTCGTACCCTCATCTGGACCATAAACCGTCCCCGTCCCCTAACCCTAACCCTAGACCGAACCCTAAACCTAACCCTTCCCCGAAGCCTTCCCCTCACCCGTCCCCTAATCCTAACCCGTACGCTCACACTAACCTGCGCCCTCACACGTACGCTCCCACTAAACCGTTGTTGTACACTCACCTGTACCCTAAACCGTCCCCGTCCCCTAACCCTAACCCGAGCCCGAACCCTAACCCTAACCCTTCCCCGAAGCCTTCCCCTCACCCGTCCCCTAATCCTAACCCGTACGCTCACACTAACCCGCGCCCTCACACGTACGCTCCCCCTAAACCATTGTCGTACCCTCACCTGGACCCTAAACCGTCC
Source organism: Leucopleurus acutus (assembly GCF_964270905.1). Taxonomy (NCBI): domain Eukaryota; kingdom Metazoa; phylum Chordata; class Mammalia; order Artiodactyla; family Delphinidae; genus Leucopleurus; species Leucopleurus acutus. Next base: position 25,024 of record NW_028139130.1, on the reverse strand, counting down.
CCGTCCCCTAACCCTAACCCTAGCCCGAACCCTAACCCTAACCCTTCCCCGAAGCCTTCCCCTCACCCTTCCCCTAATCCTAACCCGTACGCTCACACTACCCCGCGCCCTCACACGTACGCTCCCCCTAAACCGTTGTCGTACCCTCACCTGGACCCTAAACCGTCCCCGTCACCTAACCCTAACCCTAGCCCAAACCCTAACCCTAACCCTTCCCCGAAGCCTTCCCCTCACCCGTCCCCTAATCCTAACCCGTACGCTCACACTAACCCGCGCCCTCACACGTACGCTCCCCCTAAACCGTTGTCGTACCCTCACCTGGACGCTAAACCGTCCCCGTCCCCTGACCCTAACCCTAGCCCGAACCCTAACCCTAACCCTTCCCCAAACCCTTCCCCTCACCAGTCCCCTAATCCTAACCCGTACGCTGACACTAAACCGCACCCTCACACGTACGCTCCCCCTAAACCGTTGTCGTACCCTCATCTGGACCCTAAACCGTCCCCGTCCCCTAACCCTAACCCTAGCCCGAACCCTAGCCCTAACCCTTCCCCGAAGCCTTCCCCTCACCTGTCCCCTAATCCTAACCCGTACGCTCACACTAACCCGCGCCCTCACACGAACGCTCCCCCTAAACCGTTGTCGTACCCTCACCTGGACCCTAAACAGTCCCCGTCCCCTAACCCTAACTCTAGCCCGAACCCTAACCCTAACCCTTCCCCGAAGCCTTCCCCTCACCCTTCCCCTAATCTTAACCCGTACGCTCACACTAACCCGCGCCCTCACACGTACGCTCCCCCTAAACCGTTGTCGTACCCTCACCTGGACCCTAAACCGTCCCCTTCCCCTAACCCTAACCCTAGCCCGAACCCTAACTCTAACTCTTCCCCGAAGCCTTCCCCTCAACCGTCCCCTAATCCTAACCCGTACGCTCACACTAACCCGTGCCCTCACACGTACGCTCCCCCTAAACCGTTGTCATACCCTCACCTGGACCCTAAACCTTCCCCGTCCACTAACCCTAACCCTAGCCCGAACCCTAACCCTAACCCTTCCCCGAAGCCTTCCCCTCACTCGTCCCCTAATCTTAACCCGTACGCTCACACTAACCCGCGCCCTCACACGTACGCTCCCCCTAAAACGTTGTCATACCCTCATCTGGACCCTAAACTGTCCCCGTCCCTTAACCCTAACCCTAGCCCGAACCCTAACCCTAACCCTTCCCCGAAGCCTTCCCCTCACCCGTCCCCTAATCCTAACCCGTACGCTCACACTAACCTGCGCCCTCACACGTACGCTCCCACTAAACCTTTGTCGTACACTCACCTGTTCCCTAAACCGTCCCCGTCCCCTAACCCTAACCCGAGCCCGAACCCTAACCCTAACCCTTCCCCGAAGCCTTCCCCTCACCCGTCCCTTAATCCTAACCCGTACGCTCACACTAACCCGCGCCCTCACACGTACGCTCCCCCTAAACCATTGTCGTACCCTCACCTGGACCCTAAACCGTCCCCGTCCCCTAACTCTAACCCTAGCCCGAACCCTAACCCTAACCCTTCCCCGAAGCCTTCCCCTCACCCTTCCCCTAATCCTAACCCGTACGCTCACACTAACCCGCGCCCTCACACGTACGCTCCCCCTAAACCGTTGTCGTACCCTCACCTGGACCCTAAGCCGTCCCCGTCCCCTAACACTAACCCTAGCCAAAACCCTAACCCTAACCCTTCCCCGAAGCCTTCCCCTCACCCGTCCCCTAATCCTAACCTGTACGCTCACACTAACCCGCGCCCTCACACGTACGCTCCCCCTAAACCGTTGTCGAACCCTCACCTGGACGCTAAACCCTCCCCGTCCCCTAACCCTAACCCTAGCCCGAACCCTAACCCTAACCCTTCCCCAAACCCTTCCCCTCACCAGTCCCCTAATCCTAACCAGTACGCTGACACTAAACCGCACCCTCACACGTACGCTCCCCCTAAACCGTTGTCGTACCCTCATCTGGACCCTAAACCGTCCCCGTCCCCTAACCCTAACCCTAGCCCGAACGCTAACCCTATCCCTTCCACGAAGCCTTCCCTTCACCCGTCCCCTAATCCTCACCCGTACGCTCACACTAACCCGCGCCCTCAGACGTACGCTCCCCCAAAACCGTTGTCGTACCCTCACCTGGACCCTAAACCGTCCCCGTCCCCTAACCCTAACCCTAGCCCGAACACTAACCCTAACTCTTCACAGAAGCCTTCCCCTCACCCTTCCCATAATCCTAACCCGTACGCTCACACTAACCCGTGCCTTCACACGTACGCTCCCCCTAAACCATTGTCGTACCCTCACCTGGACCCTAAACCGTCCCCGTCCCCTAACCCTAACCCTAGCCCAAACCCTAACTCTAAACATTCCCCGAAGCCTTCCCCTCACCCGTCCCCTAATCCTAACCCGTACGCTCACACTAACCCGCGCCCTCACACGTACGCTCCCCCTAAACCGTTGTCATACACTAACCTGGACCCTAAACCGTCCCCGTCCACTAACCCTAACCCTAGCCCGAACCCTAACCCTAACCCTTCCCCGAAGCCTTCCCCTCACCCGTCCCCTAATCCTAACCCGTACGCTCACACTAACCCGCACCCTCACATGTACGCTCCCCCTAAACCGTTGTCGTACCCTCATCTGGACCCTAAACCGTCCCCGGCCCCTAACCCTAACCCGAGCCCGAACCCTACCCCTAACCCTTCACCGAAGCCTTCCCCTCACCCGTCCCCTAATCCTAACCCGTACGCTCACACTAACCCGCGCCCTCACACGTACGCTCCCCCTAAACCGTTGTCGTACCCTCACATGGACCCTAAACCGTCCCCGTCCCCTAACTCTAACCCTAGCCCGAACTCTAACCCTAACCCTTCCCCGAAGCCTTCCCCTCACCCGTACCCTAATCCTAACCCGTACGCTCACACTAACCCGCGCCCTCACACGTACGCTCCCCCTAAACCGTTGTCGTACCCTCACCTGGACCCTAAACCGTCCCAGTCCCCTAACACTAACCCTAGCCCGAACCCTAACCCTAACACTTCCCAGAAGCCTTCCCCTCACCCGTCCCCTAATCCTAACACGTACGCTCACACTAACCCGCGCCCTCACACGTACGCTCCCCCTAAACCGTTGTCATACCCTCACCTGGATCCTAAACCGTCCCCGTCCCTTAACCCTAACCCGAGCTCGAACCCTAACCCTAACCCTTCCCCGAAGCCTTCCCCTCACCCGTCCCCTAATACTAACCTGTACGCTCACACTAACCCGCGCCCTCACACGTACGCTCCCCCTAAACCGTTGTCGTACCCTCACCTGGACCCTAAACCGTCCCCATCCCCTAACTCTAACCCTAGCCCGAACCCTAACCCTAACCCTTCCCCGAAGCCTTCCCCTCACCCGTCCCCTAATCCTAACCCGTACGCTCACACTACCCCGCGCCCTCACACGTACGCTCCCCCTAAACCGTTGTCGTACCCTCACCTGGACCCTAAGCCGTCCCCGTCCCCTAACCCTAACCCTAGCCCAAACCCTAACCCTAACCCTTCCCCGAAGCCTTCCCCTCACCCGTCCCCTAATCCTAACCCGTACGCTCACACTAACCCGCGCCCTCACACGTACGCTCCCCCTAAACCGTTGTCGTACCCTCACCTGGACGCTAAACCGTCCCCGTCCCCTGACTCTAACCCTAGCCCGAACCCTAACCCTAACCCTTCCCCAAACCCTTCCCCTCACCAGTCCCCTAATCCTAACCCGTACGCTGACACTAAACCGCACCCTCACACGTACGCTCCCCCTAAACCATTGTCGTACCCTCACCTGGACCCTAAACCGTCCCCGTCCCCTAACTCTAACCCTAGCCCGAACCCTAACCCTAACCCTTCCCCGAAGCCTTCCCCTCACCCTTCCCCTATTCCTAACCCGGACGCTCACACTCACCCGCGCCCTCACACGTACGCTCCCCCTAAACCGTTGTCGTACCCTCACCTGGACCCTAAACCGTCCCCGTCCCCTAACCCTAACCCTAGCCCGAACCCTAACCCTAACCCTTCCCCAAACACTCCCCATCACCCGTCCACTAATCCTAACCCGTACGGTCACACTAACCCGCGCCCTCACACGTACGCTCCCCCTAAAACTTTGTCGTAACCTCACCTGGACCCTAAACCGTCCCCGTCCCCTAACCCTAACCCTAGCCCGAACCCTAAACCTAACTCTTCCCCGATTCCTTCCCCTCACCCGTCCCCTAATCCTGACCCGTACGCTCACACTAACCCGCGCCCTCACACGTATGCTCCCCCTAAATCGTTGTCGTACCCTCACCTAGACCTTAAACCGTCCCCTTCCCCTAACCCTAACCCTTGCCCGAACCCTAACCCTAACACTTCCCCGAAGCCTTCCCTTCTTCCGTCCCCTAATCCTAACCCGTACGCTCACACTAAGCGGCGCACTCACACGTACGCTCCCCTAAACCGTTATCGTACTCTCACCTGGACCCTAAACTGTCCCCGTCCCCTAACCCTAACCCTTCCCCGAAGCCTTCCCCTCACCCGTTCCCTAATCCTAACCCGTACGCTCACACTAACCCGCGCCCTCACACGTACGCTCCCCCTAAACCGTTGTCGTACCCTCACCTGGACCATAAACCGTCCCCTTCCCCTAACCCTAACCCTAGCCCGAACCCTAACCCTAACTCTTCCCCGAAGCCTTCCCCTCACCCGTCCCCTAATCCTAACCCGTACGCTCACACTAACCCGTGCCCTCACACGTACGCTCCCCCTAAACCGTTGTCGTACCCTCACCTGGACCCTAAACTGTCCCCGTCCCCTAACCCTAACCCTAGCCCGAACCGTAACTCTAAACCTTCCCCGAAGCCTTCCCCTCACCGGTCCCCTAATCCTAACCAGTAGGTTCACACTAACCCGCACCCTCACACGTACGCTGCCCCTAAACCGTTGTCATACCCTCACCTGGACCCTAAACCTTCCCCGTCCACTAACCCTAACCCTAGCCCGAAACCTAACCCTAACCCTTCCCCGAAGCCTTCCCCTCACCCGTCCCCTAATCCTAACCCGTACGCTCACACTAACCCGCGCCCTCACAAGTACGCTCCCCCTAAAACGTTGTCATACCCTCATCTGGACCCTAAACCGTCCCCGTCCCCTAACCCTAACCCTAGCCCGAACCCTAACCCTAACCGTTCCCCAAACACTTCCCATTACCCGTCCACTAATCCTAACCCGTACGCTCACACTAACCCGCGCCCTCACACGTACGCTCCCCCTAAAACTTTGTCGTACCCTCACCTGGACCCTAAACCGTCCCCGTCCCCTAACCCTAACCCTAGCACGAACCCTAAACCGAACCCTTCCCCGAAGCCTTCCCCTCACCCGTCCCCTAATCCTAACCCGTACGCTCACAGTAACGCGCGCCCTCACATGTACGCTCCCCCTAAACCGTTGTCATACCCTCACCTGGACCTTAAACCGTTCCCTTCCCCTAACCCTAACCCTAGCCCGAACCCTAGCCCTAACACTTCCCCGAAGCCTTGCCCTCACCCGTCCCCTAATCCTAACCCGTACGCTCACACTAACCCGCGCCCTCACACGTACGCTCCCCCTAAACCGTTGTCGTGCCCTCACCTGGACCCTAAACCGTCCCCATCCCCTAACACTAACCCTAGCCCGAACCCTAACCCTGACTTTTACCCGAAGCCTTCCCCTCACCCGTCCCCTAATCCTAACACGTACGCTCACACTAACACGCGCCCTCACACGTACGCTCCCCCTAAACCGTTGTCGTACCCTCACCTGGACCATAAACCGTCCCCTTCCCCTAACCCTAACCCTAGCCCGAACCCTAACCCTAACTCTTCCCCGAAGCCTTCCCCTCACCCGTCCCCTAATCCTAACCCGTACGCTCACACTAACCCGTGCCCTCACACGTACGTTCCCCCTAAACCGTTGTCGTACCCTCACCTGGACCCTAAACCGTCCCCGTCCCCTAACCCTAACCCTAGCCCGAACCCTAACTCTAAACCTTCCCCGAAGCCTTCCCCTCACCGGTCCCCTAATCCTAACCCGTACGTTCACACTAACCCGCACCCTCACATGTACGCTCCCCCTAAAACGTTGTCGTACCCTCATCTGGACCCTAAACCGTCCCCGTCCCCTAATCCTAACCCTAGCCCGAAACCTAACCCTAACCCTTCCCCGAAGCCTTCCCCTCACCCGTCCCCTAATCCTAACCCGTACGCTCCCACTAACCTGCGCCCTCACACGTACGCTCCCCCTAAACCGTTCTCGTACACTCACCTGGACCCTAAACCGTCCCCATCCCCTAACCCTAACCCGAGCCCGAAACCTAACCCTAACCCTTCCCCGAAGCCTTCCCCTCACCCGTCCCCTAATCCTAACCCGTACGCTCACACTAAGCAGCGCACTCACACGTACGCTCCCCTAAACCGTTGTCGTACCCTCACCTGGACCCTAAACAGTCCCCGTCCCCTAACCCTAACCCTTCCCCGAAGCCTTCCCCTCACCCATCCCCTAATCCTAACCCGTACGCTCACACTAACCCGCGACCTCACACGTACGCTCCCCCTAAACCGTTGTCGTACCCTCACCTGGACACTAAACCGTCCCCGTCCCCTAACCCTAACCCTAGCCCGAACCCTAACCCTAACCCTTCCCCGAAGCCTTCCCCTCACCCGTCCCCTAATCCTAACCCGTACGCTCACACTAACCCGCGCCCTCACACGTACGCTCCTCCTAAACCGTTGTCGTACCCTCAGCTGGACCCTAAACCGTCCCCGTCCCCTAACCCTAACCCTAGCCCGAACCCTAACCCTAACCCTTCCCCGAAGCCTTCCCCTCACCCGTCCCCTAATCCTAACCCGTACGCTCACACTAAACCGCGCCCTCACACGTACGCTCCCCCTAAACCGTTGTCGTACCCTCACCTGGACCCTAAACCGTCCCCGTCCCCTAACCCTAACCCTAGCCCGAACCCTAACCCTAACCCTTCCCCAAACACTTCCCCTCACCCGTCCACTAATCCTAACCCGTACGCTCACACTAACCCGCGCCCTCACACGTATGCTCCCCCTAAAACTTTATCGTACCCTCACCTGGACCCTAAAACGTCCCCATCCCCTAACTCTAACCCTAGCATGAACCCTAACCCTAACCCTTCCCCGACGCCTTCCCGTCAACCGTCCCCTAATCCTAACCCGTACGCTCACACTAACCCGCGCCCTCACACGTACGCTCCCCCTAAACCGTTGTCGTACCCTTACCTGGACCCTAAACCGTCCCCGTCCCCTAACCCAAACCCTAGCCCGAACGCTAACCCAAACCCTTCCCCGAAGCCTTCCCCTCACCCGTCCCCTAATCCTAACCCGTAGGCTCACACTAACCCACGCCCGCACACGTACGCTCCTCCTAAACCGTTGTCGTACCCTCACCTGGACCCTAAACCGTCCCCGTCCCCTAACCCTAACCCTAGCCCAAACCCTAACCCTAACCATTCCACGAAGCCTTCCCGTCACCCGTCCCCTAATCCTAACCCGTACGCTCACACTAACCTGCGCCCTCACACGTACGCTCCCCCTAAACCGTTGTCGTACCTTCACCTGGACCCTAAACCGTCCCCGTCCCCTAACTCTAACCGTAGCACGAACCCTAACCCTAACCCTTCCCCAAATGCTTCCCCTAACCCGTCCCCTAATCCTAACCTGTACGCTCACACTAACCCGCGCCCTGACACGTATGCTCCCCCTAAACCGTTGTTGTACCGTAACCTGGACCCTAAACCATCCCCGTCCCCTAACCCTAACCCTATCCCGAACCCTAACCCTAACCCTTCCCCGAACCCTTCCCCTCACCCGTCCCCTAATCCTAACCCGTACGCTCACACTAACCTGCGCCCTCACACGTACGCTCCCCCTAAACCGTTGTCGTACACTCACTTGGACCCTAAACCATCCCCGTCCCCTAACCCTAACCCGAGCCCGAACCCTAACCCTAACCCTTCCCCGAAGCCTTCCCCTCACCCGTCCCCTAATCCTAACCCGTACGCTCACACTAACCCGCGCCCTCACACGTACGCTCCCCCTAAACCGTTGTCGTACCCTCACCTGGACCCTAAACCGACCCCGTCCACTAACCCTAACCCTAGCCTGAACCCTAAGCCTAACTGTTCCCCGAAGCCTTCCCCTCACCCGTCCCCTAATCCTAACCCGTATGCTCACACTAACCCGCGCTCTCACACGTACGCTTCCCCTAAACCGTTGTCGTACCCTCACCTGGACCCTAAACCGTCCCCGTCCCCTAACCCTAACCGTAGCCTGAACCCTAACCCTAACCCTTCCCCGAAGCCTTCCCCTCACTCGTCCCCTAATCCTAACCCGTACGCTCACACTAACCCGCGCCCTCACACGTACGCTCCCCCTAAACCGTTGTCGTACCCTCACCTGGACCCTAAACCGTCCCCGTCCCCTAACCCTAACCCTAGCCCGAACCCTAACCCTAACCCTTCCCCGAAGCCTTCCCCTCACCCGTCCCCTAATCCTAACCCGTACGCTCACACTAACCCGCGCCCTCACACGTACGCTCCCCCTAAAACTTTATCGTACTCTCACCTGGACCCTAAAACGTCCCCGTCCCCTAACCCTAACCCTAGCACGAACCCTAACCCTAACCCTTCCCCGAAGCCTTCGCGTCACACGTCCCCTAATCCTAACCCGTACGCTCACACTAACCTGCGCCCTCACACGTACGCTCCCCCTAAACCGTTGTCGTACCCTCACCTGGACCCTAAACCGTCCCCATCCCCTAACCCTAACCCTAGCCCGAACCCTAACCCTAACCCTTCCCCGAAGCCTTCCCCTCACCCGTCCCCTAAACCTAACCCGTACGCTCACACTAACCCGCGCCGTCAAACGTATGCTCCCCCTAAACCGTTGTCGTACCCAAACCTTGACCCTAAACCGTCCCCGTCCCCTAACTCTAACCCTAGCCCGAACACTAGCCCTAACCCTTCCCCGAAGCCTTCCCCTCACCCGTCCGCTAATCCTAACCCGTACGCTCACACTAACCCGCACCCTCACACGTACGCTCCCCCTAAACCGTTGTCGTACCCACACCTCGACCCTAAACCGTCCCCGTCCCCTAACCCTAACCCTAGCTCGAACCCTAAACCTAACACTTCCTCGAAGCCTTCTCCTCACCCGTCCCCTAATTCTAACCCGTACGCTCACACTAACCCGCGCCCTCACACGTACGCTCCCCCTAAACCGTTGTCGTAGCCTCACCTGGACCCTAAACCGTCCCTGTCCCCTAACTCTAACCCTAGCCCGAACGCTAACCCTAACCCTTCCCCGAAACCTTCCCCTCACCCGTCCCCTAATCCTAACCAGTACGCTCACAGTAACGCGCGCCCTCACACGTACGCTCCCCCTAAACCGTTGTTGTACCCTCACCTGGACCTTAAACCGTCCCCTTCCCCTAACCCTAACCCTAGCCCGAACCCTAGCCCTAACACTTCCCCGAAGCCTTCCCCTCACCCGTCCCATAATCCTAACCTGTACGCTCACACTAACCCGCGCCCTCACACTTACGCTCCCCCTAAACCGTTGTCGTACACTCACCTGGACCCTAAACCGTCCCCATCCCCTAACCCTAACCCTAGCCCGAACTCTAACCCTAGACCGAACCCTAACCCTAACCCTTCCCTGAAGCCTTCCCCTCACCTGTCCCCTAATACTAACCCGTACGCTCACACTAACCCGCGCCCTCACACGTATGCTCCCCCTAAACCGTTGTCGTACCCTCACCTGGACCCTAAACCGTCCCCGTCCCCTAACCCTAACCCTATCCCGAACCCTAACCCTAACCCTTCCCTGAAGCCTTCCCCTCACCCGACCCTAATCCTAAGACGTACGCTCAAACTAACCCACGCCCTCACACGCATGCTCCCCCTAAACCGTTGTCGTACCCTCACCTGGACCCTAAACCGTCCCCGAGACCCTAACCCTAACCCTAGCCCGAACCCTAGCCCTAAACCTTCCCCGAAGCCTTCCCCTCACCCGTCCCCTAATCCTAACCCGTACGCTCACACTAACCCGCGCCCTCACACGTACGCTCCCCCTAAATCTTTGTCGTACCCTCACGTAGACCTTAAACCGTCCCCTTCCCCTAACCCTAACCCTAGCCCGAACCCTAACCCTAACACTTCCCCGAAGCCTTCCCCTCATCCGTCCCCTAATGCTAACCTAACCCGTACGCTCACACTAAGCGGAGCCCTCACACGTATGCTCCCCCTAAACCGTTGTCGTACCCTCACCTGGACCCTAAACAGAACCCGTCCCCTAACCCTAACCCTTCCCCGAAGCCTTCCCCTCACCCGTCCCCTAATCCTAACCCGTACGCTCACACTAACCCGCGCCCTCACACGTACGCTCCCCCTAAACCGTTGTCGTACCCTCACCTGGACCCTAAACCGTCCCCGTCCCCATCCCTAACCCTAGCCCGAACCATAACCCTAACACTTCCCCGAAGCCTTCCCCTCATCCGTCCCCTAATCCTAACCCGTACGCTCACACTAAGCGGCGCCCTCACACGTACGCTCCCCCTAAACCGTTGTCGTACCCTCACCTGGACCCTAAACAGTCCCCGTCCCAGAACCCTAACAATTCCCCGAAGCCTTCCCCTCAGCCGACCCCTAATCCTAACCCGTACGCTCACACTAACCCGTGCCCTCACACGTACGCTCCTCCTAAACCGTTGTCGTACCCTCACCTGGACCCTAAACCCTCTACGTCCCCTAACCCTAACCCTAGCCCGAACCCTAAACCTAACACTTCCCCGAAGCCTTCCCCTCACCCGTCCCCTAATCCTAAGCCGTACGCTCACACTAACCCGCGCCCTCACACATACGCTCCCTCTAAACCGTTGTCGTACACTCACCTGGACCCTAAACCGTCCCCTTCCCCTAATCCTAACCCTAGCCCCAACCCTAACCCTAACCCTTCCCCGAAGCCTTCCCCTCTCCCGTCCCCTAATCCTAACCCGTACGCTCACACTAACCCGCGCCCTCACACGTACGCTCCCCCTAAACCGTTGTCGTACCCTCACCTGGACCCTAAACCGTCCCCGTCCCCTAACCCTAACCCTATCCCGAACCCTAACCTTAACCCTTCCCCAAAACCTTCCCCTCACCCGTCCCCTAATCCTAACCCATACGCTCACACTAACCCACGTCCTCACACGTACGCTCCCCCTAAACCGTTGTCGTACCCTCATCTGGACCCTAAACCGTCCCCGTCCCCTACCCTAACCCTAGCCCGAACCCTAACCCTAACCCTTCCCCAAATCCTACCCCTCACCCGTCCCCTAATCCTAACCCGTACGCTCACACTAACCCGCGCCCTCACACGTACGCTCCCCCTGAATCATTGTCGTACCCTCACCTAGAACTTAAACCGTCCCCTTCCCCTAAACCTAACCCTAGCCCGAAACCTAACCCTAACACTTCCCCGAAGCCTTCCCGTCATCCGTCCCCTAATCCTAACCCGTACGCTCACACTAAGCGGCGCCCTCACACGTACGCTCCCCCTAAACCGTTGTCGTACCCTCACCTGGACCCTAAACAGTCCCCGTCCCCTAACCCTAACCCTTCCCCGAAGCCTTCCCCTCACCCGTCCCCTAATCCTAACCCGTACGCTCACACTAACCCGCGCCCTCACACGTACGCTACCCCTAAACCGTTGTCGTACCCTCACCTGGACCCTAAACCCTCCACGTCCCCTAACCCTAACCCTAGCTCGAACCCTAAACCTAACACTTCCCAGAAGCCTTCCCCTCACCCGTCCCCTAATCCTAAGCCGTACGCTCACACTAACCCGCGCCCTCACACGTACGCTCCCCCTAAACCTTTGTCGTACCCTCACCTGGACCCTAACCATCCCCTTCCCCTAACCCTAACCCTAGCCCCAACCCTAACCCTAACACTTCCCAAAAGCCTTCCCCTCACCCGTCCCCTAATCCTAACCTGTATGCTCACACTAACCCGTGCCCTCACACGAACGCTCCCCCTAAACCGTTGTCGTACCCTCACCTGGACCCTAAACCGTCCCCGTCCCCTAACCCTAACCCTAGCCCTAACCCTAACCCTAACCCTTCCCCGAAGCCTTCCCCTCACCCGTCCCCTAATCCTAAGACGTACGCTCAAACTAACCAACGCCCTCACACGTATGCTCCCCCTAAAACGTTGTCGTACCCTCACCTGGACCCTAAACCATCCCCGTCCCCTAACCCTAACCCTAACCCGAACCCTAACCCTAACCCTTCCCCGAAACCTTCCCCTCACCCGTCCCCTAATCCTAACCCGTACGCTCACACTAACCCACGCCCTCACACGTACGCTCCCCCTAAACCGTTGTCGTACCCTCACCTGGACCCTAAACCGTCCCCGTCCCCTAGCCCTAACCCTAGCCCGAACCCTAGCCCTAACACTTCCCCGAAGCCTTCCCCTCACCCGTCCCCTAATCCTAAACCGTACACTCACACTAACCCGCGCCCTCACACGTACGCTCCCCCTAAACCGTTGTCGTACCCTCACCTGGACCCTAAACCGTCCCCTTCCCCTAACCCTAACCCTAGCCTGAACCCTAACCCTTACCCTTCCCCGAAGCCTTCCCCTCACCCGTCCCCTAATCCTAACCCGTACGCTCACACTACCCGCACCCTCACACGTACGCTCCCCCTAAACCGTTGTCGTACCCTCACCTGGACCCTAAACCGTTCCCGTTCGCTAACGCTAACCCTAGCACGAACCCTTACCCTAACCCTTCCCCGAAGCCTTCCCCTCACCCGTCCCCTAATCATAACCCGTAAGCTCACACTAACCTGCGCCCTCACACGTACGCTCCCCCTAAACCGTTGTCGTACCCTCACCTGGACCCTAAACCGTCCCCGTCCCCTAACCCTAACCCTAGCCCGAACCCTAACCCTAACCCTTCCCCGAAGCCTTCCCCTCACCCGTACCCTAATCCTAACACGTATGCTCACACTAACTCACGACCTCACACATACGCTCCTCCTAAACCGTTGCTGTACGTTCACATGGACCCTAAACCGTCCCCGTCCCCTAACCCTAACTCTAGCCCGATCCCTAACCCTAACCCTTCCCCGAAGCCTTCCCCTCACCCGTCCCCTAATCCTAACCCGTACGCTCACACTAACCCACGCCCTCACACGTACGCTCCCCCTAAACCGTTGTCATACCCTCACCTGGACCCTGAACCGTCCCCGTCCCCTAACACTAACCCTAGCCCGAAACCTAACCCTAACCCTTCCCCAAAGCCTTCCCCTCACCCGTCCCCTAATACTAACCCGTACGCTCACACTAACCCGCACCCTCACACGCACGCTCCCCCTAAACCGTTGTTGTACCCTCACCGGGACCCTAAACCGTCCCCGTCCCCTAACCCTAACCCTAGCCAGAACCGTAACCCTAACCCTTCCCCGAAGCCTTCCCCTCACCCGTCCCCTAATCCTAACCCGTACGCTCACACTAACCCGCGCCCTCACACGTACGCTCCTCCTAAACCGCTGTCGTACCCTCACCTGGACCCTAAACCGTCCCCGTCCCCTACCCTAACCCTAGCCCGAAACCTTACAAGAACCTCGTTTACGGTACAAGTTCAATATCACAGAAAGCGAAAAATGGATAAAGTTGTGGTACTTACGTACAATGCAATATCACTCAGCAATGAAATCTATGTCATCAGTCCCGTAGCAGCATAATGAGTGGATTCAGGTACGATGATTCTAAGTGAAATAAGTCACACAGGAAAAGAAACATCATAAGATGTCACTAATACACGGAATTTAAACTTGGCTACACAGGAACTGAATTTCAAAACAGAACAGGGTCTCAAATGTAGAAAACCAACTTATGCTTGCTTAAGGGGAAAGGTGAGTTGGGGTGCTGCATAAAACCAGAGATTGAAATTAGCACAGATACCGCTCCATAAGCCAAATATGTAATAGAGAAGAGCTACTCCTTGCTCAACGAAGTGGACTCAGCACCCCATATTAGACGCCTAAGAATATACCTGACTAGTAAGAATCTTAAAACCTATGGATTTATATGTCTCCGAAAGAGAATCAAGCGTGTGTACAGTGGCATAAACGCAGCAGTGATAGGATTGGTGAGGTTCGGTGAGCAAATGCAGACCCTTTGAAGTCATATTGCATGGTACCCATTCCATGGATCTCAACTCTCCAGGTTTAAGGGATTCTTCCTTCAGCTAAAACATGCATGTGGAACCCAGAGTACGATCCACCGTGTGATCGGGAAACGTGTTCAAATGTGTCTCAGTTTTCGTCCCCTGGTACTCGGGTGCAACATTCCAGACGCTTTACTAACACTCTCCCCACTTGGAGAGTCAGTGCCTTTAACCTGCTGTTTGGCCCAGTTTGCAATTTCTGCGGAAAATGAACAGGAATAGGGAGAACCAATGAGAGACTAGCTGGAGGTGTCTGGACGGGCAAATTTAACTCTCATTTCCCACCAGGAAGAGGAATTAACCAAAGGCTCAGCGTGCCATGCCGGAACCACACTAGGGCCTGAAGCAATCCTGCGGTGTTGCGGCCAGCTCACAAGAAAGCGAGTTGAAGAAAGGAGCTCAGGGGCACTGTCATTCACAACCCTGCAGAGTTATAAATGACAGCTATCGTCCAAAAATATATTGAAGTAAGGCTGCCAAGAGGACTTGACAGCGGGACAGAATTGCAGGAAACCGATTTTAGGAGGTAGACTGGAATTGCATGTAAAGCATAGGAAAAGAGGCAGAACGTCCACAATGATGCACTTGGCCAAAAAGGGCGTATGCGTTTTTTCCTGAATATATCCAGGAAAAAACGCATACGCCCTTTTTGGCCAACCAAGCAAGCTTGCAAAGGAAATCTGCACTACAATGAAGTCTCACTGCCCCCCGGTCAAAAGGGCCATCTGAAAAAAGTGTAAAATCCAGAAAGGCAGGACAGGCCAAGGAGAACTGGGAGCCTTGTTATGCTGATGGGCAGGTTGCAAATTGCCAACAGCCACTCTGGAGAAGTGTATGATGTGTCCTGAAACATCTAAAAAACAAAGCAACAGAGCCTAGGGCACTTCCACTTATGGTCCTATAGCTTAGGGAAATTATAATCAAAAAGACACAGCCACCCCAAAGTTTGGGACGGCTGTGTTTACAAGAACCTCGTTGACAGTACAAGTTCAATATCACAGAAAGCGAAAAATGGATAAAGTTGTGGTACTTACGTACAATGCAGTGTCACTCAGCAATGAAATCTATGTCATCAGTCCCGTAGCAGCATAATGAGTGGATTCAGGTACGATGATTCTAAGTGAAGTAAGTCACACAGAAAAAGAAACATCATATGATGTCACTAATACACGGAATTTAAACTTGGCTACACAGGAACTGAATTTCAAAACAGAACAGGGTCTCAAATGTAGAAAACCAACTTATGCTTGCTTAAGGGGAAAGGTGAGTTGGGGTGCTGCATAAAACCAGAGATTGAAATTAGCAAAGATACCGCTCCATAAGCCAAATATGTAATAGACAAGAGCTACTCCTTGCTCAACGAAATGGACTCAACACCCCATATTAAACGCCTAAGAATATACCTGACTAGTAAGAATCTTAAAACCTATGGATTTATATGTCTCCGAAAGAGAATCAAGCGTGTGTACAGTGGCATAAACGCAGCAGTGATAGGATTGGTGAGGTTCGGTGAGCAAATGCAGACCCTTTGAAGTCATACTGCATGGTACCCATTCCATGGGTCTCAACTCTCCAGGTTTAAGGGATTCTTCCTTCAGCTAAAACATGCATGTGGAACCCAGAGTACGATCCACCGTGTGATCGGGAAACGTGTTCAAATGTGTCTCAGTTTTCGTCCCCTGGTACTTGGGTACAACATTCCAAACGCTTTACTAACACTCTCCCCACTTGGAGAGTCAGTGCCTTTAACCTGCTGTTTGGCCCAGTTTGCAATTTCTGCGGAAAATGAACAGGAATAGGGAGAACCAATGAGAGACTAGCTGGAGGTGTGTGGACGGGCAAATTTAACTCTCATTTCCCACCAGGAAGAGGAATTAACCAAAGGCTCAGCGTGCCATGCCGGAACCACCCTAGGGCCTGAAGCAATCCTGCGGTGTTGCGGCCAGCTCACAAGAAAGCGAGTTGAAGAAAGGAGCTCAGGGGCACTGTCATTCACAACCCTGCAGAGTTATAAAGGACAGCTATCGTCCAAAAATATATTGAAGTAAGGCTGCCAAAGGACTTGACAGTGGGGCAGAATTGCAGGAAACCGATTTCAGGAGGTAGACTGGAATTGCATGTAAAGCATAGGAAAAGAGGCAGAACGTCCACAATGATGCACTTGCCCAAAACGGGCGTATGCGTTTTTTCCTGAAAATATTCAGGAAAAAACGCATACGCCCTTTTTGGCCAACCAAGCAAGCTTGCAAAGGAAATCTGCACTACAATGAAGTCTCACTTCTCCCCAGTCAAAAGGGCCATCTGAAAAAAGTGTAAAATCCAGAAAGGCAGGACAGGCCATGGAGAACTGGGAGCCTTCTTATGCTGATGGGCAGGATGTAAATTGCCAATAGCCACTAGGGAGAAGTGTATGGTGTTTCCTGAAACATCTAAAAAACAAAGCAACAGAGCCTAGGGCACTTCCACTTATGGTCCTATAGCTTAGGGAAATTAAAATCAAAAAGACACAGCCAGCCCAAAGGTTGGGTCGGCTCTGTTTACAAGAAAGTTTTCGGTACAAGTTCAATATCACAGAAAGTGAAAAATGGATAAAGAAGTTGTGGTACTTACGTACAATGCAATATCACTCAGCAATGAAATCTATGTCATCAGGCCCATAGAAGCATAATGAGTGGATTCAGGTATGATGATTCTAATTGAAATAAATCACACAGAAAAAGAAACATCATAAGATATCACTAATACACGGAATGTAAACTTGGCTACACAGGAACTGAATTACAAAACAGAACAGAATCTCAAATTTAGAAAACCAACTAATGGTTGCTTAAGGAGAAAGGTGAGTTGGGGTGTTTCATAAAACCAGAGATTGAAATGAGCACAGATAAAGTTCCTTAAGCCAAATTTGTAAAACCCAAGAGCTACTCCTTGCTCAACGAAATGGACTCAACACCCCATATTAAACGCCTAAGAATGTACCTGACAAGTAAGTATCTTAAAACCTATGGATTGCTATGTCGCCAAAAGAGAATCAAGCAGTGTACAGGTTCATAAACGAAGCAGTGATAGGATTGAACACGTTCAGTGAGCAAATGAAGACCCTTTAAATTCATATTGCATGGTACCCATTCCACGGGTCTCAAATCTCCAGGTTTAAGGTATTCTTCCTTCAGCTAAAACATGCATGTGGAACCCAGAGTATGATCAACCGTGTGATCGGGAGACGTGTTCAAATATGTCTCAGTTTTCATCCCCTGGTACTCGGGTGCAACATTCCAGATGCTTTACTAACACTCTCCCGACTTGGAGAGTCAGTGCCTTTAACCTCCGGTTTCGCTCTGTTTGCAATTTCTGGAGAAGATGAACAGGAATAGGGAGAACAAATGAGAGATTAGCTGGAGGTGTCTGGACGGGCAAATTTAACTCTCATTTCCCACCAGGAAGAGGAATTAACCAAAGGCTCAGTGTGCCGTGCCGGAATCAGATTAGGGCCTGAAGCAATCCTGCGGTGTTGCGGCTAGCTCACAAGAAAGCAAGTTGAAAAAAGGAGCTCAGGGGCACTGTAATTCACAAACCTGCAGAGTTATCAATGACAGCTATCGTCCAAAAATATACTGAAGTAAGGCTGCCTAGAGGAATTGAAAGCGGGGCAGAATTGCAGGAAACTGATTTCAGGAGGTAGAGTGGAATTCCATTTAAAGCATAGGAAAAGAGGCAGAACGTCCACAATGATGCACTTGGCCAAAACGGGCATATGCGTTTTTCCTGAATATATTCAGGAAAAAACGCATACGCCCTTTTTGGCCAACCTAGCAAGCTTGCAAAGGAAATCTGCACTACAATGAAGTCTCACTTCCCCCCGGTCAAATGGGACATCTGAAAAAAGTGTAAAATCCAGAAAGTCAGGACAGGCCATGGAGAACTGGGAGCCTTGTTATGCTGATGGGCGGGTTGTAAATTGCCAACAGCCACTCGGTAGAAGTGTATGGTATTTCCTGAAACATCTAAAAAACAAAGCAACAGAGCCTAGGACACTTCCAATTATGGTCCTATAGCTTAGGGAAATTAAAATCAAAAAGACACAGCCACCCCAAAGTTTGGGACGGCTCTGTTTACAAGAACCTCTTTTACGGTTCAAGTTCAATATCGCAGAAAGTGAAAAATGGATAAAGAAGCTGTGGTACTTACGTACAATGCAATATCACTCAGCAATGAAATCTATGACAACAGGCCGGTAGCAGCATAATGAGTGGATTCAGGTATGATGATTCTAACTGAAATAAGTCACACAGAAAACGAATCATCATAATATATCACTAATACACGGAATGTAAACTTGGCTACACAGGAACTGAATTACAAAACAGAACAGTGTCTCAAATTTAGAAAACAAACTTATGCTTGCTTAAGGGGAAAGGTGAGTTGGGGTGCTGCATAAAACCAGAGATTGAAATGAGCACAGATAAAGTTCCTTAAGCCAACTATGGAACAGACAAGAGCTACTCCTTGCTCAACGAAATGGACTCAACACCCCATATTAAACGCCTAAGAATGTACCTGACTAGTAAGTATCTTAAAACCTATGGATTGCTATATCTCCTAAAGAGAATCAAGCATGTGTACAAGGGCATAAACACAGCAGTCATAGGATTGGAGAGGTTCGGTGAGCATATAAAGACCCTTTGAAGACCTATTGCATGGTACCCATTCCATCGGTCTCAAATCTCCACGTTTAAGGTATTCTTCCTTCAGCTAAAACATGCATGTGGAACCCAGAGTATGATCAACCGTGTGATCGGGAGACGTGTTCAAATATGTCTCAGTTTTCGTCTCCTGGTACTCGGGTTCAACATTCCAGATGCTTTACTAACACTCTCCCGACTTGGAGAGTCAGTGCCTTTAACCTCCTGTTCGGCCCAGTTTGCAATTTCTGCGGAAGCTGAACAGGAATAGGGAGAACAAGTGAGAGACTTCCTGGAGTGTCTGGACAGGCAAATTAACTCTCATTTCCCACCAGGAAGAGGAATTAACCAAAGGCTCAGCGTGGCGTGCCTGAACCAGATTAGGGCCTGAAGCAATACTGCGGTGTTGCGCCCAGCTCACAAGAAAGCGAGTTGAAGAAAGGAGCTCAGGGTCACTATAATTCACAAACCTGCAGAGTTATAAATGACACCTATCATCCAAAACTATACTGAAGTAAGGCTGCCAAGAGGACTTGAAAGCGGGGCAGAATTGCAGGAAACCGATTTCAGGAGGTAGACTGGAATGGCATTTAAAGCATAGGAAAAGAGGCAGAACGTCCACAATGATGCACTTGGCCAAAAAGGACATATGCGTTTTTACCTGAATATATTGAGGTAAAAAAGCATATGCCCTTTTGGCCAACCAAGCAAGCTTGCAAAGGAAATCTGCACTACAATGAAGTCTCACTTCCCCCCAGTCAAAAGGGCCATCTGAAAAAAGTGTAAAATCCAGAAAGGCAGGACAGGCCATGGAGAACTGGGAGCCTTGTTATGCTGATGGGGGGGATGTAAATTGCCTACAGCCACTCTGGAGAAGTGTATGGTGTTTCCTGAAACATCTAAAAAACAAAGCAACAGGGCCTAGGGCACTTCCACTTATGGTCCTATACTTAGGGAAAATAAAATCAAAAAGACACAGCAACCCCAAAGGTTGGGACGGCTCTGTTTACAAGAACCTCGTTTACGGTAAAAGTTCAATATCACAGAAAGTGAAAAATGGATAAAGAAGTTGTGGTACTTACGTACAATGCAATATCACTCAGGAATGAAATCTATGTCATCAGGCCTGTACCAGCATAATGAGTGGATTGAGGCACGATGATTCTAAGTGAAATAAGTCACACAGAAAAAGAAACATCATAAGGTATCACTAATGCACGGAATGTAAACTTGGCTACACATGAACTGAATTACAAAACAGAACAGGGTCTCAAGTTTAGAAAACCAACTTATGCTTGCTTAAGGGGAAAGGTGAGTTGGGGTGCTGCATAAAACCAGAGTTTGAAATTAGCACAGATACCGCTCCATAAGCCAAATATGCAATAGACAAGACCTACCCCTTGCTCAACGAAATGGACTCAACAATGAGGTATCACCTCACACCTGTTAGAATGGGCATCATCTGAAAATCTACAAACAACAAATGCTGGAAAGGGTGTGGAGAAAAGGAAGCCTCTTCCACTATTGTTGGGAATATAAATTGATACAGTCACTATGGAGAACAATATGGAGTTTCTTAACAAACTAATAATAGAATTACCATATGATACAGCAATCCCAGTACTGGACATATACCCAGACAAAACCATAAATCAAAAAGAGACATTCACCGCAATGTTCATTGCATCACTATTTACAATATCGAGGTAATGGAAGCAACCTAAATGCCCACACACAGACGAATGCATAAAGATGTGGTACATATATAAAATGGAATATTACTAAGCCATGAAAGGAATGAAATTGGGTCATTTGTAGAGACGTCGATGGATCTAGAGACTGTCATACAGAGTGAAGTAAGTCAGAAAGAGAAAAACAAATCTTGTATATTCATGCATATATGTGGAACCTAGAAAAACTGTACAGATTAACCGTTTTGCAAGGCATAAATAGAGCAACAGATGTAGACAACAATCGTATGGACAACAAGGGGGGAAAGCTCTTGGAGGGGTGGTGGTGGGAGGAGTTGAGAGATTGGGATTGGCATGTAAACATTTATATGTATAAAATAGATAACCAATGAGAAGCTGCTGTATAAAAATATAAAATAAAATTCAAAATTAAAAAGAAATAAAATTTAAAAAATAAAACAGAAAAAACAATTATTCCCTTCACATACATGTATTTATATGAATAAATTATTTCCATGCTTATATCTGTAAATACAAAAAAGAGGAATAAAATCTACCTTGAACCAAAAACGAAAAAGAGAAAAAAAAAAAAACAGAACCCACCAGTTACTCAGAGGAAAACCGTATCAGGGCACTTGCTCCAGTTGTAAACAATTCTGAAGTTGGTCAGTGGTGAGGAATCGTCTCCCATTCAGCCAGCAGCCCCCACACAACAAGCATCCTCATTGCAAAGCTGGGGCACCGTGCCAAGGCATCTGTGAGTAAACGTGAGCTGAGCCCCAGGCCAGTTGCTGCTGAACTGTTCCCACCCTTCCCAGGTAAAACACCTGAATATATACAAGGACTTGAAAGCCTAGAGGAAGGGCCATGGAGCCACACGAGTGACAGCATGCCAGCTGACTTGGTGCCTGCAGGCCAGCCAGGATGGTCCTGGCCCTGGGTGCTCTTCTGGAAGATTTCCATTTCCCTGCCTGAGATACCCGTCCTGTCCCTGCCCCCACTGCTTTTTTCCTTCCTCACCTCTGCCCAGGGAGAAATTCCAGCAGCAGGTATGGGTGACACATCCTCTTCTTTAGCAGGTGGCAGCCTGGCAACTGCTGCAGAAAGTCCAGCAGAGCCCCACTCACACTGGGCCACCCACAAAGCCGTGGCCTCTCACTCCCTCCCACCAGCCCAGCCCCGAGACTGCTGACAGGGCAGAGAAAATGGCGTCAGGCACAGCTGCAGGGGCTTTTGCTGCCTGGAGTGGTATTTATATTGATCTCAACCCAGGCACACCTGGGGAGGGCTGGCCCGCACGGTAAGGCTGCCCAGGTCAGCCAATCATCACCCCTCAGGGCTCACAGTTGCAGAAAATGGAACTTGCTGAACTGGACAGGTCCAAGGAACAGGTGTGGGCCCCTGAGAGTCAGGATAGACAAGGGGCTGCAGCTTTGGTTTGTTTTCTAATCATTTTATCTGGACCATGAGTGGGAGACAACTTCAAGAAAACCCTCTCCTAATGAGAGGAACCCAGGAGTCAGAGAGAGGAGGGGTGGGTGGTGGTTGGAGACAGAGGCCTGGTGCCCTGTGTGCAGTGGAAGTCTCTGGAAGACCAGGTGGAGGGAGGCCACACAGAGTGATGCCCAGGGTCACAGACCTGTCGGAGCTGCTGTTTCTTAGTTCAAGTCCTGCTCTGAGGTGCTCTGTGTCAGCTCTGAGCGACAGGTGAGCTGGGGGTGCTCTTCAATGAGGGCTATGTGCACGGTTCCTGTGTGCCCAGCCCTGCCACGGTACCTGCAAGGGTAGCTCTGTATCCTGGGAGGGGCCTGACCATGAGAGCCCCGTGGGCTGGGTTGGGGGTGGGGTACCTGCCCAGGAGAGCTCCATATCCTGGGATTGGCCTGACCACGAGAGCCCCATGGGCTGCTGGGGACCTGGTAAAGGATGTCAGGACAGTCAGTGAAGCCACCGAGGATATACCTCCAGTTGCTCCTGATTCCTACACCCTGCTGGTCATTCTACCAACCACCAGGACATGGTATTCTGTATTAGTCTTCAATGATGCCTTCTTTTGTATTCCATTAGTCCCAGAGTCACAAGAAATTTTGGCTTGTGAGTGGCAGGACTCAACATACAACTAAAACAATACTTCCGGGCCGTCTTGCCCCAAGGGTTCAAAAATTCCCACACCATCTTTGGGGAAAGCTTAGCTAAAGACCGAAAAGTTCTACCTCTGGAAAAGGAAACCCTCCTTCAATATGCAGACGACATTCTGATCGCCAGCCCTACTAAGGAGGCCTCTGAACTACCAAGCCAATAAAGGATAGAAGTTGTCCAAGAAAAAGCTCAAATATCACAGACTGCGGTGACCTGCCTGGGCTTCATTCTCACACAAGGTCAGAGAAGCCCATCCCAGGAAAGGGAAGAAACCATTTGCAGCCTTACCCCTTTCTAAAACTAGAAGACAGCTTAGGGGTTCCTGGGGAGGCCAGGGTTTGCTGCTTCTGGATCCCTAACTACAGTCTACTAGCTGGGCCTCTATATGAAACACTGAAAGGAAAAGATGATGATCCTTTTGAACAGAATCCAGAAGTGGCCTTTCAAGAATGGAAAGAGCAGTCAATTCAGACCCTTGCCCTGGAACTCCCTAATTGAGCTAAACACTTTGACCTTTACATTCCCGGTGAAAGGTGAATCGTCATTGGAGAATTAGTGCAAAAACTGGGACCACTTGAAATGGAACAACACAAGAATGCCATCCAGGTAGGATAAACTACAGTCACCAAGGGGCTTGGCCCACTGCCACATCTGGCCAAGATACTGGCGGTATCTAAAAACCTGGAAATCAGCAGCCCAAAAGGCCACCTCCCTCCTAAGGGAAAAGGACCCCACATGGTGATCCTAATCACCAACCATGCCCTGAAGTTGCAGGGTTCGCTCCGTGGGCACACTGACCTCGAGTGAGGAGGCCCTCCAACTCCAACATCCAGAGAGATAACCGGGGGCAACAGGGCACCATGACGACTCGTGTGAACATCACTTGACCTGGAGTTTCTCTCATAAAACAACAAGAGTGTGTCCCGAAGGAGTAGACTACTGCTTGCAGGACTTACTGCACCCGGAGGGGAGCTAATAATCTTGGCGGGGGAACCGTATATCACACTGTCACCATAGAAAAGCCTACAGACACCATGATGATGGTGGCCAATAAGACCGGCTGGACTCCTGTTTACTTCAAAAGGCTGTTGACTCAGTGGCCATCATGGTCCTTGATCACCACTGACCCTGGACTGTCTGGGAGTTGAGCGGGCAGGGCTCTGACACCTGGTGCTGTTTTTACGTTAATTCAGGGGCCTAATTGAAGAAAGAGCAGACTACTGGTCAGAGCATCTAGGCTGGCAGAAACGGTCAGCCTAAGGTGGCCGAACAAATGTGGGGCGGGGTGAAACTGGCCCCCACAGCGTCTCTGCACATCTCTTTCCTGGACCCTTAAAGGTCATTAGAATCTATAACACTTCCAATGCTGGTGCTCAGGTGGACGAGCAGGGAGGCAGGGGTCCTGGGGCCAATCAACGTCACCTGGAGGCTGCTGGGGAGAAGTTCTGACCCTCGTCCCCTGGTATGAGGGCTCCCAACTCAGCACTCAGCAGTTACAGAAGAAGGGTCTGCACCCTCAGCACTCCAAGAATGAGGAACGGGACAAAAGGCAGAGGAGGGGTTTGTCCCCAGCAAAGCCCATTAAAAATCCCTGGGAGATAAAAATAGAATCTGGGCAATAAAGTCAAGTCTGACCTTTTTTATCCTTTGTGCTTTGTCTAATTTCACGTGCTCCTAGGGTCCCGCATGCAGAGGTTCCACACCCGGCACTTCAGACCAGATTTCCTGGTGCAGAATGGCTGGGTCGACACCTCAGCTCCTGGGGCCCAGTGCAGATTCCGAGATATAGAGCCTGAGCTGCAGCCAACCCGGCCCTCGAGAGCTCCGCCCCCTCCCTCCCACTGACTCTGACAGGATCTCTACACAGCAGCCCAGCCCACAGCCCACGGGGTAGTGCATGCTCTCACCTCTCCATTCTCTGATCAAAATATAAAGTTTCCTTTGCTTGGGAACCAAACTCAGTCTCGATCTGTTGGCCCCAATGACACTGGGCAGGGGGACCCTTGTTGGGGTCCACTCTGGAGGATCAGTAACAGAAATTGAGACTATTGTAACTTCAATGAACAGATGTGTGAACCAAACTGTAGTTAACATAGAACAGTTTATAAGGCTCGGGTAAAATAACATGTTTCTAACACTTCCATTTGATATTTCCATCACTTTATTATAAGCAAGTTCAGTGAAAAGGTTTG